>NC_069504.1:644539946-644848696 GCF_027579735.1 Bombina bombina
TTTAAATGAAAACCCAGAAACATACTTGATTCAGCTAACCAGTTGCTTAGACATTATAAATTAAATAACTTTAGCTTTTTTATGATTGAAAATGTGTTTTTCTTGCAGAATCTATTTATAGCCATAACGTCTCTGTGGATGGAAAGGAAGTGATCTTTAATATTTGGGATTTCCCGTATTCAAGGGTGAGCACCCCCCTTCTTTTTTTTTTTGCACGCGATTTCCCCCCTCCGCACTGTATTTACTAAATTTTGACAATTTGCCTCATAGTAATTTAGTGGGAGATGAAGAAGAGCAGAGAAAAGTATGTTTTGGCATAGTGCTCTGTTTCTTTTTCTTGGCGTATTCATTCATTTTAAGTGTTTTTTTTTTTTTTTTACATCTGGCACAGTTTCATCAATAGAAAACTTTTTATAACTCTATGCGTGCAGATTTTGAAGGAAACAGAGTAAAAGCAAAATAAGAACTTTGGTAGACACAGTACTGTGAATTTTTGTTAAACTTAGAAATTACCATCTTTTGGGGAAATAGATGTAGTAAAATAATATGAATAGTTTTTAATAAAACATATGCTCAATCTTCAATATGATTTCAGAGCCTTAAGATAAAAACAATGTTAAGGGTCTTTGGCCACCCATCCATTTTTTTTTCTCTGTTTGCTGTCCTTGGGCAATATGAACAGCCCTACTATCTGCCCAATAGACTCAAAGCAGAGTGCCCCTTTTTTATTCCATGAGGGTTTATTGGTGCAATGGAACATCTATAACTTGGCTTATCAGTAACAACCCAATGACTCAGTGGAATAGGCAATATAGCTTTCTGATTGGCTGCACTACCTGATGACAACAGAAGGGAACAAAAAAAGTTTTTTTTTGTAAACTAGTGGATGGATTATAATGTTAAAGAAAAGGCAGTAAGTATAATAATGAGACATGTTTGCTGCCCCTTTAAAGGGACATTGTAGTAATGTGTTTAATCTAAAATTGGTCATTTCAGAATATATTAGCTTGATGACGCTGCTCCATCGTCACCAGTAAAGCTGTCCTTATCAGTTAATGAACATTAGTAATACGTTCACAACTGATACATCTACTGTATTTACTACAGAAAAACTTTTTATGTAACATTTTTAAGAGCAGAACATATTTTCAACATGTTTAAATGCTGCTACTTCATATGAACAATAAAACATTTAGAATACTATGTCCCTTTTAAAGGTCATTGTAACCAACCTTCACAGGGGTTGAATACGTAGTCAGGGATGAATAGTAGTACAAAAATAAATTACTACATTAGAACATTTCTTTTATGGCAACTTTATGTCTCTTTAAATTTAAAGGGACATGAAACCCCACATTTTCTTTCATTATTCCGATAGAGAATGACATTTTTAAAAAGTTTCCAATTTTCTTCTATTTTAAAATTTATTTTGCTCTCATGTTATTCTTTATTGGAGAGATACCTAGGTAGGTAGCGTGCACTAGACATGTACAGGGCAGAAAATGTCATGTTTCCTTAAAATAATTGCTGCCTGCACTATTCAGTTTTCAAATTTTCATTAAAGATTTACATTTGTTTTCGTTAAACAAATGTAAAGGTTTTGAAGTTACAAGTGAAAAGTTCACCTGTAGCTAAAAATGTTACCTTAACACTCTGGAGAGTGCCCTAACCTTATCCTCTTCTTGTCAGAGCCCCGGCCCCCGAACACCTGGCTTAACGCTCTTGGTTTCTAGGACCTGCACTAACTAGTACAGGTCCTGGGAGCTGAGTGGGCTAAGCCTTCTGTTAGCGCGACTGGGGCTCTGGCAAAAAGAGGATTGTGTTAGCCCGCTCTCCAGGGTGTTAAGGTAAGTATTTATCCCTTTAAAAAATTAAAGGAAACAAATGAATACCGACAAATTTTGTCAGTATTTTTTTATTTCTTTAATTTTAGTTGGTGCATTCATTCGGGTTTTCGTTTACCAACATTACCCTGAACATGAACTGCATTACCAACACCCCTGAACATGGTCTGCAGTTCTGTTATCATGAAAGGTGCTGATATCTGTCCAGGAGGACTGTGTTACCATAGCAACTCACACTCTTTGTAGAGGTGGCATAAATAAAAGTTATAAGTAAAATTATGTTGTCACTATTTCCTTTCAGGAACCAACAGATGATAGTTGTGCAGAGGAGGAAAAACGTATACAGTGGGCTGATGGTTTTGTGTTGGTATATAGCATCTGTGATAGAGCAAGTTTCAATATCATCTGTCAAACAATTCAGCTGATCAAAGCATCTAAAGACTATTTGGGTTCGGAGAAACTTCCTATTGTAATTGTAGGCAACAAACGTGACCTGCACCACTTGCGCACTGTATCCAGTGAAGAGGGAAGACTCCTAGCCCTTTCTATGGACTGCGATTTCTATGAGGTGTCAGCAGCTGAAGCCTATCACGGTGTCCTCATGGTGTTTCATGGCTTAGTTGACAAGATTAAAGAGTGCAAGCTGGTTACTAAGAAAGGAACAGGAATACGAGGTATTGTAAAGAGCATGTCAGCTGTGTTTGCCAGGAGAAGAACAGACTCTCTCTAATACCTGAAATATTTGGCAGTTGATAATTGAGACATCCCATGAATCTAACATCTGGGATGTGTGACTTCTTGTTTTTTTCTTATATAATGTTCTGCGCATGGAATGGACTTTTCTTACTGTACAATCCAACGCTTATTTGGAGAGTCTGCACTTAAGCACTTTTTTCTAGTTTATTTTCATTGATTACTGCTAATTTGTTTTTAGTGCTGTGAATATGCCGGTTCCTGCTTTTGAACTGTGGAAAACAAAACAGAATCCCAAGGAACCAATTTAAAACAGCTATTATTCATGTCTAGGTCTCTATGTGATTGGCAGAAACCAAAAAAGCATAATACAGACCACATAACTGTGTAGTTCTTGACATGCCAAATCCTGGGTGCCAGGGAGACATGGCTCTTAAAATTCCAATTATTATTTCTAACTTTTTCAGTTCTTGAATAAAATAATTCCTGGTCTTAAAAGGCTCATTAAATATATGGTATCTGAAATGTGGCCTTGGTGTTGAGATGTGTAAGCTTTTCCTTATTTTACTATTACCATACTTCCTGGCTATTTTTTTCTAACAAACTAATTTCCCTCTGAGGCTGTTGATATTGCACTTTGAATTGTGTGTGTGTGTATATATATATATATATATATATATATATATATATATATATATATATATATATATACTATATTATATTGTATGGGTGTATATAGAGAGTAAACTCAGAGTAAAGGGAGAGATTCATGTCCTTACCATGAATTAGTCTTGGTCCTAAATGTCAACCTCTTGTGTAGGTGAGCTGTGTATTTAAAAGGATACCAAACCAATTTTTTTCACAATTCAGATAGAACATTCAATTTTAAGAAACTTTATAATTTACTATTATTATCAATTTTCTTTGTTCTCTTGATATCTTTATTTGAAAAGCATGAATCTAAGCTTAGGATCCGGCCCATTTTTGGTTTAGCAAAAAGCTTAGTTCTAGAAGAGAGGGAGCGTTAAATACTGCTCCACTTGAAATCTGCAGATAAGTAGAAATGGATACAGCACCCACTACTCACAAGTGCACGGAGGGGGCTAACCAAGCCCAGACAATTCAAGTAAAAAGGTAATCTCCAGCAGTGAGCAAAGTGACTTTAATTTTCAATTTTGACCTTTGTTTGAAAATTAAAGTCACTTTGCTCACTGCTGGAGATTACCTTTCCACTTGAAATCTGGCCCTTAATCATACTGGTAATTATTTTTGAATAACAAACAAAAACAGAAACCTAAATTAAGATAATTACGATTATCTTAATTAAGATAAGCAATATGGGCAGTCTCATCTATGTTCTCAGAGGACAAATACATATTTGATGAATTCATGAAGGGTACTGTCCTCTGATAATACACAAGCTCCTAATGATATTGCACAACACGCTACATATACAGAATGCTATTATCTTTATCTAAAAGTTTAACCTGTTTTCATTCTCTGTATACAATTATGAGTTTATATTTATCTTTTTTTCTCATTATCTACATTTCTCTAAAATGATTAACATGTTGGAAGATAATAATTATTACCTTCTATATTTGAATCTCAAACATATCTTTTAATATTCCTCATAACCAATCCTAAAATATCTAAACAGTTTAAATGTTGTTATATTCTTGCTCAAATTAACAGAGGCCAAACTATTATGATTGTCTCATCATAGGTAAAATATATATTTTTAAATCTTTCCTGTTGGGACACTTAACAACTGGTGTTGAGAAAAACTGATATTATGAATATATGGAGAGGTCTGAGAACAAATCCTGTCACACGATCTGGCAAGGGAGAGCTGCATGTGTAAGAGTACAGTTGGAGAGGGGATTTAGGGGTTGGAAAGAGAATCATTTAGTGCTATTGTTCTTCAGTCATATGATCATATTCATTGGGAAATGGAAGTGATGGAAGAGTTTGGCAGTTTTGTAGGGTAAATATCCTCTGGCCTTCTTGAAGCATCTTTTGTTGTTTACTTTAGGAAAAATGCACTTTGTGGTATTCACCAAAAAAAAATAAAAAAAAATACATGCACTTCACTACATTTCTCCTAGAAATTTACCAAGATCGCTGAGTTCTTATTCAAACTCTACTCAAATGAATGGTCAGATACTAATCTGCAGGGGATTTAAAAAAGCTGTCAGGTGCATGGAAGTCTGATAGTTTGTATATAATCACTTCTTAAAGGGACACTAAACACTAAATAAATTTCATGCACCGCCATCTAATCATGGATGCAGCCATTATGCAACTTAGGTTACACTGCAGGTTTCTGAAAGACAGTTGATACACATGTGCAAACACATCAGCACTGGAGTTTAGTGAAAGCTAGATTTCAACAAAGGTGGGGAATAGCCTCAATAATATGCTTATAAAATGTATTTAGTGTGTAATGTTCCTTTAAGGAGTTTACTGATAAGTCTTATCCATTTACCTGATAGACCTACTGATGGCTTTTCTCATAATGCAAGGAATGGACTTTTGGTTTTAAACAAGATGTAGCAGACATATTCACTGTGTTACAGTGGGAACAATGCATGTTTAAACTGTGATTTCATTTTCAATTTTTATGATACAATATTTTTATCTATTCAATGAGTGTTCATCATGATCATTGTGTGTGTTTATTTAAAGTGACAGAAAACAAAAATATTTTCTATGATACACATGAAGAAATACTCTTTAAACATGTTTTTTTTTTTTTTTTGCCATTAACCTTTTAAAGCCGTTATGCCGTTCTATTCCATCATAATTAGACTGGACTTTAAAGCCGTTATGACGGAATAGAACATCATAGCTAACGACTGTCCTGAAGCCTTCTGTGCTGTCAGGACTTGATCAGGGTCTTGGGGGCATTCCTAGGGTTGTAGGGACGTCCCCCAGACGCGATCCAATAATTGAAATCTCGCGATCGTGTGCACGATCACGTGGTTTCAATTTGTCTACCTCGGAACAGTTGTTCCGATGTAGGCACTTTTAGCCCTGACACGAAAGGGTTAAAAAAGGTTGTTTATTTTGATTTTGATGCTAACAGGAAGTGCAACTAGTCCCTAAGGCATGGTAGCTTTTTAGTTAATAATCAGATCTCCTACTGCTTTGGTGGACAGTGACATCTCTTACATACATACAAACAAACGTTTTTTTTTCTATTAAAAACAAAAATAATACATTTTAAAATGACCATAGACAGAACAAAGAAAAAAAATGTGTGTTTCCCTTTAACATATCCATAATTGTAAGTAACTTTTGTAAATAGTTATTTGTATATTTGCAAACATGATGATGTTCCTCTATTGTATATGTGCAATTTACATTCATATGTGGAAGAAAACATTATATATGTGAAATAAAACTAAACATTTCAGGTGATGCATTTGTAAATACTGTAATAATGTTTTAACTTTTATGTATATTTTACATGTATATAAATATAAAACAAATATTCTTATATATTTCTCTATATAAAAAAGTATATGTATATAAATGTCTTATTCTAATTACATCTGTATGAGTAGTTTTTTTTTTTAAACGTGTTTCTTTCTTATTTTTTATTTTGTTTTATTTATTTGCTCATTCACCCTAGTTAGATAATATCTTGATTATATCACATTTCTGGCATCCGACAATTTCCTAGAAAATGCTATAAAGATTGATAAATGGAAACTGGCATGGGAAAAAAGTATTCTCCTCCTTAAATACCATTCTTGTTTGCAAGTTACTTGGCTTAATATGGTGAATTATCAATGCAATAGAAGTGATTGTCTTTTTATGCACTGTATAGCTCACAGTGACTGTACCACCTTAAAAATGATCATGTTGGCATCAATATAAAATCTAGTTGCCATGTTACAGAATTGACAATATATTATAATTACTCCATCAATGGAAAATGATATACCATTTTTATGAAGAACACTATTAAATGATTTTATTTGGATTTAAAAACTTGTAGAAAGTGCACGTTTGTGTATAATTAATTGCTAGGGACATATTGTTCATTGGATGGCAATAACAATTCATAGAGCTTTATTGGTTGACACTAGCACACCCACAAACAGAAAAACAAAATTTACTTTGTTTCAGCCCTCAGCAAATTTTTTTTAAACAGACAGCTGTTATACCTTTTTTTAAATGTCTTCTAGATGCAATAAAATATATGAATGTCCCTTTAGAACTTGAAGTCTTTTATCGTTGCTTGGCCAATTTACATTACTTCTATTGCTCTGAAAATGAACCAGAAGCAAACAAATAAATGAGACTAAAATGGTGCAAATACAATGTTAAATGGATAGGCTGTAGATTCTACTGAAGTTGTCACCTTTATTACCTGACATTAACAACTTACCTATGCTTTAATTAAAGGGACAGTGAAGTTAAAATTAAATGTTCAGAATTCAGACAGAGCATGCAATTTTAAACAACTTCCCACATTACTTCTATTGTCTAATATGATTCATTCTCTTGGTGTCCTTTGTTGAAAAGCATACCTAGGTAGGCTCAGGAGCAGCAATTCACTACTGGGAGCTAGCTTCTGATTAGTGTCTGCTCACATATTCCTCCTGTTATTAGATCACCCAATGCGTTGAGCTAGCTCTCAGCAGTGCATGGTGACCCATGGGTAACATACATCCTTCTGCACTAGTTTTTGCAGACCTGAGGTAAAAAACAGGTGTGCCATAGATTTGTATCCATAGAAAAAAAAAATGGAACTGAAAATGTCGTCTTTGATAACTTCTGCCAAGTGGGCAAACAAGGTGGCCACAACTCAAGTGTCTTCCAGGGGACAGCAGATAGAGGTCAACCGTACCTATATCTGGCCCTTTACTGCTTGGCAATTTTAGGAAATACATTATTATTCTTTGTGTGTTTAATACCATACAGTTATATAAATCCCTTACGGCTTCTAAAATATTAATCTGCAGCCCCTCCATGTGTTAGGAAGTTGTCATCAATGTGTTAGATAATAAACAGATTATTAAAAACATTGTGTAGTCAGATTTTATTAACATGTAAACTCTAAATACAATATGTACTAATACAATTCCTGTATTCTGCAATGTATTGTGATATATGTTTGTCTTGTTAACATGAATAAAATATATTTATGTGAAATAGCTCTCTTGACTGAATGATTTGTGTATTTGAAGATTTGAAAACTCAATACTGTATTAAATACATTCACTTGCAAAAACAGATATTAGTATATTTACATATGTATAATAATTGTTGTCAGTGTGTCAGGCTGAGCTATAGTTGTATATTAGTCTTTTAGAGTGTGGGCAAATCCCAGAAGCCAGTTAACCATGCCTTTTAAATTGGAACCTCTTGCTCCTAAATGTATTTATTTATTTTAGACTAGTCCTAAAGCCCTGCGTACATGGGCCATTTTTCGCAGTACAGCGGTTCCACTCCTTGCTCTCTCTCTATCCCCCCTATCCTTTGCTCTTTCCCCCCTCTCTTTTGCTCTCTCTTCTGCTGTCTCTCTCCCCCTCCTCTCTATTTTGCTCTCTCTCTTTCCCCCTCTCTTTTGCTCTCTCTCTCTCCCCCTCTCTTTTCCTCCCTCTCTTTTGTGCTCTCTCTCCCCCTCTCTTTTGCGCTCTCTCTCCCCTCTCTTTTGCTCTCTCTCCCCCTCTCTTTTGCTGTCTCTCTTTTGCTCTATCTATACCCCTTCTTTTTCTCTCTTTCTCCCCCTTTCTTTTGCTCTCTTCCCTTTCTCTTTTGCTGTCTCTCTCCCTCTCTTTTGCTTTCTCTATCCCCCCTCTTTTGCTCTCTCTCCCCCCCCTCTTTCTCTTGTAAGGTGTATCCAGTCCACGGATCATCCATTACTTGTGGGATATTCTCATTCCCAACAGGAAGTTGCAAGAGGACACCCACAGCAGAGCTGTCAATATAGCTCCTCCCCTCACTACCATATCCAGTCATTCTCTTGCAACTCTCAACAAGCATGGAGGTAGTAAGAGATAAGTGGTGAAATGTAGCTGTTATTTTGCTTCAATCAAGAGTTTATTATTTTTAAATAGTACCGGAGTTGTGCTATTTTGTTCCAGGCAGGAAAAAAGAAGAATCTGCCTGGGATTTCTATGATCTTAGCAGGTTGTAACTAAGATCCATTGCTGTTCTCACACATGTCTGAAGAGAGAGAACTTCAGCGGGGGAATGGCGTGCAGGTTATCCTGCTATGAGGTATGTGCAGTTAATATTTTTCTAGAAGATGTGAAGGCTAGAAAATGCTGCTGATACCAAATTTATGTAAGGTAAGCCTGAATACAGTGATTTAATAGCGACTGGTATCATGCTTACTTTCTGAGGTAATACTCTTTTATATTTACAATATAAAACGTTTGCTGGCATGTTTAAACGTTTCTATATATACTTTGGTGATAAAACTTTATTGTGGCCTAGTTTTTTTCCACATGGCTGGCTTAAATTTGCCTAGAAAAATTTCCCTGAGGCTTTCCACTGTGTTACTATGAGTGGGAGGGGCCTAGTTTAGCGTTTTTTTGCGTTTTAACTATTACAGACTGAGACATCCAGGAGTGCAGTCTGGAACTCCCTGAAGGCTCAGGGATCGTGGACTCAGGAGGAGTCACTCCTTCCAATAAACATTCTGGAACTAAGAGCGATATTCAATGCTCTTCAGGCTTGGCCTCATCTAGCGACAATGAGGTTCATCAGATTTCAGTCGGACAACATCACGACTGTGGCTTACATCAACCATCAAGGGGGAACAAGGAGTTCCCTAGCGATGTTGGAAGTTTCAAAGATAATTCGCTGGGCAGAGATTCACTCTTGCCACCTATTAGCTATCCATATCCCAGGTGTAGATAGACTTTTCATCCGGGGGAGTGGGAACTCCATCCGGAGGTGTTTGCACAATTGGTTCTTCGTTGGGGCGAACCAGAACTGGATCTCATGGCGTCTCGCCAGAACGCCAAGCTTCCTTGTTACGGATCCAGGTCCAGGGACCCCAAGGCAGCGCTGATAGATGCTCTAGCAGCGCCTTGGTCCTTCAACCTGGCTTATGTGTTTCCACCGTTTCCTCTGCTCCCTCGTCTGATTGCCAAAATCAAGGAGAGAGCATCGGTGATCTTGATAGCACCTGCGTGGCCACGCAGGACTTGGTATGCAGATCTGGTGGACATGTCATCCTTTTCACCATGGACTCTGCCGCTGAGACAGGACCTTCTGCTTCAAGGTCCTTTCAACCATCCAAATCTAATTTCTCTGAGGCTGACTGCCTGGAGATTGAACGCTTGATTTTATCAAAGCGTGGTTTCTCCGAGTCAGTCATTGATACCTTAATTCAGGCACGGAAGCCTGTCACCAGGAAAATCTATCATAAAATATGGCGTAAATATCTTTATTGGTGTGAATCTAAGGGCTACTCATGGAGTAAGGTCAGGATTCCCAGGATATTATCTTTTCTCCAAGAAGGATTGGAGAAAGGATTGTCAGCTAGTTCCTTAAAGGGACAGATTTTTGCGCTATCTATATTCTTTTGCACAAGCGTCTGGCGGATGCCCCAGACGTTCAGGCATTTTGTCAGGCTTTAGTTAGAATCAAACCTGTGTTTAAACCTGTTGCTCCACCTTGGAGCTTAAATTTGGTTCTTAAAGTTCTTCAGGGGGTTCCGTTTGAACCTCTTCATCCCATAGATATCAAACTTTTATCTTGGAAAGTTCTTTTTTTGGTAGCTATTTCCTCGGCTCGTAGAGTTTCCGAGTTATCTGCCTTACAATGTGATTCTCCTTATCTGATCTTCCATGCAGATAAGGTAGTTCTGCGTACCAAACCTGGGTTTTTACCTAAGGTGGTATCTAATAAGAATATCAATCAAGAGATTGTTGTTCCGTCTTTGTGTCCTAATCCTTCTTCAAAGAAGGAGCGTCTATTACACAATCTGGACGTGGTTCGTGCTTTAAAGTTTTACTTACAAGCTAATAAAGATTTTCGTCAAACATCTGCTTTGTTTGTTGTCTACTCTGGACAGAGGAGAGGTCAAAAGGCTTCGGCAACCTCTCTTTCTTTTTGGCTAAGAAGCATAATGCGCTTAGCCTATGAGACTGCTGGCCAGCAGCCTCCAGAAAGGATTACAGCTCATTCTACTAGAGCTGTGGCTTCCACATGGGCCTTTAAAAATGAGGCTTCTGTTGAACAGATTTGCAAGGCGGCGACTTGGTCTTCGCTTCATACTTTTTCAAAATTCTACAAATTTGATACTTTTGCTTCTTCAGAGGCTATTTTTGGGAGAAAGGTTTTACAGGCAGTGGTACCTTTCGTTTAAGTACCTGTCTTGTCCCTCCCTTCATCCGTGTACTTTAGCTTTGGTATTGGTATCCCACAAGTAATGGATGATCCGTGGACTGGATACACCTTACAAGAGAAAACATAATTTATGCTTACCTGATAAATTTATTTCTCTTGTGGTGTATCCAGTCCACGGCCCGCCCTGTCATTTTAAGGCAGGTATTTTTTAATTTTAAACTACAGTCACCACTGCACCCTATGGTTTCTCCTTTCTCTGCTTGTTTTCGGTCGAATCACTGGATATGGTAGTGAGGGGAGGAGCTATATTGACAGCTCTGCTGTGGGTGTCCTCTTGCAACTTCCTGTTGGGAATGAGAATATCCCACAAGTAATGGATGATCCGTGGACTGGATACACCACAAGAGAAATACATTTATCAGGTAAGCATAAATTATGTTTTTGCTCTCGCTCTCCCCTCTTTTTTGCTCTCTTTCTCTCCCCTTTCTTTTGCTGTCTCTCTCCCCCTCTCTTTTGCTTTCTCTATCCCCCTGTTTTGCTCTCTCTCTCCCCTCTCTCTTTTGCTCTCTCTCTCCCCCCTCGCTTTTGCTCTCTCTCTCCCCCCTCACTTTTGCTCTCGCTCTCCCCTCTTTTTTGCTCTCGCTCTCCCCTCTTTTTTGCTCTCGCTCTCCCCTCTTTTTTGCTCTCTCTCTCCCCCTCTCTTTTCCTTTCTCTATCCCCCCTGTTTTGCTCTCTCTCCCCCTCTCTTTTGCTCTCTCTCTCCCCCTCTCTTTTGCTCTCGCTCTCCCCTCTTTTTTGCTCTCGCTATCCCCCCTCTTTTGCTCTCTCTATCACCCCTCTTTTGCTCTCTCCCCTTTCTTTTGCTGTCTGTCTCCCCCTCTCTTTTGCTCTCTCTCTCCCCCACTCTTTTGCTCTCTCTCACCTCTCTTTTGCGCTCTCTTTCTCCCCCCTCTCTTTTGCACTCTCTCTCTCCCCCTCTCTTTTGCTCTCTCTATCCCCCCTCTTTTGCTCTCTCTCTCTCTCTCCCCCTCTCTTTTGCTCTTTCTCTCCCTCTCTCTTTTGCTTTCTCTCCCCATCCTCTTTTATGCACTTTACTCTCTCTTTCCCCCCTCTCTTTTGCGCTCTCTCCCCTCTCTTTTGCTCTCTCTTTTCCCCCTCTCTTTTGCACTCTCTCCCCTCTCTTTTACTCTCTCTCTCCCGCTCTCTTTTGCTCTCTCTCCCCCTCTATTTTGCTCTCTCTCTTCCCCTATTTTCCCCCTCTCTTTTGCACGCTCTCTCCCCCTCTCTTTTGCTCTCTCTCCCCTCTCCTTTGCTCTCTCTCCCCTCTTGTTCTCTCTCTCCCCCCTCTCTTTTGCTCTCTCTCTTCCTCTCTTTTGCGCTCTCTCTTCCCCTTTCTTTTGCTCTCTCCCCCTCTCTTTTGCGCTCTCCCCCTCTCTATTGCTCTCTCTCTCCCCCTCTCTCTTGCTGTCTCTCCCCCTCTCTTTTGCTCTCTCTCTTCCCCCTCTTTTCCCCCTCTCTTTTGCACGCTCTCTCCCCCTCTCTCTTGCTGTCTCTCCCCTCTCTTTTGCTCTCTCTCCCCTCTCCTTTGCTCTCTCTCCCCTCTTGTTCTCTCTCTCCCCCCTCTCTTTTGCTCTCTCTCTTCCTCTCTTTTGCGCTCTCTCTTCTCCTTTCTTTTGCTCTCTATATCCCCCCTCTTTTGCTCTCTCCCCCTCTCTTTTGCTGTCTCTCTCACTCTCTTTTGCGCTCTATATCCCCCCTCTTTTGCTCTCTCCCCCTCTCTTTTGCTGTCTCTCTCACTCTCTTTTGCTCTCTCTCTATCCCCCCCTCTTTTGAGCTCTCTCATGGCCCCACCCGGCCCCGCCCCGCCCCACCCCCTCACACCCGGTCCAGATGCCAGGAGGTCAGTCTGTAGAAGGCCAGGTGTGTTTGTCCTCGCACAGTCTCTACTGCGCATGACAGCTTCGGACAAACACACTTGGCCTTTTATATTATAGGATTTTGCATAATTTCCCCAACCTACAGTCTGGGGCCAAATATGTGTTCTCTCAACTTATTTTAATTTTGCTTTCCATATCTCCATACAGAATCAATGAGATGTTTTTCTTTTTTATCTCATATTTTAACAACAATGATTCTCTTCAAACAGCATCTGTGCATTAATGGAAATATAGGTAACATATGTACAACAATGCACCATGTTCCTAGGTAAAGATAGATAGAATGATATAAATATATACAGTATACCTATGATTAAATGAATTAAAATGATGCATACAATAATAAATTAATAGTTTTGCAACACAACAGGAAAGTCTTTATTCACTAAGATTTGAGCTTTGCTTTATGTCTAGTATATCTATATACAGTACATATTATGATGATTATAGATAGATAGATAGATGATAGATAAATTGATTGGTGCCTGCACATATATGTCTCTTGTGAGTCGCTTACCGATGTGTTTAGCTAGTTCCCAGTAGTGCATTGGTGCTCCTTTAAGAAAGGATACTAAGAGAATAAAGCAAAAATGATAATTGAAGTAAATTAGAAAAATGTTTGCAATTAAATGCTTTATCTAAATCATGAAAGAAAAAAATCTGGGTTTCATGTCCCTTTAAATAAAACTCACACGGTTTTTAAAATATTTCATTTTGAACTTCTCTTGATACCTTTACAAATGCTCAAAACAATCCGTCATACAATAACAAATGTATTATATTTGTTAGTGGTACATATTAGAGGAAAGCTTATTGTGGTTAAAGTTCAAATAATGGCAACCCAAACCATGTGGATTTTATAATTGACAACTTATACCTTTTTTGCAAGCTTTATCACGTCAAGTTCTAATAGAATTAAAGGGGCAGTGTACTATAAAATTGCTTTTACATTAATGTTTTTCCAATATATTTTTTTCTACCAGCAGCAGAGTATAAAATATATGGGAAAATGCTAATTTAGATTTATTTTTGTATATAAATAAGATGCTGTTCTTTTTAAATCGGGACCCATTACAATTGGTGCAGTTTGCAGGAAAACTGATCTCTTTATTTTATTACTTTCTGTACACACAAATGATACTTTACCTTATATCTGTCTGCATACCAAAGCCCAATACATAGAAAAAAAAAAACTATTGAATATTAGCATTTTATAACTTATTTCTCTCTCTTTCTATAGCCAATTCTTAAGTATTGAAATTTTGAGTTTAGGTGGGGATGCAACAGGCAAAATCAGCAATTTTGAACAATGAAATAAAAGTAAATGCAATATATGCGAACAATTTATTACACCCTAGGGCCTAGCAGGTAAAATGGATCATGAGGAACTATTAAAATGGGACGGAAATTTTATGGTACATTGTCCCTTTAGCCTAATTTAACCTAAATTGTATTCTATTAATACAGGATGCTGTGTTCTACTCTTTTATGAAATTATTATATATATTATTATATAACTATAAAGTGTATCAACAATTTTATAGTAGTAAGTGACTGCAACATTATATTTCTTTAAATGTAACAACTCTTTCAGAATTGTAAATAAATGAAACAGTCTGCTAAAAGCACATGTTACTCTTGCGCGTTATTAAAATCTGCCACTAAAATTCAACAAAGTCAACTAATGAGACGAATATCATAATGTTTATCTATGCTGGAGCTGGAGACTTGCTCTGTATCAACAGGATTTGTAAGTCTGGAATATGTAAAAGTGCATTTACAATTCCAACCAATGTTTTGTAAATGAAAGAGCTTAACTATCACATATCTGTTTTATCATTAGTAACTTAGAATCATAACACCCCTTTTTATGCACAATGCAGTTACTGAGATATTTTATTCTGCAGACACTTCATAAATAGCCCGTCAGTTATTGAATATAAATTGCTTTAAAAAACCATTGCTTAAAATCAAGATCAAATCTTACAGTTCACAGAGTTTCCAGAAAAGTTCCAAGTCCTTTATGTACTTGATTTGTCACAGTTGTTCCTTTCAGAAGACAATCTGATGGCTAAATGTCATTATGTATACACTTATTAAAAACATAATATTAGCACAAATAGAAAAAAAAAACCCTCAAACAAAACAAAAACATAATGTTATTTATCTGTTATTTTCCATATCTAAAACAGGTTGCTGTTTCTTAGGGGCCTATTTAAGAACGTGTGAGCGGACATGATCCGATATTGCGGATCATGTCCGCTGCACATCGATAAATGCCGACAGCATACACTCTCAGCATTTATCATTGCAGCAGCAGTTCTTGTGAACTGCTGGTGCAATACCGCCCCCTGCAGATTTACGGCCAATCGGCCGCTAGCAGGAGGTGTCAATCAACCCGATCGTATTGGATCGGGTTGATTTCCGGCAATGTCTGTACGCCGCTTTAGAGCAGGCGGACAGGTTATGGAGCAGCGGTCTTTAAACCGCTGCTTCATAACTTGTGTTTCTGGCGAGCCTGAAGGCTCGCCAGAAACACGGGACATCAAGCTCCATACAGAGCTTGATAAATAGGCCCCTTCGAATCAGAATGCTAAAGAAACCTTCAGATTAATCTTTCCAACACACTGCACATACACATGTGATCGGTTATCATTTGTTATATTAGAACTTTATTTAAAATGATGAAAACAAACACTTGCCATTACTAAGGAAAACAAATTCCATTTCACAATACTCCATGGTCTCTGATCTCTGCTTCTTAGTTGTTTCTTTTTCCCACACAAAGTAATGATTCCAGGAGTGGGTTGAGGGTTACTAGGCACCCAAATCATTTTTGTAGCACCTCCAATTTCCAAAGACAGTTAAAATAACATACCAGTGCAAAATTAAAATGCTTTTGTATATAAGAACATTTTATTATTTCAAGCTTGCGCACAGCTATGGGGTTGATTACAATCCTTTAGAAAAATATATCTAATGATTATTAACAGAAACACACTATACAAGTCTATGGGGATTTGTTGTATATAAATCATTCAATACGTTTTTCTAAAGGACTGTCTTCCAGCTCTATGTGTTTCAACCCTGCAAATGGATAAGACACATAGTTAAAGCCAATGCACTACTGGGAGCTAGCTGAGCACATATGGGGAGCCAACAACAAATGTGTGTATCCACCAAATGTGTGGTTTAAATATAGAAATTGTATCACAGCTAGACAGTTAAAGGGTCACTAGTCTTAAAATTACAACAACTTAAAGCATGTCATTTTATTTTACTATAATGTCCCTTTAAGGGCATTTTTATATACATAATAAATAATCCTTAATCATTGGCTGCAATGCATTGCTTGCATGCAATGTTTTGGTTTCTTCCTGGATTTGTTATAACAATAATAATATCCTGTCATTATAACATGATAAATATGACTTCTGTCATGCCAGGAAGTAGAAAATAAATAGATCCTATTAATACAAGAGAGGATATTCTCTAATTAAAGATGAAGTTGTGTTAGTTTTATCAGTTCTTACTGTAGTTAATGAGCTTGCGTTATTCTTAATTAATATAGCTTATATAAAACTGACTTTTCATGGTAATTTGACATTTCTACTTACCAGGTCCATCTTAACATTCTTTATAGTTATAATAAAATACATTCATATTAAATTACATTTTTATTTATTTAAAGGGATACTAAACCCATTTTGTTTATTTCATGATTCAGATAGAGCATGAGATTTTAAGCATCTTTCTAATTTACACCTATTATCAATTTGTCTTTGTTCTCATGCTATATTGATTTGAAAAAGCAGTACTGTAAGCTTTAGAGCCAGACCATTTTTTGTTCGGCAAATGGGTAGCACTTGCTGATTTGTGGCTAAATGTAGCAAACCAATCAGCAGCTCTACCAAGGTGCTGAACTAAAAAATGGGCCGGCTCCTAACCTTTTATTACTGCTTTTTCAAATCAAGATAACATGAGAACAAAGAAAAATTGATAATAGGAGTAAATTAGGAAGTTGCTTAAAATTGCATGCTCTATCTGAATCATGAAAGAAAAAAAATGAGGGGTTAGTATCCCTTTAAGTCTGTGCTAATTTAAATGAATTTGACCTACTGCTGGTCATTTGAAAAAAGATACAACAAATGTCTAATTTACACCACTAATATAATACTACACTACTACTAATAATAATAACCGCATGCATACCTTTCAGTAAAATATTAAGCAGGCTTACCAATGTGCCAATAATTCAAAAACCTCCTAAAAAATGTCTGGCTCTTTTATTACATTTTGATTACGAATATTAGACAGTCATATATTAGATTATGATAGTATAATAGTAGATAGTATGATAGAATATTAGATAGTATAAAAAAATGAGTTTTGTGCAGTATGTAAAGGGACCAAAAGTAACCTAGAAAGAATGCTACTTAACTACTTAGACTGAGAAGTGATGTGTGGTGATTCCCAGCATTCAACATTTGGCTCCTCAGTAAATTTGTAAAAAAATGAACATGGGGAAAAACAGATATAATTGAATTTCTTTAAAAAAAAAAAAAACAATACACAAACAAAAAACTGCTCAGTGTACCAATCAGTTTGTGCTAGAATTTCACTGAATCACCCGAGCATTAGTTTCTTATCTACTGCCTAAGTGGATTGGATTCCTTGTTTAAAGGGACATGATAATCAAAATGTTTCCTTTATGTATATAAAAATGCAGCAGAAAAAAAATGTAATAAAAAAATATATATTTTTTGCTTGAAAAGGGTTAAGTGACACTAATTCTCATTGGCTGATAGGAGCAACATAAATGGAAAAATATTGTTGTTTTCAATGCAGGGATATCTTTTTTTTTTTTTTTTTTTTTTTAAATAAAAAAATTTGAAACACTGTTTTAGAACAAAGATTTTTTTTTAATATCATGTCCTTTTAAGCATCTATTTTAGGGTGTCTTTCTTACTTACCTATACATTCTTAGCCATGCCTCCAGGCACAACCAACCATGTACTGCCACAACTGGCAACACCCACAACACAACACAAGCTACTGTGACTCCACCCATTGGACACTATGACTCCGCCCATTTGGTCCCAGATACTAGCTGGAAAACGTTGGGAAGTATTGTGTTTTATTTAAATGTGGAACCATATGGGGTGAATCTGTTGAACAAGTTCTGACCAGTGTATCACACATGCACAAAGTGCATTTCACATGGTGTTATAAAAATATGACAAAGCAAGGGGAATTGTGGTATTAATACTAAAAATAACAATAACTCTATTTCTTAATTATGGCTAGATCAAGTGGCACGAAAGGGGGTTTATTGTGGCTGTTTGCGCGTGTCGCAAGTTGCACGCTTATTACAAGTTGAAAGTAAATGCATTTAAGCGCAATTGAATTTAACGCGCGTCCAGATAGCGCAACTTCAGAGCTCTGGTTAACTGTTACGTTAAACAAAAAAGAGGCAGAAAACACATTAAAATGCATTTAAAAGTACAGTTACACTCATAATAACACTATAAGGGCTCAAATATATGAGGTCTCAGGTGTTAGAAAAAAAAGGTGAATAATAGAATACTATCAAAAACCATTAGAAAGCCAAGTGCTTGCAATACTATTCTTCATGCGAGTTCATGTCATCCACCTCACCTTGTGCGTGCCATACCAAGGGGACAGTTTATAAGGCTAAGGCTAAATACCAATGATACCGACATTTATTTGCAACAATCAAAGGAGCTTGCAAATAGGCTTACTTCTAGGGGATATGACTGTGTCAAACTAGAGGAAACAAGACTAGAGATTAGTTCAATGAGCTCTAATTGTAGAAAAATAAAAAGGAAAGATAACAAACTGGAGATGGATAGTGTAGTATTTATCACAGAGTATATGGGCCAGTTCCCACAGATAGTAAAAATCTTTAAAAGTAACCTTCCATTGCTTGGATGTGATAATGTTTTAAAGGATGTTGCAGGCAATTGTAAATTTGTATCAAAGAAACCACAGACATTAGCATCCAGACTAGCACACAGTATGGTTTCAGACTCCAAGAGTAGCAGAGGTCATTCATGGTTAAGGAGTAATGGAAGTTACAGGTGTGGAGCTAGGACATGCCTGACTTGTAACATGATGGAAGTGTCAAAGCAGTTTAGATCAACAGTGGATATCCTAACTTATGATATACTGTTCTATGCTAATTGTAAAAACACGTCCAATATGTTGGTAAAACAACAATGGAGGTCAATGTACGTGTACGGGAACATGTTAAGGATGTAAAGAATTTTGATAAAGACTCCTCATTTGTTAGACATTTTAACAACGTACATTTGACAAACTTAGGCAATTTTTCCGTGAAAATCATTGATGTGGCAACTCAAAACTAGGACCCTGCTGGGTCTAAATATTGAATGGAATATCAGTTATTATGTGTGATGAATTAAAATGATTTGATATGATGAGATGCTTTGTGCCATGGTATTTATTCTAACCATGAATTATCATTAATTGAGAAGGAAATTGTTTGCATATAGGAATCATGCACTGTTGTATTTGTCACTAATTTCAATTCTTCCATTTAGTATATGAACTAGAATAAATCATGTAAAGTTTTTAATCATCTTTTGTTGATATTAATATGTGTAGATGATTGAGGGGTTTAACAGGTGGTAACTTTGTTCTCCTATATAAGGAGGTTACAGGTTTACACCTGTAGTCTATGATTAAGCACTGCTAGGGGGCGCGAAATACATCAGACTGTGACTCTGTCCGTTGCTTGTACTGTTATGTAAGTTGTGCTAATAAATATACTTTTGTTTTTTAGTGCAACTGTTGTGCAGCCAGTGCTATTTTCTTACTTCAAGTTAGAAAAAAAAGGTCTGTAAAGAGCTTTACCATAGAGATACATACATACATACATATACATGTCTAAATATATATAAATATATATTTATATTTGTGTACATATGTATTAATATATTTATACTGTATGTATATAGATATATTTACATACATAAAAAACATATAAACACATATGTACAGGGAGTGCAGAATTATTAGGCAAATGAGTATTTTGACCACATCATCCTCTTTATGCATGTTGTCTTACTCCAAGCTGTATAGGCTCGAAAGCCTACTACCAATTAAGCATATTAGGTGATGTGCATCTCTGTAATGAGAAGGGGTGTGGTCTAATGACATCAACACCCTATATCAGGTGTGCATAATTATTAGGCAACTTCCTTTCCTTTGGCAAAATGGGTCAAAAGAAGGACTTGACAGGCTCAGAAAAGTAAAAAATAGTGAGATATCTTGCAGAGGGATGCAGCACTCTTAAAATTGCAAAGCTTCTGAAGCGTGATCATCGAACAATCAAGCGTTTCATTCAAAATAGTCAACAGGGTCGCAAGAAGCGTGTGGAAAAACCAAGGCGCAAAATAACTGCCCATGAACTGAGAAAAGTCAAGCGTGCAGCTGCCAAGATGCCACTTGCCACCAGTTTGGCCATATTTCAGAGCTGCAACATCACTGGAGTGCCCAAAAGCACAAGGTGTGCAATACTCAGAGACATGGCCAAGGTAAGAAAGGCTGAAAGACGACCACCACTGAACAAGACACACAAGCTGAAACGTCAAGACTGGGCCAAGAAATATCTCAAGACTGATTTTTCTAAGGTTTTATGGACTGATGAAATGAGAGTGAGTCTTGATGGGCCAGATGGATGGGCCCGTGGCTGGATTGGTAAAGGGCAGAGAGCTCCAGTCCGACTCAGACGCCAGCAAGGTGAAGGTGGAGTACTGGTTTGGGCTGGTATCATCAAAGATGAGCTTGTGGGGCCTTTTCGGGTTGAGGATTGAGTCAAGCTCAACTCCCAGTCCTACTGCCAGTTTCTGGAAGACACCTTCTTCAAGCAGTGGTACAGGAAGAAGTCTGCATCCTTCAAGAAAAGCATGATTTTCATGCAGGACAATGCTCCATCACACACGTCCAAGTACTCCACAGCGTGGCTGGCAAGAAAGGGTATAAAAGAAGAAAATCTAATGACATGGCCTCCTTGTTCACCTGATCTGAACCCCATTGAGAACCTGTGGTCCATCATCAAATGTGAGATTTACAAGGAGGGAAAACAGTACACCTCTCTGAACAGTGTCTGGGAGGCTGTGGTTGCTGCTGCACGCAATGTTGATGGTGAACAGATCAAAACACTGACAGAATCCATGGATGGCAGGCTTTTGAGTGTCCTTGCAAAGAAAGGTGGCTATATTGGTCACTGATTTGTTTTTGTTTTGTTTTTGAATGTCAGAAATGTATATTTGTGAATGTTGAGATGTTATATTGGTTTCACTGGTAAAAATAAATAATTGAAATGGGTATATATTTGTTTTTTGTTAAGTTGCCTAATAATTATGCACAGTAATAGTCACCTGCACACACAGATATCCCCCTAAAATAGCTATAACTAAAAACTACTTCCAAAACTATTCAGCTTTGATATTAATGAGTTTTTTGGGTTCATTGCGAACATGGTTGTTGTTCAATAATAAAATTAATCCTCAAAAATACAACTTGCCTAATAATTCTGCACTCCCTGTATACATACATATATATATATATGTATATGTATGTATATATATATATATATATATATATATATATATATATACATACATACATACATACATACATACAGTATATAAGTGCATTGGAGCCCTTTGCAGTCAAGTAGCTGAAATCATATTTCTGCAATGTTTATATTTAAGTGTTTAACTATGTATGTACTGTAAATATTTCACATTCCAATGTTCTTCACATAGGGGAATATGTTCTAAGTATTTTTTAAATATTTATCCATATAAATATTGTATATCTGTATATATATATATATATATATATATATATATATATATATTTATACGAAAGTTCATAGGGATTTGCACTCTCACCTCTTGAAATATGAGCCAGGGTGTCGGGAACAGCAATATCCAATTCCAAGTAATAGATCCGCACTCGCTGGACTTTCAAAAAACAATAGCTTTATTGTGTACAGTGACGTTTCGGGGAGCCAACTGTTTTTCATGCTCCATTGAAGTCTAAGGGGGAATATGTTAATGCGGTTACGATATTCAAAGTTTGGTTTCTTGCACCCGTTGGGTTAGCGCTTGTGCAAAAATGTTTTACTTTCAACGACGCGTGCAAAAAGCTTACTTCTAGCGGAGTTAACTGATGAGCAGGATTGATAATTAGCGCCACTCGTAATCTAGCCCTCGCTGTGCAAAAGTTGTTCCAAGTGTACAATGCCTACGAGATTTCTGAATTCCCAGATTAGTGTCAGGAGTGTGCAGAAGGCACTGTTTTCAGCTTTACAACTCAGAATGAAATGGGTAAAAAAATAGTACAGATATCAAGTTGCTGCCAATAAGCAGAAGACAAAAAGCCCTATATGTTTTTTTCTAGAATATCCCTTTAACAGTCTACTTTCAGGGGGGAAAATAAAGTGCTTTGTGATTGAGTTGAGCGATGAAATAAGTTTCTGTTTTTAGAAGTCTTCCCAAAAATTTGCTGAATACATACATTTATTTTTTTAGCACCCTAACAGAATTTGTCCTTTCACATATGTTATTCTAAAATCCAGTGTCTCTGTTTTTTCCTTAGCAAACGTTCTGTTCTTTAGTGAGAACATATGTGCAGCTGGTGCAATCCTGGTAACTTTCCATTAGTTAGAAGATCAACTCAAGGCAAAAGGCTTTGGAGACACCATTTAATGACCGATATCCTTAATATTTACATGAAAGAAATCCAAAGCAAGCCAGGCACAGAACGTTTATTGTACTTCTATTTATGCAGAATTAGAATCATTAATCCATTCCAAACAGCTGCTGACATGTTAAAGGGAAAACCGACATTCATAGGATATTAAACCCAAAAAGTGTCTTTTGTGATTCAGACAGAATAAACAATTTTAAACGGTTTCCAATTAACTTCAATAATCAAATTTGCTTCATTCCCAGGGTATTTGCTGAAGAGATACCTAGGTAGATGTCTGGAGTATTATATGGCAGGAGATAGTGCTGCCATCTAGTGCTCTTTCATTTGAATAATATTTTTGCTAAACTGCTAAAAAATAGTGCTCCAGACACATGCTCGCTCCTAAGCTTACATCCCATCTTTTCAAACAAACACCTAGATTACGAGTCTTGCGTTAGCCTTAAAAAGCAGCGTTGAGAGGTCCCAACGCTGCTTTTTTCCTAACGCTGGTATTACGAGTCTTGAAATGACAGGCTCACTGCTCACTTTTTTGGCAAGACTCGTTAATACCGCAAATCCACTTACGTAAATTGCATATCCTATGTTTTAAATGGGACTTGCATAACGCCGGTATTAAGAGTCTGCAAAAAAGTGAGCAGTACAGCCTCTCCTGTCAAGACTGGTACCGCATTTAAAAGTCAGTAGTTAAGAGTTATATGGGCTAACGCCGTAGTATAAAACTCTTAACTAAAGTGCTAAAAAGTACACTAACACCCATAAACTACCTATTAACCCCTAAACCGAGGCCCCCCACATTGCAAACACTAAAATATTTTTTTAACCCCTTATCTGCCGAACCGGACATCGCCACCACTATAACAAACATATTAACCCCTAAACCGCCGCCCTCCCGCATCGCAAACACTAGTTAAATTTTATTAACCCCTAATCTGCCGTCCCTAACATCGCCGACACCTACCTACATTTATTAACCCCTAATCTGCCGCCCCCAATGTCGCCGCCACTATATTAAAGTTATTAACTCCTAAATCTAAGTTTAACCCTAACCCTAACACCCCCCCTAACTAAAATATAACTTTAATAAATCTAAATAAAATGACTATCATTCACTAAATTATTCCTATTTAAAACTAAATACTTACCTGTAAAATAAACCCTAAGCTAGCTACAATATAACTAATAGTTACATTATAGCTAGCTTATGGTTTATTTTTATTTTACAGGCAACTTTGTATTTATTTTAACTAGGTAGAATAGTTACTAAATAGTTATTAACTATTTAATAGCTACCTAGTTAAAATAAAGACAAATATACCTGTAAAATAAATCTTAACCTAAGTTACAATAATACCTAACACTACACTATAATTAAATGAATTACCTAAACTAACTACAATTAAATACAATTGAAACAAATTATCTAAAGTACGAAACCCCCCCACTAAATTACAGAAAATAATTAAAAAATTACAATTTTTTTAAACTAATTACACCTACTCTAATCCCCCTAATAGAAAAAAATAAAAAATAAAATAATAAAAATCCCTACCCTATACTAAATTACAAATAGCCCTTAAAAGGGCCTCTTGCAGGGCATTGCCCCAAAGTAATCAGCTCTATTACCTGTAAAAAAAAATACAATACCCCCCCAACATTAAAACCCACCACCCACACACCCAACCCTACTCTTAAACCCACCCAATACCCCCTTAATAAAACCTAACACTAACCCCTTGAAGATCACCCTACCTTGAGAAGTCTTCACCCAGCTGGGCTGAAGTCCTCAACGAAGCCGGGCGAAGTGGTCCTCCAGACGGGCAGAAGTCTTCATCGAAGCCGGCCAGAAGAAGTCCTCCAGACGGGCAGAAGTCTTCATCCAGGCGGCATCTTCTATCTTCATCCATTCGGCGTGGATCGGGTCCATCTTCAAGACATCCGACACGGAGCATCCTCTTCAAACGAAGTCCAACTGAAGAATGAAGGTTCCTTTAAATGACATCATCCAAGATGGCGTCCCTTGAATTCCGATTGGCTGATAGAATTCTATCAGCCAATCGGAATTAAGGTAGGAAAAATCCTATTGGCTGATTGGATCAGCCAATAGGATTGAACTTCAATCCTATTGGCTGAGTATGGGTGGTGGGTTTTAATGTTGGGGGGGTATTGTATTTTTATTTACAGGTAATAGAGCTGATTACTTTGGGGCAATGCCCAGCAAAAGGCCCTTTTAAGGGCTATTTGTAATTTAGTATAGGGTAGAGATTTTTATTATTTTGGGGGGCTTTTTTATTTTGTTAGGGAGATTAGAGTAGGTGTAATTAGTTTAAAATTCTTGTATTTCTGTAATTTAGTGTTTATTTTTTTCCGTACTTTAGATAATATTTTTCAATTGTTTTTAATTGTAGTTAGTTTAGGTAATTAACTTAATTATAGTGTAGTGTTAGGTGTAATTGTAACTTAGGTTAGGAATTATTTTACAGGTAAATTTGTCTTTATTTTAACTAGGTAGCTATTAAATAGTTAATAACTATTTAATAACTATTGTACCTAGTTAAAATAAATACAAAGTTGCCTGTGAAAAAAAAAAAAAAACTCTAAACTAGCTACAATGTAACTATTAGTTATACTGTAGCTAGCTTAGGGTTTATTTTATAGGTAAGTATTTAGTTTTAAATAGGAATAATTTAGTTAATGATAGTTATTTTATTTAGATTTTTTTAAATTATATTTAAGTTAGGGGGTGTTAGGGTTAGGGTTAGACTTAGATTTAGGGGTTAATACATTTAATATAGTGGCAGCGACTTTGGGGGCGGCAGATTAGGGGTTAATAAGTGTTGGTAGGTTGCGGCGACATTAGGGGTGGCAGATTAGGGGTTCATATGTATAATGTAGGTGGCAGCGGTGTCCGGAGCAGCAGATTAGGGGTTAATAATATAATGCAGGTGTCGGCGATGTCGGGACGGCAGATTAGGGGTTAATAAGTGTAAGATTAGGGGTGTTTAGACTCGGGGTTCATGTTAGGGTGTTAGGTGTAGACATAAAAAGTATTTCCCCATAGGAATCAATGGGGCTGCGTTAGGAGTTTTACGCTGCTTTTCTGCAGGTGTTAGGTTTTTTTCAGCCGGCTCTCCCCCATTGATTCCTATGGGGAAATCGTGCACAAGCACGTTTTACCAGCTTACCGCTACTGTAAGCAGCGCTGGTATTGATGTGAGATGTGGAGCTAAATTTTGCTCTACGCTCACTTTTTTGCAGCTAATGCTGGGTTTCTAAAGACCCGTAATACCAGCGTTACTGTAGGTGAGCGGTAAGGAAAAACTGCTCGTTAGCACCGCACAGCCTTTACGACAAAACTCGTAATCTAGCCGAAAGATACCAAAAGAACAAAAAAAATGTAATAATAGAAATAAATTAGGAAGGTGTTTAAAATTACTCTATCGGAATCAGATTGTTTCATGTTCTTTTGATTCTTCAAGCTAAAAACCTTTAGCAAAGTCAATTATCCAAAAATGGCATTGGAGTGTTTTTATCATTTTTGATCACACTCTATATTATTTTATGGTGGTAATCTTCTAGGTGTGGCAGTTTGTGAAGTTAGTAGGTGCTTCTGAAAAAACAAAATTTATGCTTACCTGATAAATTTCTTTCTCTTGTGGTGTATCCAGTCCACGGGTTCATCCATTACTTGTGGGATAGAGGACACCCACAGCAGAGCTGTCTATATAGCTCCTCCCCTAACCCCCACCACCAGTCAATCGACCGAAGACATGTAAGAAAAAGGAGAAACTATAGGGTGCCATGGTGACTGTAGTTTTAAAAATAAAAACACCTGCCTTAAAGTGACAGGGCGGGCCGTGGACTGGATACACCACAAGAGAAATAAATTTATCAGGTAAGCATAAATTTTGTTTTCTCTTGTAAGGTGTATCCAGTCCACGGGTTCATCCATTACTTGTGGGATACCAATACCAAAGCTTTAGGACACGGATGAAGGGAGGGATAAGGCAGGAACTTAAACGGAAGGCACCACTGCCTGTAAGACCTTTCCCCCAAAAATAGCCTCAGAGGAAGCAAAAGTATCAAATTTGTAGAATTTAGAAAAAGTATGAAGCGAAGACCAAGTTGCCGCCTTACAAATCTGTTCAACAGAGGCCTCATGTTTAAAAGCCCATGTGGAAGCTACCGCTCTAGTAGAATGAGCTGTTATTCTTTCAGGAGGCTGCTGGCCAGCAGTCTCATAAGCTAAACGGATTATGCTTCTCAGCCAAAAAGAAAGAGAAGTTGCCGAAGCCTTTTGGCCTCTCCTCTTTCCAGAATAGACAACAAACAATGCAGATGTTTGACGAAAATCCTTAGTAGCTTGCAAATAAAATTTTAAAGCACGAACCACGTCAAGATTGTGTAACAGACGTTCCTTCTTTGAAGAAGGTTAGGACACCAAGATGGAACAACAATTTACTGATTGATATTCTTATTAGATTCCACCTTAGGAAGAAACCCAGGTTTGGTACGCAAAACTACCTTATCTGCATGGAAGATCAGATAAGGGGAATCACACTGTAAGGCAGATAACTCTGAAACTCTTCGAGCCGAAGAGATAGCTACTAGGAACAGAACTTTCCAAGATAAAAGCTTGATATCTATGAAATGCAAAGGTTCAAACAGAACCCCTTGAAGAACTTTAAGAACTAAATTTAAACTCCATGGCGGAGCAACGGGTTTAAACACAGGCCTGATTCTAACCAAAGCCTGACAAAACGCCTGAACGTCTGGAACATCAGCCAGACACTTGTGCAAAAGAATAGACAGAGCAGAAATCTGTCCCTTTAAGGAAATAGCCGATAATCCCTTTTCCAATCCTTCTTGGAGAAAAGATAATATCCTAGGAATCCTGACCTTACTCCACGAGTAACCCTTGGATTCACACCAATGAAGATATTTACACCATATCTTATGATAGATTTTCCTGGTGACAGGCTTTCGAGCCTGAATCAAGGTATCAATGACTGACTCGGAGAAACCACGTTTTGATAAAATCAAGCGTTCAATCTCCAAGCAGTCAGACAAAGAGAAATTAGATTTGGATGTTTGAATGGACCTTGGAGTAGAAGGTCCTGCCTCAGCGGCAGAGTCCATGGTGGAAAGGATGACATGTCCACCAGATCTGCATACCAAGTCCTGCGTGGCCACGCAGGTGCTATCAAAATCACCGAAGCTCTCTCCTGTTTGATCTTGGCAATCAGACGAGGGAGGAGAGGAATTGGTGGAAACACATAAGCCAGGCTGAAGGACCAGGGCACTGCTAGATCATCTATCAGCGTTGCCTGGGGATCCCTTGACCTGGACCCGTAAAGAGGAAGCTTGGCGTTCTGACGAGATGCCATCAGATCCAGTTCTGGTTTGCCCCATAGTTGAATCAGCGGGGCAAATACCTCCGGATGGAGCTCCCACTCCCCCGGATGAAAAGTCTGCCGACTTAGAAAGTCCTCCTCCCAGTTCCCTACTCCTGGGATATGGATAGCTGAGAGATGGCAAGAGTGAACCTCTGCCCAAAGAATTATCTTGGAAACCTCCATCATTGCCAGGGGACTCCTTGTTCCCCCCTGATGGTTGATATAGGCTACAGTCGTGATATTGTCCGACTAAAATCTGATGAATCTGACCGCAGCTAGCTGAGGCCAAGCCTGAAGAGCATTGAATATCGCTCTGAGTTCCAGAATATTTGTCGGAAGGAGGGCTTCCTCCTGAGTCCACAAACCCTGAGCCTTCAGGGAGTTCCAGACTGCGCCCCAGCCCAGAAGGCTGGCATCTGTCGTCACTATAGTCCATTCTGGCCTGCGGAAACTCATTCCCCTGGACAGATGAACCCGAGATAACCACCAGAGAAGAGAATCCCTGGTCTCTTGATACAGATTTAACAGAGGAGATAAATCTGTGTAGTCCCCATCCCACTGATTGAGCATGCAAAGTTGCAGTGGTCTGAGATGTAGGCGGGCAAACGGAACTATGTCCATTGCTGCCACCATCAGGCCGATCATTTCCATACACTGAGCCACTGACGGCCGAAAAGTGGAATGAAGAGCACGGCAAGAAGTTAGAAGCTTTGATATCTGACCTCTGTCAGAAAGATTTTCATTTCTTCTGAATCTATCAGAGTTCCTAGGAAGGAGACTCTTGTGAGAGGGGAGAGTGAACTCTTTTCTCTGTTCACCTTCCACCCGTGAGACATCAGAAAGGGCAGAACAATGTCCGTATGGGACTTGGCGATTTGAAAAGTCGACGCCTGGATCAGGATGTCGTCTAGGTAAGGAGCCACCGCTATGCCCCGCGGCCATAGAACTGCCAGTAGAGACCCTAGAACCTTCGTAAAGATTCTTGGCGCCGTGGCCAATCCGAAGGGAAGAGCCACAAACTGGTAATGCCTGTCTAGGAAGGCAAACCTGAGGAACTGATGATGATCTCTGTGAATCGGAATGTGGAGATAAGCATCCTTTAAGTCCACGGTAGTCCTATATTGACCCTCCGGGATCATAGGGAGGATGGTTCGGATTGTCTCCATCTTGAAAGATGGGACCCTGAGAAATTTGTTTAGGATCTTGAGATCCAAGATTGGTCTGAAAGTTCCCTCTTTTTTGGGAACTATAAATAGGTTTGAATAGAAACCCATAACCAGTAGGTCTTGAACGTAAGAATGCCTCTCTTTTTATCTGGTTTGCAGATAGTTGTGAGAGGTGAAATCTCCCCTTTGGAGATGAACCTTTGAATTCCAGAAGATATCCCTGGGAAACAATCTCTAGTGCCCAGGGATCCTGGACATCTCTTGCCCAAGCCTCAGCGAAGAGAGAAAGTCTGCCCCCTACTAGATCTGGTCCCGGATCGGGGGCTACTCCTTCATGCTGTCTTAGAGGCAGTAAGCATATTTTTTTGGCCTGCTTCCCCTTGTTCCAAGCCTGGTTAGGTCTCCAGACTGGTTTGGACTGGGCGAAATTTCCCTCTTGTTTTGCATTAGAGGAAGTTGAAGCTGCGCCACTCTTGAAGTTTCGAAAGGAACGAAAATTATTCTGTTTGGTCCTTAACTTATTGGACCTGTCTTGAGGAAAGGCGTGACATTTTCCTCCAGTAATATCAGAAATGATCTCCTTCAGACCATGCCGAAATAGGGTCTGTCCCTTGAAGGGGATGTTAAGAAGCTTAGACTTTGAAGTAACGTCTGCTGACCTGGACTTAAGCCATAGCGCCCTACGCGCCAGAATGGCAAAACCTGAATTCTTAGCCGTTAGCTTGGTTAACTGAAAAACGGCGTCAGAGATAAAGGAATTAGCTAACTTAAGAGCTTTAATCCTGTCTAAAATATCATCTAACGGGGTCTCCACCTGTAGAGCCTCCTCAAGAGACTCGAACCAAAAAGCCACTGCAGCAGTAACTGGGGCAATGCATGCAAGAGGCTGGAGGATAAAACCTTGATGTATAAAAATTTTCTTAAGGAGACCCTCAAATTTTTTATCCATAGTATCTAGGAAAGCACAACTGTCCTCGACGGGGATAGTTGTATGCTTAGCTAGGGTAGAGACTGCTCCCTCCACCTTAGGGACCGTCTGCCACGAGTCCCGTATGGCGGCATCTATGGGAAACATCTTTTTAAAAGCAGGAGGGGGAGAGAACGACACACCTGGTCTATCCCATTCCTTAGTAATAATTTCCGAAAACCTCTTAGGGACTGGAAAAACATCAGTGTAAACAGGCACTGCAAAGTATTTGTCCATCTTACACAATTTCTCTGGAACTACAATGGGTTCACAGTCATCCAGAGTCGCTAAAACCTCCCTAAGCAATAAGCGGAGGTGTTCAAGCTTAAATTTAAACGCTGTCATTTCAGAGTCAGACTGAAGCAACGCCTTCCCTGAGTCTGAAATGTCACCCACAGATAGAAGCTCTCCTGCCTCGGCTTCTGAGTATTGTGAGGGTATATCAGACACAGGTATTAAAGCATCAGAAAGCTCTGTATTTGTTCTAGCCCCAGAGCTGTCTTGCTTTCCTTGTAACCCTGGCAGTTTGGACAATACCTCTGAGAGGGTAGCATTCATAACTGCCGCCATGTCCTGTAAGGTAAAAGAATTAGACACGCTAGATGTACTTGGCGTCACTTGAGCGGGAGTTATAGGCTCTGACACATGGGGAGAGCTAGATGGCATAATCTCCCTCTTTTCAGTCAGAGAATCCTCTGGAGATAAATCTTTAAGCGCCATAATATGGTCTTTATAGTTTATAGAAATTTCAGTACATTTGGTACACATTCTAAGAGGGGGTTCCACAATGGCTTCCAAACATATTGAACAAGGAGTTTCCTCTATGTCAGACATGTTTAACAGACTAATAATGAGAGAAGCAAGCTTGGAAAACACTTTAATACATGTGAAAAAGCAATTAAACAAAAACGTTACTGTGCCTTTAAGAGAAAAAAACTAGCACTTAAACTGCAAAACAGTGTAAAAATATAGTAAAGTCTTCGAAATTTTTACAGTATGTGTAAGGGACTAAAGCAACATTGCACCCACTTGCAAATGGATGATTAACTCCTTAGCCCCCAAACCGGATGTAAAAAACGTCAACCACCGGTAAAAGACATTTGAGCACCTTGCCACAGCTCTGCTGAGGCTCCTACCTGCCCTCAAATACAATTTAGTGAAGAAATAAACCCTTTATAAGGGTCCTCAGATGCCAGAGGACTCCTCTAGGGAAGCTGGATGTCTCAGTCTGAAGGAAACTGCGCATCTAGAGGGTGAAAATAGGCCCCTCCCACCATGTACTGGATGTCAGAGGGGCCTTAAGAAAATACTCCTAGGAGTATCTGACTAGCCATGTGGAAACTAGGCCCCAAATAAAGACTTATCTCCCTCAGAGAAAAAACTTTCTATTTATGAAACATGTAAACGTTTTGTCACTAAGTAATATGAGTATTAACATGAGTATTACCCTGTTTTGTAAGCATGATCCCAGTCATTGTTAAATCACTGCATCTAGCTTACCTCAAATACACAAGGCTCTGTCAGCATTTTCTAGAACTTATTCATCTCTCTAGAAATAAAAATACTGAACATACATCAAAGCAGGTAATCTGCAGGCCGTTCCCCCAACTGAAGTTTTTCCATATTCTTCAGTTATGTGTGAGAACAGCAATGGACCTTAGTTACAAACCGCTAAGATCATCAACCTCCAGGCAGAATTCTTCTAATTTCTGCCTGAGAGTAAAACAGTACAACGCCGGTACTGTTTAAAAATAACAAACTCTTGATTGAAGGTAAAACTACACTGTCACCCCATATCTCTTGATACTTCCTATCTTGTCGAGAGTTGCAAGAGAATGACTAGAGGTGGGGGTTAGGGGAGGAGCTATATAGACAGCTCTGCTGTGGGTGTCCTCTTGCAACTTCCTGTTGGGAAGGAGAATATTCCACAAGTAATGGATGAACCCGTGGACTGGATACACCTTACAAGAGAAAGATTAATATAGCAAAAGTAGATAAAAAACAACATTTCTTTTTACCATTACATATAATTCTGTACACTTAGGGCTCCAAGTAAAGATAATTCTAATGTGTTTTAATTGGTTTTCTATTTAAGAGGTTTCAGAGGTCTCTATGATATATTTGAAGAGACACTTAAGTCAAAATTAAACTTTCATGATTCAGATAGAGCATTCAATTTTAACCAACTTTCCAATTTACTTCCATTAAAAAGTGTAAATATAAAAAGACTATGCACATTTTGTTGAGTCACCAGCTCCTACTGAGCATGTGCAATAATTCAGTGTGTAGAACAAACTAACCCAAATGCTAGTAGGGGAGGTTCTTGGAGCAGACAAACTCCAGTATAACCTTTGACAAAGCAGATGTGAAACGTGCATCAGGCGTTCACACTGCCTCCTTTTCCTCTATGATAGTTAAACTGTTGGCCTTAATTGGCATTTTTGTAGAACTCAATCCATATTATCTGCTTATAGGGGAATTTTGTTGGGAACGATAGGGCTGATCCTGAGGGCTCTCCCTTTATAATTTATGGATATATTCCCTATAGGTTATCCTGGAGTTTGTCTGCTCCAAGAACCTCCCCTACTAGCATTTGGGTTAGTTTGTTCTACACACTGTACTTCTTATATATAGTAACTATACAAGTTTATTCTGTATACTCTGCTAGAGGAGGCAGTGTTTGTTCTACACTCTTTGTGTTTTTAAGTATGTTTTAACATTGGGTGGCATGGTCCACAATAAATTTATTTATATGAATTAAACGTTATGTTTTAATCACCTACACTCCATTCAGCACATATTGTCAATACCTACCCTCTTTAGGTGTGCCATTATGTACTTTATGGCATTAGGCACTACCCACCTTTATATACATAGGACTATTTAAGGGGGGTTGAGGACAGTTATCAGTACCCCACCTTCCCTAGAGGTATCTAGGGTTTTTTTCTTCACAAATGTATAATATAACAATGATGTTTTCAGTTAATTAAGTCCATATTAAATTTGCCTGTGTATTTACAACCCAACAAAGGAAAACAATGACATGTGCATAAATGATACTATTTCAACTAAACAGCTATATTAGGAATTCATAACAACCCACTGCATGCAAGATAAAAAAAAAACAATATGCCAGCTATCTGTGACAGACGTGCCTTCCAATTATCATCTAATTGCTGGAATTTGTGTTCAACTCGATGTGAACATACTCAACACTTTTTTCTTTTTAATAATTTCAATAATTTTTGGGCAGATTTTTGATAATCTGGAGATCAAGCTGACTGTTCCCATTTAAGAGCATTTGCATCTTGCATAGTAGTAACAAAATACATAGGGCTCTATGTAAACCTTTTTCTAGCTCAAACCTCTGCATGCATCAGTACCCCACATGTAACATAATATTATTATCTAAAATACTCATATAAACAAGAATTAGAGGCAATAATCTGTAACCCAAATAGACAAATACAGATTTATGAACCAAAGAAATATGAGGGCATGATTTATATTCTGTGTTTTCTTGAATTTAATTGATGGTTCAGTTTTAATGAATGCAGAAGCAGCACATTTTTGGAAATTTATGGACTGACAGAGATCAATGAAAGCAACTTATAGAGACTAGAGATGCATCATATTTATAAAGTAATTTACATTATGCTTCTTCCATTGCATGCAACACAAAAAATGAATAAATAAAATCCAAGTTGTATTACAATTTGGACCAAAGAAGTACAGTATTCATAAAAATACCTGTGGCTTACAATATGCATACATACACAGTGACTAATGCATATTTTATATATATTTTTCACACACAACACTTAAAACAGTATAGACATATTTGTTAAATTAAATCAATTTCAAAGTATACATAATATGAATGTTTAGAGCCATACCAGTGAAAGCATTTCCTTTTGGATTATTTCATACCTATACAATCCACTATAAAAACACACATTCTCGTCGATATAAACACAATCACCATGTGTTTGCAGAAAATGAATATCTAAAAGCATATAGTGTCAGGGTTAGATGATATAATGTGCAGTTTACACTGGAAATCATAACATTCAGGTTTAAGATGAATACTATTCATCGATAGAAAGCTCTTCTAATCTCATTGTGTCTCACTTGTGGAAATACAGAGTCAAAGACAAATATCCTATCTACGCTAGTTATGATTATGTTAAGACTTGGCTCAGTAATGCTGCTGGAATTTTTTGTTACAAATTACTTCACCTTACTGTCCCAACAGACTATATTTAGTTGCAGAAGGCATTGCACGCTATAGTACAGGACATTACAGCTCCAGTCTTGAAGGAACCCCAACAGACTAGATTTAAATTGCTTCCCTAGTTGAAAATGGGGGGAAGTAATTATAATGACTGAAATACTGAAGTTAAGGAGTTTTGATAATGTTCTTTAAAGACTGGAGTTGATTAGCTCTGTTCTAGTGGTAGACAAACTTTCTAAGTAGGAGGATTCATTTAAAATTCCAAATCATTGCAAAAATTTACCTGCCAACCATCATTAGTTGTAACATATCTCAGCCTAATGTCACTATCCCTTTAAGACTGCCTTTCCTGATTTCTGACACTCATGCTGTTTTGGGCAGTATTTACATTCAGCTTGCCTGCCTGATTAATCATTCAAGCACCTGATTCCCTCAGCCTCTTTTTAAGCCTTATCAGGTCTAAAGTGCTTTGCATTAACTTTGAAGCTGTGATCCTGAACAACAGAGGTCTGTGACTGTTTCCTGCATGAATACTACCAACTTATCCAAGCTACAGCCTATCCTATGCTTAAAATCATCAAATCACAAGTATCCAAATAATTCCATTTTGTTACCTGGACACTGCTACTTAACAAACTCTGAACTTTATTATAAATCAAGTATACTTTTGGTTATCATCACTCTCTAATTATTACAACAGCATCTTACTCAGTGACAAGTTGTCATAGCTGAAATATCATTCTACAAATATGTTAACATATTCAGAACTCTGCATCTATGTGTTCAGTTAAAAGCTTTCATGTGATTCTCCAATATATGCACAAACAGTAATTGATGCCTAAAACTTGCAACTTGACTGTGCTGCTCTGCTTATTACTGACATACAGCTATATATAATATTATGTACTGTGAACCTGCAACAAACCTTAGTTTGCATATATATGCACAAACAGTAATTAATGCCTAAAACTTGCAACTTGTCTATTACCTGTGCTGCTCTGCTTAATTCTGACATACAACTCTATATAATATTATGCACTGTGAACCTGCAACAAACCTTAGTTTGCATCTAAGTGTCAATCTTCTACCAGTTTACTCTGAGGCCTGAACATTCCACATTGCTATATTTTTCTCTCATTGAATTCTGCAGCTACTCCTATTTAACTAACTATAAGTCAGAGTGAAGCCAGAATATATTGTATACAAATGTTGCATTCTCCATGAATTCTACAATAATTTCTAGCAACTATGAATCACAGAATATCATCTATCCACATCCAGAATACTCTTCCCCGGGTCAGGGGTGTCTTCAAATCCCTACCACTGCCCTGAGGGTCTGTGTCCTGAACGCATGTACACCGGATCATGACAGAAAGTTAATGCCTAAAAAAGGAACCGAAGTGGTAGTGGATGAACCGACCCTCAAAGGAAAATAAAAAATTACAACCTATCTCAGACCCAAGCTATCTTTAAAGAAAAAACAGAAGATTTTCATAATTTTAAAAATTTAAAGACACAGTACTCCCATTCTAGACTATCCTCTACTCATGTTCGTGGTTACCATTTTGGTGAAACTGATCCTGAATCTGACTATGAAAATGAAGAGGATGTATCCATAGATTCAGCAGAAAAAAATCAGATCTTTAAAGATTTAAAGAGACAGAACCACTTTTCTAGAATTTCATCTACTCATGTCTGTGACTTCCAATTTGGTGAAACTGATTCTGAATCTGACTATGAAAATGAAGAGAATGTATCCATAGATTCAGCAGAAAAAATTCAGATCTTTAAAGATTTAAAGAGACAGGACTACTGTTCCAGAATACCATCTACTCCTCCTGTTTGTGATTCCCATCCTGGTGATACTGACTCTGAGTCTGAATATGTCAACGAGGAGGATGACTTCACAGATCCAGCTGAACTGGCCCTAGACTGGTAATAGCGCAACTTTAATTCGTCACAAACTCAGACAAAACCTCAACCTATTGACTATAATGACATCCTTGGTAGCTATATTTAAGATATAGATGATACAGATAGCTCCCATCATGAAACCTCTCATGGAAATACTGATCTTCCTATTTCTGATATTCCCATGGATTCTGTAGATTGGACAGATTCAGAGCTGGAAGAAGAGACATCTGGTTTACAGACTGCTGTTTGGAGAAATGGTCCCCCCAACTAATATGATGATTTATTACTTCAGAATTATGCATCCAGTGATGAAGAGGATTTCTGTTCTCAACCTGATATAAGGTACTCCAGGCCACAGTGGCACCATTCTAAGAAGCCTCATATTGGGAAGAAATATCATTTATCTACGCTCTCTAAAAAAAAAGAAGAAAAAGAAAATCTTTCTGCCTACAGAAAATCAGAAGTCTAAAGAGGAAACTCAGCCTGAATCTCCTGTTTCAGTTTCTGTTGTGCCAGATCCTCTCTTGCCTCATGATACTCTCCACACCAAGCTGGATGTTGTCTCTAGTCGCCATCAGTCTGTTTTTGAAGCACTTAATGGTTTATCTTCTCAAACTCTACAATTACAAACACTGCTTTCAACTACTGATTCCTTACATCCCTCTCATGCTGCCTCAATGTCTGTAAACCCTGTGCTAGAAGCAAAAGATAATTTTGTTCCAGATATACAACCTTTCAGTTTTCCAGAGGTAGTCCCTGGAGAATTTAACCCTGAAAATCAAACTAAAATAAGTATGCCTGCTGAACCCCAGAAAACCTCTCAGTCAGAATCTTGTATCACAATTCCTCCGCATCTACCTGAGAGTGGCATATTTCAGTACACTCCACCTTTTCAAAATTCTTCTGTTACTGCATCTAAGAAAATGTTTTCTTTGGGAGATACTGCGTATCAACCTACATTTTCTACTACATCTGTTCCCTGTACAGGAATTCCTGATGCTGAACCCTGTGAGGACAACATTGAACCTAGTTGTCAAGGGGACGTTCTTGACCCTGAAACTTGTACAAACGTTCTTCAAGAAGATTCCCCAGTGGCTATTCCTGTCCCTGTTTTCCATGATGGTACTACTAAACCTAGCATCAAGGTGGACTCTCCTGTTTTTGACCCTGGTATGGGTATTCCTTTGTTTAACCCAGAAATTGGTGTAATAATACTTGATCCTGAAGATAGCCATGCCCTCTGCTCAAAAGAGAGTATGGTTCTTGACTCTAAAGTGGATCTTGTAAATTCTTCATTTGTGAACCCTGAAGAAAGCCTTGCCATCTGCTCAGAAGAGAGTATGGTTCCTGGCTCTAAAGTGGGTTCTTTTTCTTTTTCTATAGTTGAACCTTGCCCTGGCATGGGCATTCCTTCACCTGATCCTACTGAGGATATTCCTGAACCTTGCCCAGATGTGGATATTCATGAACCTTGCCCAGATGTGGGTACTTCTGAACCTTGCCCTGGCATGGGCATTCCTTCACCTGATCCTACTGAGGATATTCCTGAACCTTACCCAGATGTGGGTATTCCCGAACCTTGCCCTGGTGTGGGCATTCCTTCACCTGATCCTACTGAGGATATTCCTGAACCTTGCCCAGATGTGGGTATTCCTGAACCTTGCCCTGGTGTGGGCATTCATATACCTGATCCTAGTGAGGACACTCTTGATTCTGAATCCAGTAAAGACACATTTGATATTGAACCAGAAGAAGGCAAGAACTGGTCAACTCTTGTTCTCTACACTCCTATCTCCTACTTTTAAGAAAGCACTGCTATTGGGTTAGAAGTGGCTATAGCTTTTTCTTTTGGAGTATATCTAATCCTCAGCCAATAGGTTAATTCTGAGGATACTCAAATCTCTGACCCAAAGGTGGTTAATCTGGTTATCAATCCAGAATGCTGCATCTCTATTTCTGAAGTTGAGGAAAGCCTATTCATATGTCTAGGACTGGGTGCCTTTTCATTGGCTGTGTACATGGTCATCTATCATGAAGAGCATCCACCTATCAAATCTCAAGATGATTCTGTGGTAGGAAGCTCATTGTATGTCACGTTCATGCATTCTCACAATGACTACAAGAAAGATGACTTCAAGTTTTACTCTCATAATTGTCAAGATCTTTTGATACCTGAATTCCATGGCCTTTGCTTTGTCATTTTACTTTTTCAAGAGATCTCCAACCCTCCTTTCTTGATTTCCGATTGGACTCACTACCTCCATACACCTACTACCGGCTCTTCATATCATTTTTGTTCTCTCTCCTTTTGGATTGCATTCGGCGCCCGGAGGTTGCCTTTAAGGAGGGGGTTCTGTAACATATCTCAGCCTAATGTCACTATCCCTTTAAGACTGCCTTTCCTGATTCTGACACTCATGCCGTTTTGGGCAGTATTTACATTCAGCTTGCCTAACTGATTAATCATTCAAGCACCTGATTCCCTCAGCCTCTTTTTAAGCCTTATCAGGTCTAATGTGCTTTGCATTAACTTTGAAGTTGTGATCCTGAACAACAGAGGTCTGTGACTGTTTCCTGCATGAATACTACCAACTTATCCAAGCTACAGCCTATCCTATGCTTAAAATCATCAAATCGCAAGTATCCAAATAATTCCATTTTGTTACCTGGACACTGCTACTTAACAAACTCTGAACTTTATTATAAATCAAGTATACTTTTGGTTATCATCACTCTCTAATTATTACAACAGCATCTTACTCAGAACTTTATAACTATTCTCTGCTACAAGTTGTCATAGCTGAAATATCATTCTACAAATATGTTAACATATTCAGAACTCTGCATCTATGTGTTCAGTTAAAAGCTTTCATGTGATTCTCCAATATATGCACAAACAGTAATTGATGCCTAAAACTTGCAACTTGACTATCACCTGTGCTGCTCTGCTTATTACTGACATACAGCTATATATAATATTATGTACTGTGAACCTGCAACAAACCTTAGGCCTAGATTTGGAGTTTGGCGTTAGCCATGAAAACCAGCGTTAGAGGCTCCTAACGCTGGTTTTAGGCTACCGCCGGTATTTGGAGTCACTCAAAATAGGGTCTAACGCTCACTTTTCAGCCGCGACTTTTCCATACCGCAGATCCCCTTACGTCAATTGCGTATCCTATCTTTTCAATGGGATCTTTCTAACTCCGGTATTTAGAGTCGTGTTTGAAGTGAGCCTTAGACATCTAACGACAAAACTCCAGCCGCAGGAAAAAAGTTAGTAGTTAAGAGCTTTCTGGGCTAACGCCGGTTTATAAAGCTCTTAACTACTGTGCTCTAAAGTACACTAACACCCATGAACTACCTATGTACCCCTAAACCGAGGTCCCCCCACATCGCCGACACTCGAATAATTTTTTTAACCCCTAATCTGCCGACCGCCACCTACGTTATCTTTATGTACCCCTAATCTGCTGCCCCTAACACCGCCGACCCCTGTATTATATTTATTAACCCCTAACCTGCCCCCCACAACGTCGCCTCCACCTACCTACACTTATTAACCCCTAATCTGCTGACCGCAAAGCGCCGCCACCTACGTTATCCTTATGTACCCCTAATCTGCTGCCCCTAACACCGCTGACCCCTATATTATATTTATTAACCCCTAATCTGCCCCCCACAACGTCGCAGCCAGCTACCTACAATAATTAACCCCTAATCTGCCGACCGGACCTCACCGCTATTCTAATAAATGTATTAACCCCTAAAGCTAAGTCTAACCCTAACACTAACACCCCCCTAAATTAAATATAATTTTAATCTAACGAAATTAATTAACTCTTATTAAATAAATTATTCCTATTTAAAGATAAATACTTACCTGTAAAATAAATCCTAATATAGCTACAATATAAATTATAATTATATTATAGCTATTTTAGGATTAATATTTATTTTACAGGTAACTTTGTATTTATTTTAACCAGGTACAATAGCTATTAAATAGTTAAGAACTATTTAATAGCTAAAATAGTTAAAATAATTACAAATTTACCTGTAAAAGAAATCCTAACCTAAGTTACAATTAAACCTAACACTACACTATCAATAAATTAATTAAATAAACTACCTACAATTACCTACAATTAACCTAACACTACACTATCAATAAATTAATTAAATACAATTCCTACAAATAACAACAATTAAATAAACTAGCTAAAGTACAAAAAATAAAAAAGAACTAAGTTACAAAAAATAAAAAAATATTTACAAACATAAGAAAAATATTACAACAATTTGAAACTAATTACACCTACTCTAAGCCCCCTAATAAAATAACAAAGCCCCCCAAAATAAAAAAATGCCCTACCCTATTCTAAATAACTAAAGTTCAAAGCTCTTTTACCTTACCAGCCCTGAACAGGGCCCTTTGCGGGGCATGCCCCAAGAAGTTCAGCTCTTTTGCTTGTAAAAAAAAACATACAATACCCAAGCCCCCCAACATTACAACCCACCACCCATATACCCCTAATCTACCCCAAACCCCCCTTAAATAAACCTAACACTAAGCCCCTGAAGATCTTCCTACCTTGTCTTCACCTCACCGGGTTCAACGATCTGTCCAGAAGAGCTCCTCCGATGTCCTGATCCAAGCCCAAGCGGGGGGCTGAAGAGGTCCATGATCCGGCTGAAGTCTTCATCCAAGCGGGAGCTGAAGAGGTCCATGATCTGGATGAAGTCTTCATCCATGCGGGAGCTGAAGAGGTCCATGATCCGGATGAAGTCTTCTATCAACGGCATCTTCAATCTTCTTTCTTCCGGATCCATCTTGCAGACCTCCGATGCAGAACATCCTCTTCTCCCGACGCCTACTAGCCGAATGACGGTTCCTTTAAGGGACGTCATCAAAGATGGCATCCCTCGAATTCCGATTGGCTGATAGGATTCTATCAGCCAATCGGAATTAAGGTAGGAATATTCTGATTGGCTGATGGAATCAGCCAATCAGATTCAAGTTCAATCCGATTGGCTGATCCAATCAGCCAATCAGATTGAGCTCGCATTCTATTGGCTGATCGGAACAGCCAATAGAATGCAAGCTCAATCTGATTGGCTGATTGGATCAGCCAATCGGATTGAACTTGATTCTGATTGGCTGATTCCATCAGCCAATCAGAATATTCCTACCTTAATTCCGATTGGCTGATAGAATCCTATCAGCCAATCGGAATTTGAGGGACGCCATCTTGGATGACGTCCCTTAAAGGAACCGTCATTCGGCTAGTAGGCGTTGGGAGAAGAGGATGTTCCGCGTCGGAGGTCTGTAAGATGGATCCGGAAGAAAGAAGATTGAAGATGCCGTTAATAGAAGACTTCATCCGGATCATGGACCTCTTCAGCTCCCGCTTGGATGAAGACTTCATCCGGATCATGGACCTCTTCAGCTCCCGCTTGGATGAAGACTTCAGCCGGATCATGGACCTCTTCAGCCCCCCGCTTGGGCTTGGATCAGGACATCGGAGGAGCTCTTCTGGACAGATCGTTGAACCCGGTGAGGTGAAGACAAGGTAGGAAGATCTTCAGGGGCTTAGTGTTAGGTTTATTTAAGGGGGGTTTGGGTTAGATTAGGGGTATGTGGGTGGTGGGTTGTAATGTTGGGGGGCTTGGGTATTGTATGTTTTTTTTTACAGGCAAAAGAGCTGAACTTCTTGGGGCATGCCCCGCAAAGGGCCCTGTTCAGGGCTGGTAATTTAAAAGAGCTTTGAACTTTAGTTATTTAGAATAGGGTAGGGCATTTTTTATTTTGGGGGGCTTTGTTATTTTATTAGGGGGCTTAGAGTAGGTGTAATTAGTTTAAAATTGTTGTAATATTTTTCTTATGTTTGTAAATATTTTTTTATTTTTTGTAACTTAGTTCTTTTTTATTTTTTGTACTTTAGCTAGTTTATTTAATTGTTGTTATTTGTAGGAATTGTATTTAATTAATTTATTGATAGTGTAGTGTTAGGTTAATTGTAGGTAATTGTAGGTAGTTTATTTAATTAATTTATTGATAGTGTAGTGTTAGGTTTAATTGTAACTTAGGTTAGGATTTCTTTTACAGGTAATTTTGTAATTATTTTAACTATTTTAGCTATTAAATAGTTATTAACTATTTAATAGCTATTGTACCTGGTTAAAATAAATACAAAGTTACCTGTAAAATAAATATTAATCCTAAAATAGCTATAATATAATTATAATTTATACTGTAGCTATATTAGGATTTATTTTACAGGTAAGTATTTATCTTTAAATAGGAATAATTTATTTAATAAGAGTTAATTAATTTCGTTAGATGTAAATTATATTTAACTTAGGGGGGGTGTTAGTGTTAGGGTTAGACTTAGCTTTAGGGGTTAATACATTTATTAGAATAGCGGTGAGCTCCAGTCGGCAGATTAGGGGTTAATAATTGAAGTTAGGTGTCGGCGATGTTAGGGAGGGCAGATTAGGGGTTAATACTATTTATTATAGGGTTAGTGAGGCGGATTAGGGGTTAATAACTTTATTATAGTAGCGCTCAGGTCCGGTCGGCAGATTAGGGATTAATAAGTGTAGGCAGGTGGAGGCGACATTGTGGGGGGCAGATTAGGGGTTAATTGATATAATATAGGGGTCGGCGATGTTAGAGCAGCAGATTAGGGGTACATAGGGATAATGTAAGTAGCGGCGGTTTACGGAGCGGCAGATTAGGGGTTAATAATAATATGCAGGGGTCAGCGATAGCGGGGGCGGCAGATTAGGGGTTAATAAGTGTAAGGTTAGGGGTGTTTAGACTCGGGGTACATGTTAGAGTGTTAGGTGCAGACGTAGGAAGTGTTTCCGCATAGCAAACAATGGGGCTGCGTTAGAAGCTGAACGCAGCTTTTTTGCAGGTGTTAGGTTTTTTTTCAGCTCAAACAGCCCCATTGTTTCCTATGGGAGAATCGTGCACGAGCACGTTTTTTAGGCTGGCCGCTTGCGTAAGCAACTCTGGTATCGAGAGTTGAAGCTGCGTTAAAAATGCTCTACGCTCCTTTTTTGGAGCCTAACGCAGCCTTTATGTGGACTCTCAATACCAGAGTTATTTTTATGGTGCGGCCAGAAAAAAGCCGGCGTTAGTTTTTCGGGTCGTTACCGACAAAACTCCAAATCTAGCCGTTAGTTTGCATATATATGCACAAACAGTAATTAATGCCTAAAACTTGCAACTTGTCTATTACCTGTGCTGCTCTGCTTAATTCTGACATACAACTCTATATAATATTATGTACTGTGAACCTGCAACAAACCTTAGTTTGCATCTAAGTGTCAATCTTCTACCAGTTTACTCTGAAGCCTGAACATTCCACATTGCTATATTTTTCTCTCATTGAATTCTGAAGCTACTCCTATTTAACTAACTATAAGTCAGAGTGAAGCCAGAATATATTGTATACAAATGTTGCATTCTCCATGAATTCTACAATAACTTCTAGCAACTATGAATCACAGAATATCATCTATCCACATCCAGGGTCAGGGATGTCTTCAAATCCCTACCACTGCCCTGAGGGTCTGTGTCCTGAACGCATGTACACCAGATCACGACATTAGCTTAGACTTTGTTAATTAAGAAAATAAGTTATGACCAGGGTTGGCTCAAGACACTGTGCCACCTGGGTCTAAGTACAAACTGAAGCCCACCAACTTTCTGTCCACTACAGTCTAAACTCCACCATAGTCATCAGTTTTCAAGATTTAATTTGAGACAATTGAATTTTCACACAACAGCATGGGCCCCACATTAGTGTAATATCTCTAAAAAATATTATTAGGCAGATAATACTCTCCCTATGTGCCATCCCTGTCAAATGCTGCCTGGCTCCCGTGGTCCTACATGGTTGCATTATACAGCCAGCCCTGATTATGACTGTACACTACACAAAAATAAGTCATGATTTAGTTTTGTATCCTTCCATTTTTTTAAACAATTTTTTCCCTTCTGTCTTGTCCTTAATTATGTTTAATTCTATTGTCTCATCTCTGTTTTTTCTTAATCCCATCATTATCACTCTATTGTCCTTCTTGCTCCATAGCTAATTGTATTTCTAACTTTTGTCATTCTAGCATTTCTTTATACCCAACCCTTTTATGTCCTTCACAATCTTTTCATTTCATCTTAATCAGGGGTGGGCAGACTTTTGTAAGGCAAGGGCTACCTCTAATTTTATTCCAAGTGACGTGGTCACCTAACTAAAAAAAAAAAAACACCAGTCGCTGGCTGAACATTTTATTTTTGCCACAAATAGAACCTGCTGGCTGAAAATTTTATTTTTGCCACAAATAGGACCTGCTGGCTAAACATTTTAATTTTGCCTCAAATAGAACCTGCTGGCTGAAAAATTCATTTTTGCCACACATAATAAATCTTTAAAAATCAGCTGCACTCTTTAATAATAAATACAGCCGCACTCTTTACTTACTGCGAGAGCTCTTACTTTACGTCACGCTGGGACCATCAAGCAACCTTATCTGTGTACAGCGCCTGCGTATGAATAAGTAGTCTCACAATCAAGACAGCTCGAGTCTAGGGCTAGCGGAGTAGTCAAGCCTGGAACACATGGGAAACCCACAGCTCAGGTACAACGATGACAATGAACTATTCTCAGCCAATCCATAGACAGACTCATTCTACAAAGTAATTTTATTGGTTGGACGAAATGTCAGGTTTATTAGGGGGCAGGTCCCATTGGCTGCTCTCCATTCGTCCACTACTAGCTGAGGACTACTGCAAATAGTTGGGACAGTGACAGCAGCAGGACCTGCAGGTTCTGTACCGCATTGCACAGCAACTAGAAACTGGTATTGTAGCAACAGCACTGATCTGCAAACTCTGGGGACAGAAAACTGCAGAAACTAGCACAAATTATAGCTGCTATTAGTGTGTCAGAGAAAGTATCAGAAAGCAGCATCAAAGCTCTTGAGACAAAAAGTAGGAGAGTTTTGGGACAGGCAGTAACCAAAGCTGGGGCAGCGAGTTCAGCTACAGCAGCGCCGCACATGCTGAAGTACACATACCGCCATCATAGACTCATAGCCAATTTCAAAAGTCTGCATAAGAGAAACCTTTCTCATACATCTATGGTGGTGAGGCTCTTCACTGAGAATCTAGATGTATGAGAAATGTTTCTCTTATTATGCAGACTTTTGAAATCTTCCAGGCGGTCACCTCAAAATTCACTCACCACCATAGATGTATGAGAAATGTTTCTCTTATGCAGACTTTTGAAATTGGCTATGAGTCTATGATGGCGGTATGTGTACTTCAGCATGTGCAGCGCTGCTGTAGCTGAACTCGCTGCCCCAGCTTTGGTAACTGCCTGTCCCAAAACTCTCCTACTTTTTGTCTCAAGAGTGGTCAGTCCATAGTACAGACTCTTCATGCACAAGGCTGAGCTGCTGCTTGGTTTCCCTGGGTTTGGCAGTTCCAGGTCCTGCTCTGTCTGATATTCTGCTGCTACTTTCTAGTTCTGTCCTCCATTACATGTCACCAGGCTCTGCTGGGTGAATGGTCTGGTGTTGTTTTTCCCCCCAGGTACTGTTACTCCCCTCAGGTTCTTTTACTTACTCTGTACCAGGCTTTGATGCTGCTCTCTGATACTTTCTCTGACACACTAATAGCAGCTATAATTTGTGCTAGTTTCTGCAGCTTTCTGTCCCCAGAGTTTGAAAGTCAGTGCTGTTGCTATTATACCAGTTTCTAGTTGCTGTGTAATGCAGTACAGAGCCTGCAGGTCCTGCTGCTGTAACTGTCCCAACTATTTGCAGTAGTCTTCAGCTAGTAGTGGACGAATGGAGAGCAGCCAACGGGACCTGCCCTCTAATAAACCTGACATTTCGTCCAGCCAATAAAATTACTTTGTAGAATGAGTCTGTCTTTGATTGGCTGAGAATAGTTCATTGTCATCGTTGTACCTGAGCTGTGGGTTTCCCATGTGTTCCAGGCTTTACTTCTCCGCTAGCCCTAGACTCGAGCCGTCTTGATTGTGAGACTACTTTGAACAGTCAATAGGATTTCAGAAGCTCTCATCCGATTGGCTGATTTGAATTGGAAGAATCAAATCAGCCAATAGGAATGCAAGGTATGCCATTTTGAAATGGCTACCTTGCATTCAACTTCACTGTACGGCGGTGACCGTATAAAGAGGATGATCCATGCCGCCGGGATGAAGATAGAGGACGCCCCTGGGATGGATGAAGATATCGCCGCCTGGACGAAGACTTCTCGCCGCCTGGATGGAGATAGATTTCCAGACTTCAGGAACAGTAAGTAGATTTTATGGGGTTAGTCTTAGTTTTTTTTTTTTTTCTTTTATTTGGGTGTTTTTTTTTTAGATTAGGGCTTTGGGCTTTTGTAAAAGAGCTGAATGCCCTTTGAAAGACAGTGAAAAAGAGCTGAATGCCATTTTAAGGGAAATGCCCACACAAATGCACCTTTAGGGTTTTTATTTTGGGGGGTTGGTTGGGTGGTGGGTTTTACTGTTTGGGGGACTTTGTATTTTTTTTACAGGTAAAAGAGCTGTTTAACTTAGGGAAATGCCCTACAAAAGGCCCTTTTAAGGGCTATAAGATTAGGTGTAATTGTTTTTATTTTTGATAATTTTGTTTATTATTTTTTGTAAGCTTAGTGTTTTTTATTTTTCGTAATTTATTGTTTATTATTTTTTGTAATTTTACATTTTTTATATTTTTTTCGTAGTGATAGATTTTTTTAAATTTGTAATTTAGATTTTTTTAATTGGTTTAATTTTTTATTTTATTAGAATTGTAATGTTAGTTTAATTTATAGTTTAATGTTAGGTTTATTTTTATTTCACAGGTAACTTTTTATTTATTTAAATATAGTTATATTGTAATTTTAATTTTAAGTTAGGGGGATGTTAGGTTTAGGGGTTAATAGTTTAATTTAGTGTTTTGCGATGTGAGGGGCCGGCAGTTTATTGGTTAATAGGTTTATTTAGTGGCGGCGATATGGGAGGCCAGAGGTTTAGGGGTTAAAAGGTTTATTTAGTGGCGGCGATATGGGAGGCCGGAGGTTTAGGGGTTAATAACTTTATTATAGTGGAGGCGATGTTGGGGAGCCTTGGATTAGGGGTTAATAGCTTTATTATAGTGTTGGGCGATGTTGGGGGGCGGCGGATTAGGGGTAACATAATTTATGTAAGAACTTACCTGATAAATTAATTTCTTTCATATTGGCAAGAGTCCATGAGCTAGTGACGTATGGGATATACATTCCTACCAGGAGGGGCAAAGTTTCCCAAACCTCAAAATGCCTATAAATACACCCCCCACCACACCCGCAATTCAGTTTAACGAATAGCCAAGAAGTGGGGTGATAAGAAAGGAGTGAAAGCATCAACAAGGAATTGGAATAATTGTGCTTTATACAAAAAAATCATAACCACCACAAAAAGGGTGGGCCTCATGGACTCTTGCCAATATGAAAGAAATGAATTTATCAGGTAAGTTCTTACATAAATTATGTTTTCTTTCATGTAATTGGCAAGAGTCCATGAGCTAGTGACGTATGGGATAGCAAATACCCAGGATGTGGAACTCCACGCAAGAGTCACTAGAAAGGGAGGGATAAAAATAAAGACAGCCAATTCCGCTGAAAAAATAATCCACAAATCAAATCAAAAGTTTTAATCTTTATAATGAATAAAACTGAAATTATAAGCAGAAGAATCAAACTGAAACAGCTGCCTGAAGTACTTTTCTACCAAAAACTGCTTCTGAAGAAGAGAAAACATCAAAATGGTAGAATTTAGTAAATGTATGCAAAGAAGATCAAGTTGCTGCTTTGCAAATCTGATCAACAGAAGCTTCATTCTTAAAAGCCCAGGAAGTAGAAACTGACCTAGTAGAATGAGCCTCTGAGGCGGGGATTTACCCGACTCCAAATAAGCATGATGAATCAAAAGCTTTAACCAATAAGCCAAAGAAATGGCAGAAGCCTTCTGACCTTTCCTAGAACCAGAAAAGATAACAAATAGACTAGAAGTCTTTCTGAAATATTTAGTTCAACATAATATTTCAAAACTCTAACCACATCCAAAGAATGCAAAGATCTTTCCAAAGAATTCTTAGGATTAGGACACAACAAAGGGACAACAATTTCTCTACTAATGTTGTTGGAATTCACAACTTTAGGTAAAAATTTAAATGAAGTCCGCAAAACCGCCTTATCCTGATGAAAAATCAGAAAAGGAGATTCACAAGAAAGAGCAGACAATTCAGAAACTCTTCTAGCAGAAGAGATGGCCAAAAGAAACAATACTTTCCAAGAAAGTAATTTAATGTCCAGAGAATGCATAGGCTCAAACGGAGGAGCCTGTAAAGCTCTCAAAACCAAATTAAGACTCCAAGGAGGAGAAATTGACTTAATGACAGGCTTGATACAAACCAAAATCTGTACAAAACAACAAATGTCAGGAAGATTAGCAATCTTTCTGTGAAACAGAATAGAAAGAGCAAAGATTTGTCCTTTCAAGGAACTTGCAGACAAACCCTTATCCAAACCATCCTGAAGAAACTGTAAAATTCTAGGAATTCTAAAAGAATGCCAAGAGACTTTATGAGAAGAACACCATGAAATGTAAGTCTTCCAAACTCGGTAGTAAATCTTTCTAGACACATATTTGCGAGCCTGCAACATAGTATTAATCACTGAGTCAGAGAAACCTCTATGACTAAGCACTAAGCGTTCAATCTCCATACCTTCAAATTTAATGATTTGAGATCCTGATGGAAAAACGGACCTTGAGATAGAAGGTCTAGCCTTAACGGAAGTGGCCAAGGTTGGCAACTGGACATCCGAACAAGATCCGCATACCAAAACCTGTGTGGCCATGCTGGAGCCACCAGCAGTACAAATGAACGCTCCATCATGATTTTTGAAATCACTCTTGGAAGAAGAACTAGAGGCGGAAAGATATAAGCAGGTTGATAATTCCAAGGAAGTGACAACGCATCCACTGCTTCCGCCTGAGGATCCCTGGACCTGGACAGGTACCTGGGAAGTTTCCTGTTTAGATGAGAAGCCATCAGATCTATTTCTGGAAGCCCCCACATCTGAACAATCTGAAGAAACACATCTGGGTGAAGAGACCATTCTTCCGGATGTAAAGTTTGGCGGCTGAGAAAATCCGCTTCCCAATTATCTACACCTGGGATATGGACCGCAGAGATTAGACAGGAGCTGGATTCCACCCATGCAAGTATCCGAGATACTTCTTTCATAGCTTGAGGACTGTGAGTCCCACCTTGATGATTGACATATGCCACGGTTGTGACATTGGGGCCTAGTTGTCAAGCCATCAACCTCAAATACGCTGGAATTCCGCAGCGTATTTGTGGCGAGGCTGATTCGCCTTAGTTATCAAAGGCTAGAGACCGGCAAAAGTAGAATTTTGTGACGTAAACTTCGATCTGCCGGACTCAGTCCGACACAGATCGATTCTTACGTCACTCCAGATGTTCGGCACACAAGTGCGGCACAATCTGACTACTTTTGCTAGTTATCAAAAAACTAGCAGGTACGCTCGGCACTTTTCCGGCCCAGCGTACCTGGTTTTCAAACCGCCACCCTGGAGGCGGCGGATCCCATAGGAATCAATGGGAGTCTGACCATAGCGAAAGTACAAGTTCGCTGCTGCCAGACATCCCATTGATTCCTATGGGAGCTGTCTACACCTAACACCCTAACATGTACCCCGAGTCTAAACACCACTAATCTGTCCCCCTACACCGCCGCAACTAAATAAAGTTATTACCTAGCTAAAATAAAGAGAAATTTACCTGTAAAATAAAAACTAACCTAAGTTACAATTACACCTAACACTACACTATACTTTAATAAATTATTCCTATTTAAAACTAAATACTTACCTGTAAAATAAACCCTAAGATAGCTACAATGTAATTAATAATTACATTGTAGCTATTTTAGGAATTATATTGATTTTACAGGTAACTTTGTATTTATTTTAGCTAGTTAGAATAGTTATTAAATAGTTATTAACTATTTAATAACTACCTAGCTAAAAGAAATACAAAATCACCTGTAAAATAAATCCTAACCTAAGTTACAATTAAACCTAACACTACACTATCATTAAATACAATTACATAAACTAACTAAAATACAAAAAAAAAAAAGCTAAGTTACAAAAAATAAAAAAAATAGGTTACAAACATTTTAAAAATATTAAAACAATTTTAAGCTACTTACACCTAATCTAAGCCCCCTAATAAAATAACAAACCCCCCAAAATAAAAAAAATGCCCTACCCTATTCTAAATTAAAAAAGTTCAAAGCTCTTTTACCTTACCAGCCCTTAAAAGGGCCATTTGTGGGGCATGCCCCAAAGAATTCAGCTCTTTTGCCTGTAAAAGAAAAATACAACCCCCCCAAAATTAAAACCCACCACCCACATACCCCTATCAGCCAATCGGAATTAAAGTAGGAAAAATCTGAATGGCGGATTGAATCAGCCAATCAGATTCAAGTTCAATCCGATTGGCTGATCCAATCAGCCAATCAGATTGAGCTTGCATTCTATTGGCTGATCGAAACAGGCAATAGAATGCGAGCTCAATCTGATTGGCTGATTGGATCAGCCAATCGGATTGAACTTGAATCTGATTGGCTGATTCAATAAGCCAATCAGATTTTTCCTACCTTAATTCCGATTGGCTGATAGAATCCTATCAGCCAATCGGAATTGAAGGGACGCCATCTTGGATGACGTCCCTTAAAGGAGCCTTCATTCGTCGGTAGTCCGTCGGTAAAGAAGGATGTTCCGCGTCGGCGGGATGAAGATTCAAGACCCCGCTTGGAAGTTGACATAGATAGAAGACTTCTTCATCGCCTCTTGGATGATGACATCGCCTGGATGGAAGACTTTTTCTGCGCCGCTTGGAGGTCACTTCATCGGATGGAAGATTTCTTCAGCGCTGCTTGGAGGATAACTTCTGCCGGTCCGGGTCTCCTCTTCGGTTCCATCTCTGCTCAGCTGAGTGAAGACGACTCAAGGTAGGATGATCTTCAGGGGATTAGTGTTAGGTTATTTTAAGGGGGGTTTGGGTTAGATTAGGGGTATGTGGGTGGTGGGTTTTAATGTTGGGGGGGGTTGTATTTTTCTTTTACAGGCAAAAGAGCTGAATTCTTTGGGGCATGCCCCACAAATGGCCCTTTTAAGGGCTGGTAAGGTAAAAGAGCTTTGAACTTTTTAAATTTAGAATAGGGTAGGGCATTTTTTTATTTTGGGGGGGTTTGTTATTTTATTAGGGGGCTTAGCTTAGGTGTAAGTAGCCTTAAATTGTTGTAATATTTTTAAAATGTTTGTAACCTATTTTTTTTATTTTTTGTAACTTAGCTTTTTTTATTTTTTGTACTTTAGTTAGTTTATCTAATTGTATTTAATTGTAGTTATTTGTAGGTAATTTATTTAATTAATTTAATGATAGTGTAGTGTTAGGTTTAATTGTAACTTAGGTTAGGATTTATTTTACAGGTAATTTTGTATTTATTTTAGCTAGGTAGTTATTACATAGTTAATAACTATTTAATAACTATTCTAACTAGCTAAAATAAATACAAAGTTACCTGTAAAATAAAAATAAATCCTAAGATAGCTACAATATAACTATTATTTATATTGTAGCTATATTAGGGTTTATTTTAAAGGTAAGTATTTAGTTTTAAATAGGAATAATTTATTTAAGTATAGTGTAGTGTTAGGTGTAATTGTAACTTAGGTTAGTTTTTATTTTACAGGTTAATTTCTCTTTATTTTAGCTAGGTAAGCTATTAAATAGTTAATAACTATTTAATAGCTATTGTACCTAGTTAAAATAAATTTAAATTTGCCTGTAAAATAAAAATAAATCCTAAGATAGCTACAATATAATTATTATTTATATTGTAGCTATATTAGGGTTTATTTTAAAGGTAAGTATTTAGTTTTAAATAGGATTAATTTAGTTCATAATAGAAATATTATTTAGATTTATTTAATTAATATTTAAGTTAGGGGGGTGTTAGGGTTAGTGTTAGACTTAGGTTTAGGGGTTAATAAATTTATTACAGTGGCGGCGGTGCAGTGGGGGGCAGGATAGGGGTTAATAAATGTATTATAGGTGGCGACGGTGTAGGGGGGGCAGGATAGGGGTTAATAGGTATAATGTAGGTGGCAGCGGTGTCCGGGAGCGGCGGTTTAGGGGTTAATACATTTATCAGAGTTGCGGCAGGGTCTAGGAGCGGCGGTTTAGGGGTTAATAAATTTATCAGAGTTGCGGCAGGGTCTAGGAGCGGCGGTTTAGGGGTTAATAACTTTATTTAGTTGCGGGGGGCTCCGGGGGCGCCGGTATAGGGGGTAGAACAGTGTAGATAGTGTGGGTGCTTAGTGACAGGCTAGCAATAAAGCTGTGAAAAAGCCGAAGAGCAGCGAGATTGGATGAGTGATAACTCTCACAGTCCGCTGCTCATCGCCCCGTACTTGGTGCGCGGCTTTTTGACAGCTTTATTTGATAACTTAGGCAAAATTTTTCAGGTCCGCGGCGGCGATGTGAGGCAAGCTTAGGCGGGCGTATTGGGCCGCTGAAGGCAGGAAAGTTGACACGTTGATAACTACCCCCCTATGTCTGTCTGAAAACAAACGGTTCTCTCTTCAGAAGAGGCCAGAACTGAAGAGCTCTGAGAATCGCACGGATTTCCAAAATATTGATTGGTAATCTCGCCTCTTGAGATTTCAAAACCCCCTGCACTATCAGAGATCCCCAGACAGCTCCCCAACCTGAAAGACTCACATCTGTTGAAATCACAGTCCAGGTTGGACGAAGAAAAGAAGCCCCTGAATCAAACGGTGGTGATCTAACCACCAAGTCAGAGATAGTTGAGTATTGGGATTTAAGGATATTATTGTGATATTCTTATATAATCCCTGCACCATTGGTTCAGCATACAAAAACCTCCATGCACATAGCTACTGAAGGGAATGACTGAGACTGAAGGTTCCGACAAGCTGAAACTAATTTCAGACGTCTTTTGTCTGTTAGAGAGTCATGGATACTGAATCTATTTGGAATCCTAAAAAGGTTACCCTTGTCTGAGGAATCAAGAAACTCTTTGGTAAATTGATCCTCCAACCATGTTGCTGAAGATTGTTGATACGTGTGAGATTCTGCAGAATGTAAAGACTGAGCAAGTACCAAGATATCGTCCAAATAAGGAAACACCACAATACCCCGCTCTCTGATTACAGAGCGAAGGGCACCGAGAACCTTTAAAAAGATCTTTGGAGCTGTTGCTAGGCCAAAAGGAAGAGCAACAAATTGGTAATGCTTGTCTAGAAAAGAGAATCTCAGGAACTAATAGTGATCTGGATGAATTGGAATATGAAGATAAGCATCCTGTAAGTCTATTGTGGACATATAATGCCCTTGCTGAACAAAAGGCAGAATAGTCCTTATAGTCACCATTTTGAATGTTGGTATTCTTACATAACGATTCAAAATTTTTAGATCCAGAACTGGTCTGAAAGAATTCTCTTTCTTTGGTACAATGAACAGATTTGAATAAAACCCCAGACCTCGTTCCAGATATGAAACTGGCACAATTACCCCAGCTGACTCGAGGTCTGAAACACACTTCAGGAAAGCCTGAGCCTTTACTGGGTTCACTGGAATGCGTGAGAGAAAGAACCTTCTCACAGGCGGTCTTACCTTGAAACCTATTCTGTACCCTTGAGAAACAATGTTCTGAATCCAATGATTTTGAATTGAATTGATCCAAACATCCTTGAAAAATTGTAGTCTGCCCCCTACCAGCTGTGCTGGAATGAGGGCCGCACCTTCATGCGGACTTGGAGGCTGGTTTTGATTTCCTAAAAGGCTTGGATTTATTCCAGACTGGAGAAGGCTTCCAATTGGAAACCGTTCCTTTAGGGGAAGGGTCAGGCTTCTGTTCTTTATTCTGATGAAAGGAACGAAAACGGTTAGCAGCCCTAAATTTACCCTTAGATTTTTTATCCTGAGGCAAAAAGGCTCCCTTCCCCCCCAGTGACAGTTGAAATTATAGAATCCAACTGAGAACCAAACAATTTATTACCTTGGAAAGAAAGAGATAGCAACGTTGACTTAGAAGTCATATCTGCATTCCAAGATTTAAGCCATAAAGCTCTTCTAGCTAAAATAGCTAAAGACATATACCTGACATCAATTCTAATGATATCAAAAATGGCATCACAAATGAAATTATTAGCATGTTGAATTAGCTTAACAATGCTATACACATTATGATCTGGTACTTGTTGCGCTAAAGCCTCCAACCAAAAAGTTGAAGCTGCAGCAACATCAGCCAAAGAAATAGCAGGCCTAAGAAGATGACCTGAACATAAAAAAGCCTTCCTTAGATAAGATTCAAGCTTCCTATCTAAAGGATCTTTAAAAGAAGTACTATCTGCCGTAGGAATAGTAGTACGTTTAGCAAGAGTAGAGATAGCCTCATCAACTTTGGGGATCTTTTCCCAAAACTCCAATCCATCAGACGCAAAGGGTACAGTCACTTAAACCTTAAAGAAGGAATAAATGAAGTACCCAAACTATTCCATTCCCTAGAAATTACATCTGAAATAGCATCAGGAACTGGAAAAACCTCTGGAATAACTACATGAGGTTTAAAAACCGAATTTAAACGTTTACTGGTTTTAATATCAAGAGGACTAGACTCTTCCATATCTAATGCAATCAACACCTCTTTTAATAAAGAACGAATAAACTCCATTTTAAATAAATATGAAGATTTGTCAGTGTCAATATCTGAGGCAGAATCTTCTGAACCAGATAGATCCTCATCAGAGATAGATAAATCAGAATGCTGGCGGTCATTTAAAAATTCATCTAATTTATGAAAAGTTTTAAAAGACCTTTTACATTTATTAGAAGGAGGTATAACAGACAGGGCCTTCTGAATAGAATTAGAAACAAATTCTCTCACATTAACAGGAATATCATGAACATTAGAAGTTGAAGGAACAACAACAGGTAATGGACTACTACTAATGGAAATATTGTCTGCTTTTGATAGTTTATCATGACAACTAACACAAACTACAGCCGGAGGAACAGTTACCACAAGTTTACAACAAATGCACTTAGCTTTGGTAGAACCGACATCAGGCAGCAGCATTCCAAAAGTAGATTCTGATACAGGGTCAGATTGAGATATCTTGCAATATGTAATAGAAAAAACAACATATAACGGAAAATTATCAAATTCCTTAAATGACAGTTTCAGGAATGGGAAAAAATGCAAACAGAATAAGCCTCTGGAAACCAGAAGCAAAAAAGAAACAAGACTTAAATAATGTCAAAAAAACTGGCGCCAAGTATGATGCCCAATTGACAAATTTGTTGGTGCCAAAAACGTCTGCAACAAACACGAGCATCATAGATGACGCAACTATGGGGAAAACTCTCGGCGCCAACTAAGACGCCGGAAATGACGACATAACGTCAACAAACGTAATTCTCGCGCAAAAAAGTCTTGCGCCATAAATGATGCAATAAATTAAAGCATTTTTTACTCCCGTGAGCCTAACAGCCTGCAATTTAGAAGAAAAGTCAATTTGAAAAATTTTCAGGTAAGAATTTTTTTTTATTCATATGCATTTCCCAAAATGAAACTGACAGTCTGTAAGAAGGAAATATACTGATTAACCTGCATCATGGCAAATATAAGTATAAAACATATATTTAGAACTTTACATATAAAGTGCCAAACCATAACTGAGAGTGTCATAAATGACATACTTACCAAAAGACACTCATCTACATATAGCAGATAGCCAAACCAGTACTGAAACGAGAATCAGCAGAGGTAATGGTATATAAGAGTATATTGTCGATCTGAAAAGGGAGGTAGGAGATGAATCTCTACGACCGAAAACAGAGAACCTATGAAATAGATCCCTGTTAGGATGACCATTGCATTCAATAGGCAATACTCCCTTCACATCCCTCTGTTATTCACTGCACTCTGAGAGGAAACCGGGCTTCAGCATGCTGCGAAGCGCATATCAACATAGAAATCTAGCACAAACTTACTTCACCACCTCCATAGGAGGCAAAGTTTGTAAAACTAACAGTTACCGGTATCAGAGCTTTGGTCCTGGTGGTTAGTAGAGGGCAAAAAATGAGGAACGAAGCTGGTTGTGGTTATTCAGAAATTGAAGGTGCAAAAACCAACAGGCTGACTGATGTGGACAAACCAGCTGATGAACCCGGAACCTCTGCAGATCAGATCCGGGTGTGCTGCTGCCCGTAGTGGAAGGTGTGTGCTCTCAGGTTACACCCGATCAGAAACAGGAACTAGGACAGAATAGAAGACATTATAGTTCCAGCACCTCTCACCCAGACTTAGTATTATCCGACTGAGATGTTCGTGCCTGGGCTGTGAATTCGATTACCCAACTGGAGGGATCGTTTTAACCTATTTTGCTGTTTTATCTTCTAAACGTTTGTGAGTATGTATTGTGTACTTGCACTTATGTCTCAATAGATTACCCTGCACTTGAATTGGGCTGCGCCTGTCTTCTATTCTGTCAAAGTTTGTAAAACTGAATTGTGGGTGTGGTGGGGGGTGTATTTATAGGCATTTTGAGGTTTGGGAAACTTTGCCCCTCCTGGTAGGAATGTATATCCCATACGTCACTAGCTCATGGACTCTTGCCAATTAGATGAAAGAAAATTAGGTTTATTTAAAAGTCGCGATGTGGGTGGGCGGCAGATTAGGGGTTAATAAGTTTTAAATAGTGTTTGCGATGCGGAAGGGTGGTGGTTTAGGGGTTAATAGGTAGTTTATGGGTGTTAGTGTACTTTGTAACAATTTAGTTATGAGTTTTGTGAAACATTTCTGTTTCGCAAAATCCATAACTACTGCTCTCAGATCGTGGTAAGAATCATGTCGGTATAGGCTGTAACGCAAGCTTTTTAGCCCCACCGGTTACCGATTCTATGAAAATCCCACACAAAAATGTCATTTGTTTGAGTGCAGAATGGACGTTGCGTTACAGGCTAAAATGCTTGTGGTATAGCTATACCAACACGACTCGTAATATGTGTTCCTGGTCATTACGCTGGAATGGCCATTTTTTTAAGCGCTAAAAGCTGTACCACAACACTTGTAATCTAGCCAAAATCTAGTTGTTAAACTGATCTTTTCTTCTGTAGGAACAGGTTATTGGAACTCTCAGAGTAAGGAAAACTTCTTGCAGCAAAGTGTGCAGATAATCCATCTGAAATATGCGCTCCCAGATTCCAGGTCCAATGAAGGATCCTGACTAACAGTAATTCACCTTTTGAAGTATCTGAATCTTACACATCAGAATCCTTAAGCAGAGTTACAAATGTGCTGCTTCTGTGAGATTTACCAGATAAACTGAAACCAGCTGATGTATCACCCTCTGTCTGCAAATGCTTATGTTTTCTATGGGGAAGCATAAATGCCAAAACTTCACAAATAGTGGATGCAAATATTCCTTAAAATCAGGAGAAGCATCTAGGTAACCTCCCTGGGACCTACCCTACACTATAATGCACACCTATAACATAAACAGTTTCCCAAGGCAAAAACTGATCTCCACACAAAAAATGTAAAGAGATAATACCCATGGCCATTATAAAGTGCCCTAAACCTGTAAGAGCGAAACACCTATGTGTGTATTGTCCTCAGGCTAGGTGTAAAATGAACAATATACATACCAATAGCCTGTGAGCTATGTGAATGCTCCTCTTTACCTACCTGTTAGAACTCGCTCCACCTTTCTTACCCAGCTGCAGAAAACCTGGGTCCAGCACAATAGCCTATCCTGGTTAGATCTGAAGCAGGAGTACATCGAAAGGCCAGCAGGAGGAGGCTGAAGGAAAATTTCCAACAATACTTGAGGCAAGCCAGTGATAAGCTCCCAAGGGAGAATTACTATCACTGCCAGTTTACTCCTGTACATCCCATGTTCCTATTCCCAGCTCCCTGAAGGGGATAATGTGTCTCACATAGGTTTGAGAAAGCCTGAAGAGCACTTCAGTTTTTACCTTCTCCTATGGAGGCAATTAAGGCTGAGGTGTACTGGGAAGTGGGAAGAATTAAATGCTCCTGGTATGTTATTTTTCTTTTCTCCAAATGGACTGGAGTTTAATTTCACATGTAATGACTAATGGGCTCTCACCACCTTATAAAAAAAAACATTAACACAACATTAAAAAATAAATAAAATACCTTACCTCTTCCTCCATTCCAAGGGTTTGATGAACAGTTCTAATAAAAGCATCTTGGGAAAATCAAAACCTGTTTAAAAATATAAAATAAAAACATACAAAGTTAGTTTAGCAAAATATAAAACATATCTAAAAGCTTTTTATAAAAAAAACACAAATTTAAAAACAGTTTAAATGGACAGTCTACACCTTAGTCATCTTAAAGTTATTTTAAAATTAATATTGTTTCTGGCCACTTTGAAATGGCTGCCAAGCTCAGCCCACTGATCAGATCACGTTCTGGGCTGTATATGGCATCCAAACACAAAAGGCTTACTAGTTGAATTCAACAGATTGTTGATGCCATTAAGCAAACTATGCCCAGGGGCCATACCTGACCTGCCAGATGTTTGTTTTCACCTCAGTGGTGCTGAGGACCACACAGACATTAAGTAATCAGTTGTGTATTTGTACCACCGTTAGTTATTATAATCTAATTTTATAATGAGGTATTTTCTATAGCATAAGTATCATGTAATGTGTCCTAATCCCACCATTAGTGACTGACCCTAGCACCGCTAGCATAGCTTCCAGAACCTTTGCAAAGGTTCTTGGAGATGTATCCAACTTGAAAGGTAGAGCCACAAACTGGAAACCTTTGTCTATGAAGGCAAACCTTAAATAACACAAATCATCTTTGTGAATAGAGAAATACAAGAAGGTGTATCTTGAACATGGCTACCCAAAAAAAGTTTTAAGAATGGGTCTGTAAGTTCCCTCCTTATTAGGAACTATGAACAGAATTGAATTAAACCCTTGGTTTCTTTCCAACTCTGGAACAGGAATGATCACTCCCAAACTAGTGCCTTTGACTGAAGTTTGGGTAGATGTGACAGGAAGAACCTTTCCCAAGGAAGCCTGGACCAAATCCCTATTCTGTTTCCCTGAGATACAATGTTGAGTACCCAGGGATCCTAGACATATTGTGACCAAGCTGAGCCTGGTTTACGGGTCACACCTTCATTCAGATTTTGATAAAGAGTAAAGTGCTTGAATTTTTTCCAAGTACTGCCTGGCTTCTAATGAGGCTTGGAAGCCTCAGCTTTCTGGCTAGATGAGAAAGATTTCTGATTACTGGACCGGTGAAAAGAAAGAAAACAAAAAGCAAATCTAGTTTTGTCTTTGGACTTTTTGTCCTGAGGTAAAAAAGCACCCTTAGCACCAGACACTGTGTCAATAATTGCATCCAAGCTAGAAATGAATAAAATGTATAATTGGAAAGGGAGATATTAAAATCTGCACTTTGACACAATGTCTACAGACCACGATTTGAGCCACAAAGCTCTTGTGAGAACTGCCAAAGGAACAATCTTTGCTTCAATGTGAATGATCTAAAAATTTGTCACAAATAAAGGATCAAAGCCTTGATCATTTTAAGACAATCCTGAATTTCCTCTAGGGAGAGGTTTCTGAAGAAAAATAAGGTGTCACACCACTAAGTGATAGCACCCCCTACCTAGGCCACACTGATTGCTGGCCTGAATAAAAGAAACTGCTTGATGTAAAGCTTTTCTATGAAAAGCCTCTAGCTTTCTATACATGGCGTCATTAAAGAGGTACAATTCTCTAAGGGTAATAGTACTTTTAGCAAGCGTAGCAATAGCTCCATCCACTTTGGGAATAGATTCCCAAAATTCCAGATTTGCATGAGGAATTGGAAACATCTTTTTGAACTCAGAAAAAGTTTAAGGAGGCTTAAATAACAAATCTAGTTGTTTTACTGATCTTTTCTTCTGTAGGAACAGGTTATTGGAACTCCCAGAGTAAGGAACACTTCTTGCAGCAAAGTATGTAGATAATCCATCTGAAATATGCGCTCCCAGATTCCAGGTTCAACGAAGGATCCTGACTATCTAACAGTAACTCACCTTTTGAAGTATCTGAATCTTACACATCAGAATCCTTAAGCAGAGTTACAAATGTGCTGCTTCTGTGAGATTTACCAGATGAACTGAAACCAGTTGATGTATCACCCTCTGTCGGCAAATGCTTATGTTTGCTCTGAGGAAGCATAAATGCCAAAACTTCACAAATAGCGGATGCAAATATTCCGTAAAATCAGTAGCAGCATCTATGTAACCTCCCTGGGACCTACCCTACACTATAATGGTCTCTCAGTCAGCACACCTATAACATAAACAGTTTCCCAAGGCAAAAACTGATCTCCACACAAAGAATGTAAATAGATAATACCCATGGCCATTATAAAGTGCCCTAAACCTGTCAGAGGGAAAAACCTATGTGTGTATTGTCCTCAGGCTAGGTGTAAAATTAACAATATACATACCAATAGCCCATGAGCTATGTGAATGCTCCTCTTTACATATCTGTAAAGAACTCGCTCCACCTTTCTTACCCAGCTGCAGTAAACCTGGGTCAAGCACAATAGCCTATCCTGGTTAGATCTGAAGCAGGAGTACATTGAGCGGCCAACAGGAGGAGGCTAAAGGAAAATTCCCAGCAATACTTGAGGCAGGCCAGTGATAAGCTCCCAAGGGAGAATTACTATCACTGCCAGTTTACTCCTGTACATCCCATGTTCCTATTCCTAGCTCCCTGAAGGGGATAATGTGTCTCACATAGGTCTGACAAAGCCTGAAGAGTACTTCAGTTTTTACCTTCTCCTATGGAGGCAAATAAGGCTGAGGTGTACTGGGAAGTGAGAGGGATTAAAAGCTCCTGGTATGTTATTTTTCTCTTCTCCAAATGGACTGGAGTTTTATTCCACATTTGATGGCTCGTGGGCTCTCACCACCTTATTAAAAAAAGTAATTAACACAAAAAAGATGGTAAATAAAATACCTTACCTCTTCCTCCATGCCAAGGGTTTGATGAACATTTCTAATGAAAGCATCTTGGGAAGCTCAAGACCTGTTTAAAAATATTACAAAAAAACCCATGCAAAGTTAGTTTAGCAAAATATAAAACATATCTTAATGGTTTTATAACAAAAAACAACCCACACAAATAAAACAGTTTAGCCCAAAAGAGATGGTAAATAAAATAGCTTACCTCTTTCTACATTCCAATGGTTTCAAGAACAATTCTATTTAAAACTTTTTGGGAAGCTCGAGACCTGTTTAAAAACACACACAGTTAATTTACAAAAATATAAAACATATCTAAAAGCTTTTATAAAAAAACACACATTTAAAAACAGTTTAAATGGACAGTCTACACCTTATTCATCTTAAAGTTATTTTTAAATTGATATTGTTTCTGGCCACTTTGAAATGGCTCCCAAGCTCAGCCCACGATCTGGGCTGTATATGGCATCCAATCAAAAAAGGCTCACTAGTTGAATTCAACAGACTGTCAATGCTATTCAGCAGAGTGCATAGATGCAGCCCAGATCATGATGTTATCAGTGGGAAGAGCTTGGCAGCCATTTCAAAGTGGTCACAAACAATATTAATTTTAAAATAACTTTTTTACTGTTACTGCTGCATGATATAGAAAGGGTGCAGGAGGCTATTTGCAGCTCAATCTAAGGTAAGACTTTAAGATGAATAAGGTGTAGACTGTCCCTTTAACCAAAAAGGGATGGTGAAACAAATAACTTACCTCTTCCTCCATTCCAAGGGTTTGATGAACAGTTCTATCTTAAACTTCTTGGGAAGCTCGAGACCTGTTTATAAAATATTAAAAAAAAACATACAAAGTTAGTTTAGCTAAATATAAAACATATCTAGATACTGTTTTATCAAAAAACAGTTTAACCCAGAAGAGATAGTAAATAAAATAACTTACCTCTTCCTCCATTCCAAGGGTTTAAAGAAAAGTTCTATTCTCTATAGCTAAATACATTATAAACTACAAAGGAAGGACACACATCAAACTTTCATCTATCTAATTTTATTTATTTAAATTCTATAAGATCCCCTACTGATTTCTACAGAACCCAAAGTCAGAGCAAACAGTGTGACCATCCCCTTTCCTCTCTCACCTCCACAAGCTCTTTACCATTCCAGTTCCCCTGAGAGCATAAGGGAAGTGCCACTCTGCTTGGCTTCCATTTAGGTTCTGTAGAGGTTTAAGGGGATATTTATCAAAGGTCTGGCGGACCTGATCCGACAGTGCGGATCATGTCCGTGAGACCTCGCTGAATGCGGAGAGCAATATGCTCTCTGTATTCAGCATTGCACCAGCATCTCTTGTGAGCTGCTGGTGCAACGCCGCCCCCTGCAGATTCGCGGCCGCCAGCAGGGGGTTGTCAATCAACCCGATCGTACCCGATCGGGTTGATTTTCGGCGATGTCTGTCCGCCGCCTCAGAGCAGGCGGACAGGTTATGGAGACCGCGGCTTCATAACTGCTGGGCCCATAACACGGGCTCTCAAGCTCCATTCGGAGCTTGATAAATGGGCCCCTTAGACAATTCTCCTAAATGCTTTTATTAAAAAACACAAATTTAAAAAGGTTTTAACCTAAAATAGGTGGTAAATAAAATAACTTACCTCCGTCCTCCATTCTGAGGGTTTGATGAACAGTTCTATTTAAAGCTTCTTGGGAAGCTCGAGAAAAGAGCCCTGTTTAAAGAATATTAAAACATACATTTAAAAAAAATATAAAACATAAAAAGAGGGTGAAGAATATTATTACATGATTAGTGTCCTCTAAGGATCACTACAGATTTATTCCAATGTGAATCATTTTGTATTAAACAGGATCAAATTTGTATAATTTGATTCAAAAAGAGGAGCTTAAAGGGATAGTCTAGTCAAAATTAAACTTTCATGATTTAGATAGAGCAAGCAACTTTCTAATATACACCTATTATCAATTTTTCCTCGTTCTCTTGGTATCTTAATTTGAAAAATCAAGAATGTAAGCTTAGGATCCTGCCCATTTTTGGTTCAGAACCTGGGTAGCGCTTGCTGATTGGTGGCTACATTTAAACACCAATCAGCCAGGGCTACCCAGGTGTTTAACCAAAAACGGCTCCTAAACTTACATTCTTGCTTTTTCAAATAAAAATACCAAGAGAATGAAGAAAAATTGATAATAGGAGTAAATTAGAAAGTTGATTAAAACTGCATGCTCTTTCTGAATCATGAATGTTTAATTTTGACTATACTATCCCTTAATAACAAAAACAAACAATAATCTCCTCATGTTTGAAAATAATTAAGCTATTTTTTTTAACATCTTTTTATCAAGTTAAAAAAACAAACTATTTTTAATACAGAAAAATATATGGGGGTAACTAAAAAAATAAGGTAACAAAATTATATGTATAGAAATATTTAAAAATGCTAATAAAAAGACAATCAGATATGTACAGGCTACATTACAAATTAAAGGATCAGTCAACGTTCAAATTAATATCACTATGTGCAGAATTATGTAACATTAACCTAGTGACACATGCAAAAAAAAACGGGTTTGAATATTTAACCCCCCCCCCCACCAAACAGGTTTCTTTAGCAGTATGTCATGGATGCGCTGTCTAATCACAGTGCACCAGGTTGTGCCGTTGAACTACATGTAGCGCGCTCCTGCGCTGGGTAAAGCAGCCAAAAGCTCAATTGCATTGTGATTAGAAACCTTGCTGTTGAAGAAACCAGAAGATCAAAAGAGGCTGCAAGGAAGGTAAGGTGAGGTAATTATGAGTTTGGGGAGTTAAATCTTTCAAATCCTTTCCACTATCCACATAATTTTGTGCATGATTACAGGTAAAACTCGAAAAATTAGAATATCGTGCAAAAGTTAATTTATTTCACTAATGCAACTTAAAAGGTGAAACTAATATATGAGATAGACTCATTACATGCAAAGCAAGATAGTTCAAGCCGTGATTTGTCATAATTGTGATGATTATGGCTTACAGCTCATGAAAACCCCAAATCCACAATCTCAGAAAATTAGAATATTGTGAAAAGGTGCAATATTCTAGGCTCAAAGTGTCCCACTCTAATCAGCTAATTAAGCCATAACCTGAGCCTTTAAATGGTCTCTCAGTCTGGTTCAGTAGGAATCACAATCATGGGAAAGACTGCTGACCTGACAGTTGTGCAGAAAACCATCATTGACCCCCTCCATAAGGAGGGAAAGCCTCAAAAGGTAATTGCAAAATATGTTGAATGTTCCCAAAGTGCTGTATCAAAGCACATTAATAGAAAGTTATGTGGAAGGGAAAAGTGTGGAAGAAAAAGGTGCACAAGCAGCAGGGATGACCGCAGCCTGGAGAGGATTGTCAGGAAAAGGCCATTCAAAAGTGATGGGGACTTTCACACGAGTCAACACACACAGACGGATCCTGGACATGGGCTTCAAATGTCGTATTCCTCTTGTCAAGCCACTCCTGAACAACAAACAACGTCAGAAGCGTCTTACCTGGGCTAAAGAAAACAGACCTGGTCTGTTGCTCAGTGGTCCAAAGTCCTCTTTTCTGATGAGAGCAAATTTTGCATCTTATTTGGAAAACAAGGACCCAGAGTATGGAGGAAGAATGGAGAGGCACACACTGCAAGATGCTTGAAGTCCAGTGTGAAGTTTCCACAGTCTGTGTTGATTTGGGTAGCCATGTCATCTGCTGGTGTTGGTCCACTGTGCTTTATTAAGTCCAGGGTCAAAGCAGCAGTCTACCAGGAGATTTTGGAGCACTTCATGCTTTCTTCCGCAGACGAGTTCTATGGGGATGCTGAATTTATTTTCCAGCAGGACTTGTCACCTGCCCACACTGCCAAAAGCACCAAAACCTGGTTCAATGACCGTGGGATTACTGTGCTTGATTGGCCAGCAAACTCGCCTGACCTGAACTCCATAGGGAATCTATGGGGCATTTCCAAGAGAAAGATGAGAGACATGAGACCGAACAATGCAGAAGAGCTGAAGGCCGCTATTGAAGTATCCTTGTCTTCCATAACACCTCAGCAGTGCCACAGGCTGATAGCTTCCATGCCATGCCACATTGAGGCAGTAATTGCTGCAAAAGGGGCCCAAACCAAGTACTGAGTACATACAGTATGCATGCTTTTACTTTTCAGAGGTCCGATATTATTCTACAGGTATGTACAATCCTTGTTTTATTGATTGCATGTAATAGTCTAATTTTCTGAGATTGTGGATTTGGGGTTTTTATGAGCTGTAAGCCATAATCATCACAATTATGACAAATCACAGCTTGAACTATCTTGCTTTGCATGTAAGGAGTCTATCTCATATATTAGTTTCAAGGGACACTGTACCCAAATATTTTCTTTTGTGCTTCAGATAAAGCATGCAATTTTAAGCAACTTTCTAATTTACTCCTATTTTCAAATGTTCTTTATTCTCTTGGTATCTTTATTTGAAATGCAAGAATGTAAGTTTAGATGGCGGCCCATTTTTGGTGAACAACCTAGGTTGTCCTTGCTGATTGGTGGATAAATGCATCCACCAATCAAAAACTGCTGTCCAGAGTTCTGAACCTAGAAAAAAAAGCTTACATGCCTTCTTTTTCATATAAAGATAGCAAGAGAACGAAGAGAAATTGATAATAGGAGTAAATTAAAAAGTTGCTTAAAATTGCATGCTGTATCTGAATCACAAAAGAAAAAATTTGGGTACAGTGTCCCTTTCACCTTTTAAGTTGCATTAGTGAAATAAATTAACTTTTGCACAATATTCAAATTTTTCGAGTTTCACCTGTATGTAACATTAATTTGAACATTGACTGGCCCTTTAATATAGAAGACACACATTAAAACATTAGTAATTCCACTGCTTTATTTTCCTTAAGATTACCTGTTTTTAAAAAAAAAAAAAAAAAAAAGTGCAGCAACCAGTGTGACAATCACTTCCTCTCTCCCTCCTACACCATCCCACCACTAATCCAATACTCCGTTGAGGTAGAAGGGATGTGTCACTCTGCTTGGTGACCTTTTCGGTCCTTCCGAGAACAAAATAAAACTGTTATTTTAATATTAAAACAAATAATGAAAAACATTAGTTAAAAAACGTATTAAACAAAATCCCTTCCCTCTCCCAGCTCCACAAACTCTCTACCATTCCAGTTCCCTACAGAGAATATCACTCTGCTTTGCTTCCATTTAGGTCCTCTAGAGAGTCTAGAGGTGTAGGCAGCTCTCCAAAAGCAAATACTTTTATCAAAAACACAAATTTAAAAAGGGCTTAATCCAAAAGAGGTGGTAATTAAAATAGCTTACCTCTTCCACCATGCCGATGGTTTGATGAACAGTTCTATTAAAAACTTCTTGGGAAGCTCAAGTAAAGAGACCTGTTTATTTATAAAATTAAAACATACAAAGTTAGTATACAAACATATGCTAGCTTAAAAAAGGGGGTTAAGGAAATGTTCTACATGATTAGTAAACTCTCAAGATCATTACAATAAAAATCTTTTAACAAGTTCTTATTGAATTTATATAATTTTGATTCAAAAGAGGAGCTTAAAAACAAAAATTATGCTTACCTGATAAATTAATATATTTCATGGTGGTGTTAGTCCATGAGAAATCACATGTGGGATTATACTACATTCCACTACCGGGGCCATCAACCTTGGCTCTCCTGATGTTTTAGAACTATATTTCCCATGATGCTCAGACAGCCTAAAGAATGTCTTAGCATCATGGGAAATGTAGTTCAAAAACATCTGGAGAGCCAAGGTTGCTGACCCCTGCACTAGGAGGAGGCAAAACATACTCAACATACCAAAAGCTTTTAATCCCATCCTGTTAACTGATTACCTTAGTAAAACATATGGCCAAGGAAGGAAGGGAACAGAAAAGCAGGAAAGATCAAGGGTAAATGAAGTGTGAGCTGCCACCAAATGAGCATAAAAATGTGTGTGTGTGTGTGTGTGTGGGGGGGGGGGTCTCATGGACTCTCATCACCATGAAAGAAAATAACTTATTAGGTAAGTATACATTTTGTTTTCTTTCATAAAGTTTTGAGAGTCCACAAGACATCACTTCTGTGATCTAATACTTAAGCTGTGGAGTTCACAAGATAACCGTGAAATCACGGAACATGAACTTAAAGCGACCCAATGAAACCCAAATTAAAGGGACCCATGAAACCCACATTTTTTCTTTCATGATTCAGACAGAGAATACAAATTTAAACAACTTTCTAATTTACTTCTGTTATCTAATTTGTTTCATTCTCTTGGTATTAATTGTTGAAGGAGCAACAATGCGCTACTGGTTTCTAACTGAAACCATGGGTGAGCCAATGACAATCAGTGTTTATATGGAGCCACCAATCAGCAGCTAGAACCTAGGTTCTTTGCTACTCCTTAGCTTGCCAAGATAAACCTTTCAGCGAAGGATAACAAGAGAAGGAAGCAAAGTAAATTGGAAAGTTGTTTAAAATTACATTCTCTATCTGAATCATGAAATAAAAAAATTTGGGTTTCATGTCCCTTTAAGAAACGAAAACTAATGACCAGATACTGCTGCCTGGAGAACATTCCTGCTAAAAACATAAGAGATAAAAAACATCAAAATGATAAAATGTAGTAAAATAATGTAAGAACCAAATAAATTTGAAATTTATAAAAAAAATAATGGACAAATAAGTTTGTCAAAAAAATCTTAGTGGCCCCTAAAGATAATTTTAGAGCCCTTACCACATACAGATTATGTAAAATATATTATCTTCCAGACAGAACTTGAGTGTCCAAACCATGCATAAGTGTAAAGGATGTTGTTTATAACATCCGTAGGGCCAAAAAGGTTCCAAGGAGGAGATACCGGATTAAACACCTGTTTTATGGTAAATAGCACCTGTGTAAAACCTGCCTGCTTGATGCCCCTGTCTCTTTAATGATGTTACTGGATTACCTGTCAGTCAGCTTGCTTTCAGCATCAACCTCTTCTGCTGGAGCATGTCTGATTAGTTATTTCCCACCTGATCTCTGATTCAGTTCCTATATAGGAAATTCTCATGCCTAGGCTCAATGCACCAGCTTAGTTGAAGTTTACTCTGTGTCTGTTCCAACGTACCTTTTCCCTGTGTATTTCAAGTAATTCCAGTCCTGCATAATTTCCTCTGCCTGTGTTCTACTGTTCTACGTGTGTACCCTGCTTTATTATTATTTGTTTGTTTATTCTGCTGTATTTATCCTGAACTCCGCTATATTGTATATTCTAAACCCTGCAACATATCTCAGTTCCCAAAGAACCATTATTGTGATCAGCCAGTCATTTGCTACAAGTAAATTCTATACCCTAATCTTGCAACATCAGTTGCATCAGTTACCAGACAAGTATTTATGTGATTACCCAGTCATCTGCTACAACTGTATTGTATACTCTGACCCTGCAACATAACTCATTTACCACACAAGTATTACTGCAAATATCCAGTCATTTGTTACAACTGCATTATATACGCTGACCCTGCAACATATCTCAGTTACCAGATTTCTATTACTGTGATTACCCAGTCATCTACTACTGCTGTATTGGATACTCTGAACCCTTTAACAAATTTCAGTTTTCCAAGGAAACTGTGACACCAGGAAAGGCCTTATGATAAATAGTGTCTATGGCTGAATCAGAAAAACTTCAAAACAGGCGTAGAAATACATGCGTACAGTCAGGGTTTGACTAAAATTTTCCCCTGAAAAGGAGGAGACAAAATTTGCCTTTACAAACCATATCCGACAACCAAGATTTTAACCACCGGGCTCTTCTAGTTAAACGGCATAGCTGCATTTTGCATTGATGAAGATTATTTCCACAACAGCATCACAAAATAAAGTATTGGCAACTTTAATCATCTACGGACGATCCTGAATCTTATCCAGTGAAAAGAGTCACACTATAAAGTTATAGCATCTGCTACTCAAATACCACAAACTGCAGGTCTTAAGACAAAAACAGCCTGCTGAAAAGCTTTTATATGATAAGCTACTAATGTTCCATCCATTGTCAGGGCAAGCATGATGTGATCACTGACTCAAGAGCTGATACCTGTTTGTGAGCAAAAGCGCCTCTGTGACATCACAGACACCATGGTAACTCACCACCTTTAACCACAGGCAATGAGGCAGAGGTGAACTGTCATTCTAGAGGTTACCTCTTAGCCAATATGGCTTATAAATATGTCCTTGAATGAAGTGTTGTATTCTAATGGAATAGTAGTTTGCTTAGCTAAAGTGATTTTTAAAGGGAAATGCAAGGCAAAATGAAACTTTCGTGGATCAGATATGCAATTTTAATTCTATTAAGACATTTGTTTTGTTCCCGTGATATCCTTTGATGAAAAGCATACCTTGGCAGGCACTGCAGCAATGTGCTACTGGGTGCTGTTAGCAGGTGATTGGTAGCTACACACATGCCTCTCCCTGTAAACTAAAACCCAATACTTAGAATAATTTAAAATTAACATTTCATTGCTTATCTCTTCTACCTTCTACTGGGAGTGTAATTTCTTCAACTTTACACAGGTTTGCTTTAACCTATACCTACTTATAGAAAGTTTCAGAATAGATAGGGATACCACAGGAAAAGTCAGCTATTTCAAATGCCAAAATTAAGTAAAAGGAGCTATCTGTAAACATTTTAATACACTCCAGCAAATGGATCATTGGAAACACATTGTGTCATGTTCCATCTGGGTCAATATGTCTCTTTAAAAAACATCACCTTGTTCCCTATTTAAGTCTCCTCCTCCCTCTCCTCTATGCTAGGTAATTTGCTTAGATAGGTGTAAACCACCTCAGAGGGAGCATCTACTACTACTTAGCCTTTGTATTCTGAGGATATTTTCCAATGTTCTAAGATACTCATCGTTGCCGTTCTGTAAAGAACTACTGGTTACCTTCAATAGCCTTTCTGTTTTGTGCCTCTCAATTACGTTAAACCAAAGTATTTTCTAGCTGCAAGTTATAGAGATTCCTTCTCAAAGCAGCTCATCATTAGACTGTTGAATCGGTTTACAAATATTTTAAGCAAACGTTCTCCTTTGCTATAACTGTCACCTGGATTAAGTTGATTACGGACTGCCTGTTGTTGCTTAATTATAAACTTTGCCATTGTGTCTGCTATATTCTCTGTGCTCCTTGCAACATACGTATGCACTAACTCTGCTACTTAAATCCTGGAATACTGACTAATTCTAATATGCAAGGCTTGCTACAAACTAACATTGCTCTCAGCTACTAAATTTGTACAGATTTCTCTAACGTTTGTCACTAAGTTACATTGTTAACTACGGACTTTTATCTTGTATATTATTCCCAAAAGGCTAACTTATCCTGTGTCCACCAAAATTACATTACTGTTGTTTACAAGTGTTTTGTTCCATAACTCTCGACTGCCTGCAGTCACCCTCAGATCTATGAGTATAACTTGGTTCTAAATACTGTCATAGAACCTAAAGTTTGGTGTGAGACTGAGTGGAAACAGAGTGTGTTATTTTGTAACTAACAACCTTAATGAATTGCACATCCCTTACATACTACCTAGCCCTAAAATAAACTTTAACCCCAAAATGGATCTCATAGAACTTACAACCCGAGTGGGAACATTAGCCCAAAATATGGATCTAATGCTGCAGGGTCTTAGAGAGATCCAATTAGAAAATGAGCACGTAAGAAAATTCATCAGTGACCACCTTGCTAACAAAACACCCCCAACTGATGTAATCCCAGAACCCCAGATTTGTCCACCTAAAAAAATTCTCGGGGGTTCGGTCCTTATTTAGGGAATTTAAAAATTCCTCTACTTTATATTTCACTCTAAAGCCCAGAACGTATCCTAATGACAAGATTAAATTATTGACTGTGATTTCATACCTCACAGGTGAGGCAAGAGCCTGGGCTAACGCCTACTATGAGAACAATGACCCTATATTAAACTCCCTTGATTCCTTCTTTACCGCAATGTCTCTGCTCTATGAAGATCATAATAAACAAAGTACAGCAGAAACAGCAATACGTGCCCTCTGCCAAGGTAAACGTCCAGTAGAAGAAAATATTACTGAGTTTAAAAGGTGGGCCCCAGATACTCTGTGGAATAATCATGCATTAAAAAACCAATTGCATTTGGGTTTATCAGAGTCAGTAAACGATGAATTGGCCGGCTCTGAAATGACACCTGAGTTAGAATCTCTAATGTCATTAAGCATTTCAATAGATCGACGTCTCAGAGAGAGAAAATCAGAAAAAGGCATATCGGAATACATCTTCAAGAAGACCAATTCCACCAACCCCATCTTGACTACCCATTCCACAGAGGAACTAGTGGATATTGCGTTTGTAAAAGGTCCCCTCAAGGCAGAAGAAAAAGCCAGGTGCAAATGACACAATCTCTGTCTGTACTGCGCGGCTAAAGATCATACGGTAAAGGATTGTCCTACTCTCCTAAAACAGAAGAGGGGTAAGACATTAAAATATTCTCTATTCCATCTCACTTCTCTCTTTCTATTATCTTACAGTGGGATCATCAATAAGCAGTTACCCAAGCCGTGATTGACTCTGCAGCTACAAGAAACTTCAGAGATTTTTATTTTGTTCACTCATAATATTCCTTTGATAAAGAAAGATAATTCACTTGCTATTTGAGTAGTTGATGGTTCATTTATAAAATCTGGCCCTATAACACATCACATTATATCTTTACAGTTAACTTTTTCATCTGGACATACTGAGTCTAGTACTTTCAAAGTAATTTCCACTCCTTTATTCCCCATTATTCTGGGTTTATCTTGGTTAAAGGTTCACCAACCCACCATACTATGGGGAGAAGGGTTGATACACTTCACCTCTGACTATTGCACCAATACATGCTTCATTAAAAGTAGACACTCCATCATGCACATATCAGATAACAATATACCACAGTGTTATGCAGATTTTGCTAATGTCTTCAATAAGAAAGAGGCCCAAAGTTTACCACCCCACAGACCTTATGACTGCCACATAGATTTACTCCCTAACTCATCCATACCTTACGGACATATATATCCGTTATCAGAGCCAGAACTTAAACATCTTAAAGAATATCTTGATGCGAATTTGAAAAAGGGGTTTATCAGACCATCCACCTCTCCAGCAGGTGCTGGCATGTTTTTTGTTAGGAATAAGGACCATAGCCTTAGGCTCATAATCGATTACAGAGAGCTTAATAAACGCACCAGGGAAAATAGATACCTCCTACCATTAATTCCAGAGTTAATTGAGTGTTTACAGGGAGCCATTATATATATAATATAAAAAAACACATCCATACAGCTACTTACTGTCTCTCCCTATTTCTGACAGACCATGGAGAGCAATAGCTATGAATTTTAGTTGAATTACCACCTTCTTCAAACCATAAGACAATGATCTCTTCTCAAAGATGGCACATTTATCCCCATACTTGGATTACCAACTGCTTCCGAAACAGCACATCTATTCCTCAACCATATCATCAGGCTACATGGTTTACCTGATTCTATTACTACCGATAGAGGTACTCAATTTACCTCCAGATTCTGGACACAACTCTGCCGCACTCTTTACATTCAAAGAAATGTATCCACTGCTTTCCACCCACAGACCAATGGGCAAACGGAACAAACAAATTAAACCTTGGAACAATATCTCCGTTGCTATTGTACCACACAACAAGAATATTGGGTATCGCTATTACCAACTGTGGAATTTTCTTATAATAACACTGTTAATAGCTCTACCAAACTTACCCCATTCTTCATTAACTACGGTTTCCACCCAACCTATAATTTAAACCAAATGATTGAAAGTACTTCACCAATGGTTAATGATACCATAAATACAATAGCACAAGGATATACTCTTCACAAAGAAACACTTCAACAAGCCCAAGAACGACAAAAACATTATTATAACCTCAGAAGATCTAAACCTCCTGAATACAAACCAGGTCACAATGTTTGGCTATCCACCAAACATCTTTGACTAGGAGTTCCAAGCAGAAAACTTGGTAGTTTGTTCATTGGACCTTTTCCAATCATTAGAGTAATAAACCAAAATGCTGTTACTCTTAAATTACCTGCCTCATATAAGGTCCACCCTACATTCCACATCTCTCTTCTGAAACCATACCGACAGGTCAGACCTGACTCCTATGGGCAGAAAAATACCCCACTTCTTCCAGATGATATAGACTATGAGGTTGAGGATATTCTGGATTCTAGATACTACCGAAGGAATCTACAGTATCTTGTATGCTGGAAGGGTTATGGACCTATCCGCTCCACAACTTGTTTCCAAATTCCATCACAGACATCCCGATCGCCCCAGACCTTGATCCGCAGTGGGGTGTTCTGTCATGTTTCGTCTGGGTCAGTATGTCTCTTTAAGAAACATCACCATGTTCCCTATTTAAGACTCATCCTCCCTCTCCTCTATGCTAGGTAATTTGCTTAGATAGGTGTAAATCACCTCAGAGGGAGCATCTTCTACTTAGCCTTTGTATCCTGAGGATATTTTCCAATGTTCTAAGATACTCATCGTTACTGTTCTGTAAAGAACTACTGGTTACCTTTAATAGCCTTTCTGTTTTGTGCCTCTCAATTACGTTAAACCGAAGTACTTTCTAGCTGCAAGTTATAGCGTTTCCTTCTCACAGCAGCTCCTGTACTCAGTCACCCGACGGTCTCTACTCACCCACAGCCGATGTGAGTTAATGCTGCTTACCAACCTGCTGATGTCTCCATACGCACTGCATCCCCTTTTTGGAAGGCTTGTAGTAGCCTAGCACCATGATCATAATATACTTTCTGCCTATGCTGTAGCTCCCTCAATTTTTAGTGTGCATTCTTAGGGATCTGGGGCATTAATGCATGAGCTGCAACCGGTAACTTGGTTCTTACAGGCCCATTTATCAAGCTCTGTATGAAGCTTGAAGGGCCGTGTTTCTGGCGAGTCTTCAGACTCGGCAGAAACACAACTTATGAAGCAGCGGTCTAAAGACCGCTGCTCCATAACCCTGTCCGCCTGCTCTGAGCAGGCGGACAGGAATCGCCGGAAATCAACCCGATCGAATATGATCGGGTTGATTGACACCTCCCTGCTGGCAGCCGATTGGCCGCGAGTCAGCAGGGGGCAGCGTTGCACCAGCAGCTCTTGTGAGCTGCTGGTGCAATGTTAAATGCGGAGAGCGTGTTGCTCTCCGCATTTAGCGAGGTCTTGCAGACCTTTGATAAATTGGGGCCTTAGTGTCCGACCCATTAATAGTTTTGCTGGGTAATAGGCCATTCCAGTGATTGGAGTATTGCGCAATTCTAGGAGCGCAATATGAGGATCTACCCTCGATTTCCATGTTTTTTGGAGTATGAGTTTAAATGTTTTTACAGTTCTTTCTGCCAGTCCATTTGATTGGGGGTAACCAGTACTAGAATGAGTAAATGTAACACCCTATTGTGCAGAAAATGCCTTCATATCAGCACTGGCAAAGGGTACATGGTCACTGATAACTTCTATTGGGATGCCTTGTCTACTAAATGTTGCTTTCAGATTTGCAATTACTGTCATTGCAGATTTATCAGACAACTTTAGTACTTGGAAAAATATTCTACTATTACCAGAAATGACGATCCCTTCCACTCAAAAATGTCCACTGCCAGTTTTTGCCAAGGCAGGTGAGGAATTTTGTGTGAGAGTAATGGTTCCTTTTGATTCGCTGGTAGGTGACCAGCACAAATCTTGCAGGTCTCTACCATCTGTTGTATGTCCTTGGACATGCTGGGCCAGAACAGGATCATCCGAGCCTGCATTTTGGTTCTCTGTATACCTTGATGGCATTCATGCAGACTTTCTAGAATTTTCCTGTGAGCATTCCGAGGAACAACAATCTTTTCAACCAGCAATAAGAGACCATCTTCCATGTGCAGCAATTGCTTTAATTGCCAAAATGACTGCAGACTTGGATGGAGTTGCCTTTTTCTTTGTTGCCAACCTTCAGACAGAAGTTGTTTAAGTTTGTTTGTCTGCATCGTCTGCTGTGGAAGTTTGTAAATAAGATAACATCTCAGTCCCAATAGATTCTGATGATGACAGTGTATAGACAACCCTTTCTTCTGATAACCTGTCCTCTTCTTGTCCTGGTGGATCCACAGGGGCCCTGGAAAGGGTATCAGAAATAAACATATCACGTCCAGGAGTATAAATGATGTTTAGGTCGTATTGTTGCAGTTGTAAGAGGATTCTATGGAGTCTTGCTGGTGCTTTGCTCAGTGATTCAAGAGGCTTGTGGTCAGATTGTACTGTAACTGCTCTGCCGAATATAAACTGGTAGAGTTTTTTTGTAGCATATACAATGGCCAATAGTTCTTTCTCAATCTGGGCATAATTTTGCTCTCAATGCATATACTATAGGGCAATTGTCTTGAAGTAAGCAAGCTCCAAGGCCTAATTTAGATACATCTGCCTAAATCACCACTGCTTTTACTGGGTCAAAAAATCTTAATACTGGAGCCTCAATCAGTGCCTGCTTTAAAGACTATACTGCTTTAGTATGCTCTGGGCCCTACTGCCAAATAATATCATTGCAAAGTAACTTCCTCAAAGGAGCAGTAATCTCTGCCTCCCCTGGTATATATTGTGCCAGATACCGGACCATGCCCAAAAATCTTTGCAGCCCTTTTTTGTACTCTGGGTCCGGCATTTTGATAATTTCTTGGTCTTTCAATACATGAGGTTGAACTCCTGCAGGGGTGATGACATGTCCCATATACTGGACTTCTGATACTTTGAATTGGATTTTATCTGGATTGAACTTGATATTCTGTTCTAATGCTCTGTTCATCCCCTGGCTCAGGATCTGGTAATGTTCTTCATCTGATGATGCAGCAATAATCATGTCATCAGCTATGATATGCACACCTGGGATGTCCCCAAAAATCTTCATTTTTTTCTGCTGAAATACTTCACTAGCTGACTTTATCCCAAATGGCATCCTGCAAAATCTAAAGGGCCCCCATGGGGAGTTGAAAATGCATAGTTCTGAAGACTCTTTGTCGAATTCAACTTGCCAGTAACCATCCTTTTTCATCAAGGATGGTGAATATGGTTTTCCCGGCCAGTTGACTCTGTACATCCTCTGCAGTAAGGATATTGAAGTGATGACGCTTTATAGCTTTGTTAAGATCACGGGGGTCCAAACATACCCTCAGAGTACCATTTTTCTTTTCTGTTACAACAAGGCTATTCACCCAATCAGTGGGAGTGTGTACTTTAGCAATGATCTGATCCTTTTCTAACTGCATTAGAGTCTCTTTATGCTTGCCCAGTATTGCAAATGGGATTTTCCTGCAGCCATGTATGACTGGAGCAACACTTGGGTCCAAATAGATGTGGTAAGATCCTTTAAATTGCCCAATTCCTTGAAATGCATCAGGGTAACGTTATACCAGATCATCTTTTGTATAGAGTTTTCGTGTAGATACTGTGTGAACTTTGCAAAGTAAACTCAGTTCCTGGCATGCTGATTTTCCTAATAATGGAAGTGAGGAGCATCTCGTAATAAAGAATTCCAGCTCTGCTGTGTGTGTTGGGGTGGCTGCCGTGAGATACACTATACCTTCTGGATGGATTTTGGAACCTCCATAAGCAATAAACATAGTGTTAGTATTTCTGATGCAGAACTGTGCAGGGATCTTTTTTAAGAGAGTGATAGGTAGCACTTTTGCCTCAGCACCAGTATCCAGTTTAATGGGTGCGCTATTGATTTGCACTTCAGAGAACCATGCAGAATGTTATCTTTCTATTTCTGGTTATATTTCCCCTTAACAGCAGGGCCAATGCTGCTATAAGGCAGAAAAGATTAGGGCACCCTTGCAGCTGGTTGCAGGGTCACACTGCAGCAGGCCACAGAAAGTTGCTTTTAAGCAGTCAGGGTTTTGTGAAACGGTAATCTACATTCTCTAAACACACTATTACAAGCTGATACATTTCTAAACTATCTTAAAGCAGCTTAAAAGCAAAAGGGTAGAATTTAAAGGCACAGATTAGTATATGATGCTGTCATGTGACCATGGGTATCTGCAGAAATTTTTCCAAGGGAGGGGCAACATTTTTTAAACTGCCCTAAGCATACAGCCCGTGGCACACTGCACGCGAAGCCACGCACAGTTAGGGGAAGAGGCAACGCACGGACAATCATGTGCAGTGTGTCTTCCTACTTACCTTGCACTTGTCAGCTGGCGAGAGCTTGCGTAGCCAAACGCTGCATGTAATCTATAAACCTGCGCGTCAGGACACGGACAGCCAATCAGATTCCTCCAGACAAATAAGTGTCTTGTGAGAGGAATCTTTTGGTCAGCAGTAGTGCCGAGAGTGGAGTAAAGGCCTCAGTCTCTCTCACCTGTGCCCAAGTATAGGTGTTACGTCTTGTGCTCCTGGGTGCTGTATATCTTTATGCTGAATTGCTGTATTGATTCACTGTTTCTGAACTCTGCCTGTTTGACTATGCTGCTTGCCTTAACCCCTGAATTGCTGGATTGCTTTACCGTTGATGAACTCTGCCTGTTTTGACTATTCTGCTTGCCTTAACCCCTGAATTGCTGGATTGCTTTACCGTTGGTGAACTCTGCCTGTTTTGACTACTCTGCTTGCCTTAACCCCTGAATTGCTGGACTGCTTTACTGTTGATAAACTATGCTTGTTTTGACTACTCTGCTTGCCTTAACCTCTGCATTGCTGGATTGCTTAACTCTGAACTCTGCCTGTATGACCATTCTATTGGTTTACCCCTGAACTGTTTTACTGCTGGTCTGATAGTGGAATATCCCACGAGCATTACAAGCTGTCAACATACTATCAGTCTCCCACCCCCTCAAAAGCTCACAATCATCCAAAACCCAAAAAGCCATTAATTAAGCTCTGTAGCCCCTATACAGAGGAATAAGTTTCTGCTCTTATACTATCCTTTCACCTCACTACCTGTCCTCTCAACCCTATCCCCTCACAGCTACTCCCCTTCCTCTCTTCTACCCTTACCCCTATACTCAAACACATCTTCAACCTCTCCCTCAGCACTGGTATAGTTCCCACATCTCAAAAAAACATCTCTCGATCCAATCTCCCCATCCAATTACCACCCTATTTCCCTACTCCCTCTTGCCTTAAAGCTTCTTGAAAAGCTAGTATATGCTTGTCTATCCCATGTCCTTACATTAAACTCCGTCCTTGACCCACTGCAATCTGGATTTCGCCCCATCACTCCACCGAGACAGCAATTGTTAAGGTTACCAACGACCTACTTACAACAAAATCCAAAGGCCACTTGTCTCTACTTATCCTTATCTGACACACACACAAAATTATACTCTTGCTCACACACACACACACACACAAACAGGAACAAACTAACACTCTTGCTCACACACACTTGCTCACACACACACTAACAAACTAACACTCTTTCTGATACACACACACACAAACTCACACTCTTGCTCACACACACATGAACAAACTAACACTCTTGCTCACAAACATACACATACACACACACACAAACACTCTTGCTCACGCACACACACGCACAAATAAACTAACTCTTGCTCACACACATACAAACAGGAACAAACTAATGCTTTCTGACACACACACACAAACAAACTCACAAACTTGCTCTCACACACGCAAACAGGAACAAACTAACACCCTTGCTCACACACACACACACTCGCACACACACAGACAGACACACACAGACACAAACACTCCTTCTGACACACAGAGAAACAAACTCACACTCTTGCTCATATACACACACATACTTGCACACACACACACATGAACAAACTAACACTCTTGCTCACAAACACACACACAAACAGGAACAAACTAACACTCTTGCTCACACACAAATTAACTAACACTCTTGCTATCACACACACACACACACACACATATACACACAGGAGCAAACTAACACCTTCTGACACACACACACAAAAAACTCACACTCTTGCTCACACAAACACAAATAAACACACACAGGAACAAACTAACACTCTTGCTCACACACACAAATAAACTAACACTCTTGCTCACACACACATATACATGCAGGAACAAACTAACACTTTCTGACACACACACAAACAAACTCACACTTGCTCATATACACACACACACTTGCTCACACACACATGAACAAACTAACACTGTGCTCCCAAACACACACACACAAACAGGAAAAACTAACACTCTTGCTCACACACACACAGGAATAAACTAACACTTTCTCGCACACAATGGAATAAACTAACACTCTTGCTTACACACACACACACACATACATATATACACACAGAAATAAACTAATGCTCTTGCTCATACACACACACAAACAGGAACAACTAACACTCTTGCTCACACACACACACACAGGATTAAACTAACACTCTTGTTCTTTCTCTCTCTCTCTCTCTCTCTCTCTCTCTCTCTCACACACACACACACATACACACACACACACAGGATTAAACTAACACTCTTGTTCTTTCTCTCTCTCTCTCTCTCTCTCTCTCTCTCTCACACACATACACACACACACACACAGGAATAAACTAACACTTTTGCACACACATACACACCCAGGAACAAACTTACACACTTGCTTACAGTGTAACACACACACACACATATATATATATATATATATATATTATTTTTAAAACCCACTTTAACATAAATATAGAATTATTGACACTTATATGCTAGGACTTGGACTTATTTTGGAGCATTAGCTGGCTCCCACACCCATTTTGCACATGAGTACCAGGTGGCTCCCTCACCGATTCTGCACCTCCCTTCCCTCAGCAGCATTTAGAATCACAAGCTGGGTGGAGAGAATGCTACCTAGCAATTGACAGACAGCCACTCCAGTTTTTTTGAGTCACTGCACATGAACTTCAGAATAAGGGAACAAGCAGACTGTGCTGAAACAGCACTGGGCAGTAAAGCAGCTGTGCTAGTACAGCTAAAATATGAGGTAAAAAAAATATATGTACGCAGTTTGCCAGTCACTGAGACCTCTGTACTTGTGCCACCACTGGCCCAGTGGCCCAGAGCAATTGCTGTGTGCTTGCCCCCAGCAAAACCAGGAGATACAAACCACACTTATGCTATCATTGTCCTTGGCTTATAATGTGCAAATATTTATGTATGAGTGTTTACACACAACTTATAAAAAAAAATCAACATTACAGGGAGTGCAGAATTATTAGGCAAGTTGTATTTTTGAGGATTAATTTTATTATTGAAAATCAGTCTTGAGATATTTCTTGGCCCAGTCTTGACGTTTCAGCTTGTGTGTCTTGTTCAGTGGTGGTCGTCTTTCAGCCTTTCTTACCTTGGCCATGTCTCTGAGTATTGCACACCTTGTGCTTTTGGGCACTCCAGTGATGTTGCAGCTCTGAAATATGGCCAAACTGGTGGCAAGTGGCATCTTGGCAGCTGCACACTTGACTTTTCTCAGTTCATGGGCAGTTATTTTGCGCCTTGGTTTTTCCACACGCTTCTTGCGACCCTGTTGACTATTTTGAATGAAACGCTTGATTGTTCGATGATCACGCTTCAGAAGCTTTGCAATTTTAAGAGTGCTGCATCCCTCTGCAAGATATCTCACTATTTTTTACTTTTCTGAGCCTGTCAAGTCCTTCTTTTGACCCATTTTGCCAAAGGAAAGGAAGTTGCCTAATAATTATGCACACCTGATATAGGGTGTTGATGTCATTAGACCACACCCCTTCTCATTACAGAGATGCACATCACCTAATATGCTTAATTGGTAGTAGGCTTTCGAGCCTATACAGCTTGGAGTAAGACAACATGCATAAAGAGGATGATGTGGTCAAAATACTCATTTGCCTAATAATTCTGCACTCCCTGTATATGAATTTCCTTCTCTCTTTGTTCTCATTTACAATCACGTTATATGTTATGTGGGGCAGTTCATATCCTACCCTATTTATAATTCAAAGATGTTCTATTCAGTCCTGGATCAGTAGGGTCTCTATGAGCTCTTTTCACCAATTAGAGATAAACGGTTGATATTTAAATGCAAGAATGTGAAATGGTAATTCGGTGTATGATGAAGGTATGAGCTGAAATATATCAGCCCATCTCTTACCTCTTGCAAGGGGCATTTCTTTTATATTTTTAGTGTCCATGCCTTAATAAAAAATGCAAGAATTTTCTCTCCATGCACCACCTAATATTTACTTCCAAACCATAACTTGCTTGATGTGTTACAAATAGGCCTAATCTGAATAGACAAAGTGAATATAAGATAAGTGGCATAATTAAAAGAATAGTTATTAAAGGAACCGTAAATTCCTTGTAATCTCAATACATATCTGTCTTATGCTATAGAATAACATATCAGCCAAGTCTAAACATATTAGAAAACAAATTAACATCTTGTTTGTTGCAATTATTTTTCAATAGCCAAACCACCTTTTTGAAGGAATCTGTGGTTGAGTGTGCCGACAACAAGGCTAACCAGTGTCATAATGTTGTTAATAAGAAATAGATTTTTTGCAGTTGTTATCAGCTAAAGCCAGTTAGGGAAAGATGTGTAGCAGGGTTAGTCTTCAGAAATATGCAGGGCATTTCCATCTCTGAGACTTAGACAATCCACAATTTTCAGAGCTAAATTACATGACATGGAGGCAAAATAAATAATGAAAGTAGATTGTAAACTTATTTTAAGGTAGGATTCTATCAGCCAATCGGAATTAAGGTAGGAAAAATCTGATTGGCTGATTGAATCAGCCAATCAGATTCAAGTTCAATCGGATTGGCTGATCCAATCAGCCAATCAGATTGAGCTCGCATTCTATTGGCTGTTCCGATCAGCCAATAGAATGCAAGCTCAATCTGATTGGCTGATCCAATCAGCCAATCGGATTGAACTTGAATCTGATTGGCTGATTCAATCAGCCAATCAGATTTTTCCTACCTTAATTCCGATTGGCTGATAGAATCCTATCAGCCAATCGGAATTCGAGGGACGCCATCTTGGATGACGTATCTTAAAAGAACCTTCATTCGTTGTCTAGTCATTGGGAGAAGAGGATGTTCCGCGCCGGAGGTCTTGAAGATGGAGCCGCTCCTCGTCGGATGGATGAAGATAGAAGATGCCACCTGGATTAAGATGTTTGCCGGTCCGGATGTCCTCTTCTTGCCGGATAGGATGAAGACTTCTGAGCCTCTTCTGGACCTCTCCTTGCCGGATAGGATGAAGACTTCGGAGCCTCTTCTGGACGGATCGTTGATACCCGGCGTGGTGAAGATAAGGTAGGGAGATCTTCAGGGGCTTAGTGTTTTTTAAGGGGGGTTTGGGTTATATTAGGGGTATGTGGGTGGTGGGTTGTAATGTTGGGGGGGGTATTGTATGTTTTTTTACAGGCAAAAGAGCTGTTTTCTTTGCGGCATGCCCTGCAAAAGGCCCTTTTAAGGGCTGGTAAGGTAAAAGAGCTGTAAACTTTTTATTTTAGAATAGGGTAGGGCATTTTTTTATTTTGGGGGGCTTTGTTATTTTTTAGGGGGCTTAGAGTAGGTGTAATTAGTTTAAAATTCTTGTAATCTTTTTTTATTTTTTGTAATTTAGTTTTTTTTTTTGTAATTTAGTGGGTTTTTTTTGTAATTTAGTTTAGTTGATTTAATTGTAGATAATTGTAGGTAGTTTATTTAATTTATTTATTGATAGTGTAGTGTTTAATTGTAACTTAGGTTAGGATTTATTTACTGGTAATTTTGTAATTATTTTAACTAGGTAGCTATTAAATAGTTATTAACTATTTAATAGCTATTGTACCTGGTTAAAATAAATACAAAGTTGCCTGTAAAATAAATATTAATTCTAAAATAGCTACAATGTAATTATTATTTATATTGTAGCTATATTAGGGTTTATTTTACAGGTAAGCATTTAGCTTTAAATAGGAATAATTTATTTAATAAGATTTATTTTATTTCGTTAGATTTAAATTATATTTAACTTAGGGGGGTGTTAGGGTTAGACTTAGCTTTAGGGGTTAATACATTTATTATAGTAGCGGTGAGGTCCGGTCGGCAGATTAGGGGTTAATACTTGAAGTTAGGTGTCAGCGATGTTAGGGAGGGCAGATTAGGGGTTAATACTATTTATTGTAGGGTTTTTGATGCGGGAGTGAGGCGGTTTAGGGGTTAATACATTTATTATAGTGGCGGTGAGGTCCGGACGGCAGATTAGGGGTTAATAATTGTAGGTAGGTAGCAGCGATGTGGGGGGACCTCGGTTTAGGGGTACATAGGTAGTTTATGGGTGTTAGTGTACTTTAGAGCACAGTAGTTAAGAGCTTTATGAACTGGCGTTAGCCCATAAAGCTCTTAACTCCTTACTTTTTTCTGCGGCTGGAGTTTTGTTGTTAGAGTTCTAACGCTCACTTCAGCCAAGACTCTAAATACCGGCGTTAGAAAGATCCCATTGAAAAGATAGGATACGCAATTGACGTAAGGGGATCTGCGGTATGGAAAAGTCGCGGCTGGAAAGTGAGCATTAGACCCTTTCCTGACTGACTCTAAATACCAGCGGGCGGCCAAAACCAGCGTTAGGACCCCCTAACGCTGATTTGGACGGCTAACGCAGAACTCTAAATCTAGGAGTAAATTAATTAATTGAACTTATTTGTTAAGTCAATTGCTCACAGTAGACCTAAGAATTTCGGGGCTTGTATGGGGCTAGGATCAGCATGACTTTAGAAAATGATTAAACATTTATCTAACTACAAAAAAACCCATAAAAAATACCAATGCAATTAAATTGTCTTCAAATTGCAATGTGTATTAAATAAATATTTTTGAGCCAATACAGACAATTCTGTGGCCCCCCAGCACACAGGCAGAGCATATTCTGGATAATGAATCTCAAATGATGCAGATCTACTTGTTCTTATGTCAATTTGTTATTTGCTCAACTGTAATCTCTGAGACAACTAACTCTGGTTAGGTTTAGACTGTAGTGTGAAGATAGAGTGTCATTTTATTCTTGAATCCAAGCAGCACGTCTTGAGTTGGTCCTGCAAAGTTGTTCATAATGTTTTAAAAAATGTAGTCCTAAATGGACTGTTTTGCACATATGTATTCCTGATTAAATCTCTCTAGACCAGAAATGTCCCTTTTTTTTATTTTTGGGTCATATATGTTTTTTTATATTTAATGTATTTTTTTTATATAGATATGTTATGCATAATGATTCTGAAAGGCTCTTGACAACACATACAGTACATTTAAACAAATATTTATTATTAGAGCATTATGGTGAGCTATGAGTAGTAATGATATGAATGGGCTAATTATTCTCCTCAGTATAAAATGACAAAATACACATAGGAGCATGACAAAGTTACTTTCTGAGTGCCTAGCAGCTGTATAATATAATATTAAGTTAACAATACTATAAAACTATTGGCAAACACATGTTCATTTTGGACTATTTTCTGCTGATCTCATGATTTAACATCTCATTTGATTTATATTTATTTATTTGCTGGATTGAATCTCTATATTTCTTGGTTCAATTTTATGGTACTTTTATTGCTGTTTGTTATTTGTCATTGTTTCTATAATCTTTTAGATTAAACATATGTTTTTAATATTGTACTTTTCAATTAACCCAATCGCATACAGTCGCTGCCTAGAAATGAGGGTGTGTAGCAGCAATACTGGGTGTCCATGAGCAATAGATTATTAATAATACTGGTGCCTCTACAGTCAATCACATAACAAGAATCTGATTAAAGGAATGCTCTAGTCAAAATTCAACTTTCATGATTCAGATAGAGCAACTTTCTAATTTACTCCTAATATCATTGTTTTTTTGTTCTCTTGGTATCTTTATTTGAAAAAGCAAGAATATAAGCTTAGGAGATGGCCCATTTTTGTTTCAGCACTTGGGTAGTGCTTGCTGATTGGTTGGCTACATTTAGACACCAATCAGCAAGTGCTACCCAGATTCTGAACCAAAAATTGTCCGGCACCTAAGCTTACATTTAAATAAAGATACCAAGAGAACGAATAAAAATTGATGATAAAAGTAAGTTGGAAAGTTGCTTAAAATTGCATGCTCTACCTGAATCATGAAAGTTAAATTTTGACTAGACTGTCCCAACATCAGCTCACTGGGCTTATTTGCAGTCATAGAAAGGTGACTGACAGATTCTCTTACAATGACACAATCAATAAGAAGTTATATACATGAAGACAAAGCTTTAATTTATGACATTTTAAGCTAACTAAATAACGCAAACACCTGCAATCGCGGAATGGCAAATCGCTATAACGCAATTCCCATTGATGTCTTTGGGGAAAAGAAAATTATGTTAAAACCTAACACCCTAACATAAACCGCTAGTCTAAATACCCCTAATCCACCGCTCCCCGATGCTAAATAAAGTTATTAACCCCTAATCTGCCGCTTCCCGACATCGCTGACACTAAATAAAATGATTAATCCCTAAACCGCTGGCCCCCACATCGCAACTAATAAATAAACCTATTAACCCCTGATCTGCCGCCACCCACATCGCTCGTACTAAAATAACGTATAAACCCCTAAACCGCCAGCCCCACACAATGCAACTAATAAACTAAACCTATTAACCCCTAAACTGCCAGCCACCCACATCATAACTAATAAACTAAACCTATTAGCCCCTAAACCCCACACATTGCAAAACACTAAATTAAACTATTAACTCCTAACCCCCCCCTAACTTTAAATTAAAAGTTGCAATATAACTAGCTAAAATAAATAAAAACTTACATGTGAAATAAAAAAAACCTAAGATTAAACTATAAATTAACCTAACATAACTATTCTAATAAAATAAAATAAACTACCAATTAAAAATCCTAAATAACATGATTAAAAAAAACCTAACACTACAAAAAAATTACAAATTTAAATAAACCTAATACTACGAAAAAATGAAAAAAAATCTAACATTTCAAAAAAACAGCTAAAAATTACGAAAAATACAAAAACACTAAGATTACAAAAATAAAAAATTAAATTATCCAAAATAATAAAAATTACACCTAATCTAATAGCCCTATAAAAAACAAAAAAGCCCCCCAAAATAAAAACACCCCCTAACCTAACAATAAACTACCAATAGCCCTTAAAAGGGCCTTTTGTAGGGCATTGCCCTAAGTTAAACAGCTCTTTTACCTTAAAAAATTACAAAGTCCCCCCTAAAAGTAAAACCCCCCACCCAACCAACCCCCCAAAATAAAAAACCTTCATCTAAAAAAATCCTAAACTACCCATTGCTCCATAAGGGGCATTTGTATGGGCCTTGCCCTTAAAATGGCATTCAGCTCTTTTACTGCCCTTAAAAGGGCATTCAGCTCTTTTACTGCCCATCAAAACCCTAATCTAAAACAAAAACCTACCCCCCCAAATTTTTAAAAAAAAATAACACTAACCCTAGGAAATCTACTCACAGTTCCTGAAGTCTGGACATCCATCTTCATCCAGGTGGCGAGAAGTCTTCATCCATCATGGGGGCATCTTCTATTTTCATCCCGGTGGCGCGGAGCTGTGGAGGCACGGAGCTTTGGAGACACGGAGCATCATTGCCGGCGGCGTGGACATCTAGTGTGGAGGATCCTCTTCATACGATCACCACCGTACAGTGAAGCTTGAATGCAAGGTACCCCTTAAACCCCTTAATGACCACAGCACTTTTCCATTTTCTGTCCGTTTGGGACCAAGGCTATTTTCACATTTTTGTGGTGTTTGTGTTTAGCTGTAATTTTCGTCTTACTCATTTACTGTACCCACACATATTATATACCGTTTTTCTCGCCATTAAATGGACTTTCTAAAGATACCATTATTTTCATCATATCTTATAATTTACTATAAATTTTTTTATAACATATGAGGAAAAAAAGAAAAAAAACACACTTTTTCTAACTTTGACCCCCAAAATCTGTTACACATCTACAACCACCAAAAAACACCCATGCTAAATAGTTTCTACATTTTGTCCTGAGTTTAGAAATACCCAATGTTTACATGTTCTTTGCTTTTTTTTTGCAAGTTATAGGGCAATAAATACAAGTAGCACTTTGCTATTTCCAAACCACTTTAATTCAAAATTAGCGCTAGTTACATTGGAACACTGAAATCTTTCAGGAATCCCTGAATATCCCTTGACATGTATATATATTTGTTTAGAAGATATCCCAAAGTATTGATCTAGGCCCATTTTGGTATATTTCATGCCACCATTTCACTGCGAAATGCGATCAAATAAAAAAAATCGTTCACTTTTTCACAAATTTTTTCACAAACTTTAGGTTTTTCACTGAAATTATTTACAGCTTGTGCAATTATGGCATAAATGGTTGTAAATGTTTCTCTGGGATCCCCTTTGTTTAGAAATAGCAGACATATATGGCTTTGGCGTTGCTTTTTGGTAATTAAAAGGCTGCTAAATGCCTCTGCGCACCACACATGTATTAAGCCCAGCAGTTAAGGGGTTAATTAAGGAGCTTGTAGGGTTAATTTTAGCTTTAGTGTAGTGTAGTAGACAACCTAAAGTATTGATCTAGGCCCATTTTGGTATATTTCATGCCACCATTTCACCGCCAAATGCGATCAAATAAAAAAATTTGTTCCCTTTTTCACAAACATTTTCTCACTGAAATTATTTCCAGAAGGCCGCTAAATGCCACTGCGCATCACACGTGTATTATGGATAGCAGTGACAGGGTTAATTAGGTAGCTTGTAGGGAGCCTGCAGGGTTAATTTTAGCTTTAGTGTAGAGATCAGCCTCCTACCTGACACATCCCACCCCCTGATCCCTCCCAAACAGCTCTCTTCCTTCCCCCACCCCCCAATTGCCCCGCCATCTTAAGTACTGGCAGAAAGTCTGCCAGTACTAAAATAAAAGGTATATCTTTTTTTTTAAGCATATATACATATGCTGATGTGTAGGATCCCCCTTGGCCCCCAACCTCCCTGATCCCCCCCAAACAGTTCTCTAACCCTCCCCCTCTGCCTTATTGGGAGCCATCTTGGGTGGCATTACACATGATCTACGGATTATTGTTGGAATATATGTTACAGTGCCCAGCACGTAATGAAATTTGTTCTATTGGACAACTGCAAGTAAATGTTTGTTAATTTGTTAGCATAAAAAGTAACAAAGAAAACTGATTTGTTTGAAAGTGCAGAAAGCATTATTGACTCCAGTGCTTCATTGGTCTTCAGAAGCATGTTGCTTACTTCTGTGCCAGTGCTCTGGTAAGTATTAAATATTTCTATGCCTCAAAATAAATAAATGTTTAATACAAGTTTACGTTGTTTAGGGACTCATAAAAGACTCAATGACACATTAGCAAGATTATAAACAAAAATACGCTTATTTAACAGACAGAAAAGTAATTTACAGAAAACTAGAAGCAAATGCAAGTTAAACCTTTAAAAAATTAATTTGTATTTCCTTCAATCTGATCATTTATATAGGTGCTAGGTGCTGTCCTGTTAACCTCACTCTACCCTGTGAGATTCTCTATCCCAAAGGGCTTTGTTACTTTCTATAGGAAGCAGCTCTAGGGCAGAAAATGAGGTTTTCTTAATGAATAATAATAAAAAAAAGGGCCAGATTACGAGTGGTGTGCTAACAGTTACACACGAGAAAAGGGGTTTATCGCGGGTAGCGCTCGTATTACAAGTTGAAATTAAACGTGATCACTTGAATGCAATTGAAGTTCACATGCGTAGGGATAGCGTTTTCTCATAGCTTTGGTTAACTGTTTCGTGTTCATTGAAAAGTGCAGTTACACTCATAATAACACTATCTAATACAATTATTTTAAAAAATTTCACAAGTTACAAGGGCTCAAGATATGAGGTCTCAAGTATTAGAAAAAAATGGCAAGCAAACATTGAGACACATACATATTCATGTCTAAATATGTACATGTATGTATATATATATATATATATATATATATATATATATATTCTTCAACAAACTACAAGAGGAGAACAAGGACCATCAAAAATTTCCTAAGGCCCTGTATAGATAGGGAATCAAGCACTCTTTTTATAAAAATAGCTCAAATGTGTAGCTAAATTAAACAAATGGAATGAATCTCTGACCAGTACAATCACAGAGAACAAAAAATAATTTATTAATAGTACAGAAAGAAGTAAATCCTAACTGTCCAAACATAGCAATAGGCCAGTTGTGTGCTGGCCTCGGGCATATGTTAGCAACACAAAGTAAAGTATGTTGAACAAACAATATAGTACATGTGGCCAATTAAAACCCTGAAGATGTGCACATCATAATCATAATATTGGCAAAAATACAATCCAAAGACACCTAGTACACTGCTACACCCAAGCTGTACACGGTACCCAAGTCAATACAAGGGGTAATTACCGGACAGGTACATTTTTAGGGATCTAAGTAGTGATAGGTGCTTTGTAAAGATTTCAGGAACAACAATAATGGCAGTATAGCAACAATTACAAAGAATTACATACAAGTATGAAGAATAGCTATTGCAATGGTTATTAGCAATAAGATAAATAATGAGTTACATACAAGTATGAAGAATAACTATTACAATGGTTATTAGCAATAAGATAGATAGTGGAACATAGTAATACATCCTCCATAATGAATTGCCTCAGTACATCAGTTACATAGAGACACAGCAGTTTACATAGAGATGCCTGCATATATTGAGATAAAATTCTCACAAGGGTGTATTGCTGAAGAAAACAACCAAATCACACCAGGATGATTTTCCACATATAGCAGTATTGTTTTCAGCCAAACTTAGCATAAGTCCAAGGTATGCAAAATGGGATAAGTGCTGCCAAAGCTGCATGCGTGTTAGTAAAGCATAGTACGTCTTATTGCTGAAGATATTGTGTGAAAACAGCAAACAAGCCAAATGAGCAGTGGGAGTCAGTCCAGGCTAATCCCCCCATATTGCATGTGAAAGCAGCTATATTCCTATGTTAAGCCGTAAGCATGCACTTATCTGATTCTGGAGGTGTCCACAATTGAGGTCCGCTGTTTGTTACCGGTTGCCTCCTGAAATACTGCCTTGTAATTGAGTCCAATGAAACAGTTTGCTGAGCCAGTTGAATGCTACACGCTGAGACTGCAGCGTGGTAGGACTGCGTGCTTACTTCCTGGTTGGTCACATGTGCGTTGGATTCCTCCTTTAAACGCTCCATAAACACCTTTTTGTTCAGGAAAGCCTATCTCCAAATCAGTAACAAATAAATTCCACTTGCCTAATAGCTGCCCTCATCTAACTCAACACTAACATCATTCTCACCTTTGCAGTCCCCACCTCCTGTTTCTCACCCTCCTGCCCATCTAGATTGTAAGTTCCCACAGGAACAGGGCCCTCAATTCCCCCTGTATTTGTTTGTTAAACTTTGTCTGGTGTCTTTTATATTGTATTGTACTGTACTTTTATCTTTGTACCCATGGACAGCGATGCGGAATCTGTTGGCGCTTTATAAATAAAGAATAATAATAATAATAAAATACATATTGTATACATATAAAGACATATATAGAAGTGCATTGAAGCCCTTTACAATTAAGTGGATGAAAACCTGAAAAAGCATATTTATGCAATATTTATATTTAATAAAGTGTTATACTATGTTTTTACTGTAGATATCTTGTGCTGCGGAATCTGTTGGTGCTCTACAGATACCTGATGATAATAATAATAATAATAATAATAGATATTTCACATTCCAATGTTCTACACATAGAAGAATATGTTCTAAGTATTTATAAATAGATATTCTTAAATATAAAGTATATGTATATTTCTATACCTATATATATATATATATATATATATATATACCTATATACTGTATATATATATATATATATATATATATATATGTAGAAGTCCATATCAAGTCAGTGCACTCTCTCCATCAATAGGCATCCACCGGGGGTCATATGCATACGATACACATCAAAGCAGGATCAGAATGAAGGCAGCACTAACCGTTTTTTTCAATTATTATAAAAGTTTAAAACTCCATGTCCTAAATGTTTCTGTGTTCGTCTGACATCTTTTGCGGTATACTCTATACACCCCTACACCCCTATTTATACCAATCCTAAAGTACTTCCTGTTTTACTGCATCCAATCATGTCAGCTACACATGCTGCACATATTGTGCTAAATCACAACAGAAACCGCATGGCTAATTAGACTAGCCAATAGTAGCGGGTCATGTGATGATGATGTCATCGCTCCATATTCTCAGCGTAAACGGCACCTGATTTACATGATCATATGCAGCATCCAACGTTTCCCATAGCATACTTAAAACTAGACATGTGCGTTTCGATTTGTTCCGAATTAAAAATTCGGACGAATTTGTTAAATTCGGAGATTTGGATCGATTCGGATTTCCGAATTACGGTAGTACCGAATCTACCGAATAAATCCGAATTAGTTCAGATTTATTCGGTAGATTTGGATGGCCATGGATTACACTAGTATTGTACAGTATATTAGGTTATATCACTCTGCTATGGGTTACACCTAATAGACAGTACATAATACTAGTCTAATATACAGCACATCCCACCTAACACATACCGAAATTCCAAATGTCTAAATCAAATCAAACCGAATCCAGCCAAATTTATTCGAATCCGAAAGAATCCGAAACAAATTCATTTAAATTTTTCCGAATTCGAATTGATCCGAACCGAAATTCGAAAAAATCTGAATCGAACCGAACCGAAACAAATTTTTCGACCATGCACAAGTCTACTTAAAACACTGTGTCTAAAATATACAAATTTACCTAAACCTAAAACTATTTAACACTTAGTAACTAAGATACAACAGGCAATATAGGTACTTATAATTACTGGCTGTATCGTGTCCCAAACAGTATGGTAGAAACTGTTTTAATGTCACTGGCACTGGACAGCACAACATTGGATCATTCAAATCTCCAGCATCCCATAGGGTAGCCACATCATACACAGTCCTCCAGTTAATTCTTAAAAATAGACTGAAGTCATTTAGGCAGGGCCACCACTAGAAATGTTGGGGCCCCTTACTTAACCAATGATCAGGGCCCCCCTTTGACATGTGCAATTTTCGACCAAGTGACTAAAACGTATATGCACTTTATTCTTAAGTGTAGTCAAACTTGGAAATGTTGTGAAGGTAGTAACACACAAACACAGAACTCAGTAGTAAGGTCAAAATGTCCTAAAAAGGAACAGAGAATGGACACACACAAACTCAAACACAAACTTGCACATAAACCCAAGGAAACACCCACAGAGACAGCCTCAGAAAACACACAAAGACATACACACTCACATACACCCACCCACAGAAAACACACAAAGACACACTCACAGAAAACATACAAAGACATACATACAAAACAAAAGCACAAAGACATAAACACACACACCCAAAGAAACACTCACAGGAGGTAAAATTTCTGCACATTGCCATCCCCTAAATCAAAAGTGTGTGACATGCATGATAAAAAAAAATAGCAGGAATTAAGAGATCACTTTTTAAAGAATCATATTTGTAAATGAGCAAACAAAAATACTTATGTGAATTCAAAATTGTACATTATTGATCTGTCAGAAGGGGGTAGATGAAGAAAAGTACTTTTGAGAGGTTGACACATGTTTGGGGTCCCCCCCCATTTTCCCCAACCAAGAGCACCACTTCAAATCTGTCAGCTGTACTTATGGATTTAAAAATGCTGTACTCTATATGGTCTTGGTGGAACCATAAGCTGTGGTACTCAGTCTCATACCATTAGATCTGGTTAAATGCAGGATTTAGGCTTGTTTGTATGTATTTCAAAATTAAGTCAGCTGTAGTGTAAACTAAACAGTGTTAAGTTAACCTGTCTTATTTCAAACACTGAGCAATCTTAGCCTGAGAGTATAACATTTTATGCAGATGTAAAAAATCTTAGATAAAATGCCTCCTGGCATCTGGAAAGTCCTCGCATAAAGGGGCAATAAACTGGAATGTAATTAAAATATATATATAAATTAAAAAAAATCATATCTGCCAAAAGGGCACCTACCATTTGTGTATTGAGGAGCCAACATTTCTGTATGGTTTTAAAAATAGAATTTCTACAGCATTGCCAAAAACTCATAAATACACTGCTGCATATTGCTAAACAAAATGTGTTTTTATGGACCCCTGGCCCCACCATACAACTACCACACTGAATTTACAATCTGAAATTGCACAAATAAATAAAAAACATTTACTAAGAAAGTCCTACTTTGCAAATGAAAGTGATCTGCCATCTGACTGACACTGTACAAACTGAAGGGCCAAGTCTGTCTCACACTGTGCATAGTGGTTTAGTGCACACTCAGAAATCCTTTCAAATGCTAATGCTTTACTCCTTGTAATGATATTTCCCCATGCTCAATAGCACTCTGCTGTAGTGCCCTCTTGTGGCTGCCAAAATGTAAAAAAATAATAATATTTTTTTAATAGTTGTGCTTGCCTCATGGGGCCCCCCTGGCCCACTGGGCCCCTGACAGGCGTCACCCTATTCACCCCCTGATGGCGGCCTTGCCTTTAGGGGCTACAGTGTCCAAATGATAGATCAATTGCGTCTCTGTTTGGAGCAACTTTTTCTGCCTGTCTCCTCCTCTCTTAAGTGGGGGTACAAAGTCTATCAACATGGTGCGTAGACTGGCTGCTGTGTGCCCAGCCTGTGCAAAACGGCGAGCCTTCAGGTTTATCAGAGGTGCCACCCTTGATAGCCTCCCTAACAGCACAGCAATGATTCACCATTCACTCTCTAAAGGATGTAGTAGTTTTGCCTTCATACACCAAAGAACATGGACACGAAAAGGTATAAACCACATAGTCACTTGTACATGACAATCTATGCCTGAACTTATACCACTTGCTATTAAAGGGATGGTGGAATACAGGGCCAGTGATCATGCAGTTGCCACATTTATAACAGCCCAATTTTCTTCTACCATCCAACCAAGACACCTTCTGGTAGCATCGTATTGGATCATTATGGACCAGGAGATCCCTCAGAATTGGTGCTCTTTTGTACACCATACGTGGTGAATCCATCTGTGTAAATGGCAAAGACTTATCCGTTATATATCCCAGTTGTTTTTAATGAGTTTTCCAAAAATAGTTTGTTGTGAGAGTTTCCCAGACGCTCTTTCAATATTCATCAAACTGTAGCCCCTGACCTTCAGTTTCTCCTTCATAGTTTCCTCCTGGCTGACCCTGGTGCTGTCCAGAGTATATTTTTGTGCCACCCTAGTGAGTTGGGAAGAGATTACACACCTCTTTTGATGACCTGGATGAAAACTACTGGCCGTTAACAAGGAATTTCTATCAGTTGGTTTCGAATATAGTGAGGTACCTTACCTATATCCATCATCAGTTTCCACCTTTGAGATGTTTAAATCCAAAAACAGAATTGAGACCATGCTTTATTCAATTTTGAAACATATAGGAGACTCATAACTATTCAGATTGCCTATCCAGACTTTTAAAGCATCAGCAGAACCCTCCATACCAGGAAGACATTGTCAATATATCTTACATATAATTTAATGTGATGTGAGAGGTGAGGTTGCATGATATAGGTTTCATACTACAGCATATAGAGGATGGCATATGCCAGGGCCATGTTGGATCCCATAGCCATCCCTGCTATTTGTAAATAGAAATCTCATTCAAACTTAAAATAGTTTTTTTTTAAAGCAAAAGGTAAGTAGTTCCAGCAAGAACTCTATATGAGGGCCAACATAAGCAGAAGAGGCACAAACCATGGATCTGGCATCCTGTACTCCCTCAACATGGGAAATAACCGTGTACAGGCTGTCCACATCCATGGCAACCAGGATATCATCCCCTTCTAACCATCCAATCTCATTCAGTCTCCTTAATAGTGTTGAAGAGCCTAGTATTATTATTATTATTATCATCAGTTATTTGTAGAGTGCCAACAGATTCCGCAGCGCTATAAACATAGACGGGAAACATTTATAGGGATCAGACGGGTAGAGGGCCCTGCCAAGAGTTGCACTGTTGTAGACAGCTCTAAAAAAGGTGATCTACAAACAGCATGGCTCTTAGGCTTACATGCTAAGGGGATTCAAGGGGATAGCAATGGAGGAGAGGAAACAGTATAAAGAAAGGTAAGTGTAGGTTGTATGCATCCCTGAACAGTCTTTAGGGAGTGCTTGAAGTTTTCAAAATTAGGGGAGAGTCTTGTGGAGCAAGGCAGAGAGTTCCACAAGATGGGAGCCAGTGTGGAGAAGTCCTGTAAGTGGGAGTGTGAGGAGGTAACAAGAGAGGAGGAGAGTAGGTGGTCATGAGCAGAGCGAAAGGAACGGGAGGGAGAGTATCTGGAGACAAGGTCTGACATATAGGGGGAGCAGTGCAGTTGAGGGCTTTGTATGTCAGAGTTAGAATTTTGAGTTTAATCCTGGAGGCAAGAGGAAGCCAGTGAAGGGATTGGCAAAGAGGTGCAGCAGAGGAAGAGCGACGTGTAAGGAAGATGAGCCTGGCAGAGGCATTCATTATGGATTGTAAAGGAGCTAGGTGGCAGCTGGGGAGACCAGAGAGGACAGAGTTGCAGTAATCGAGGTGGGAAAGGATGAAAGAGTGAATTCAAATCTTAGTTGTGTCTTGTGTAAGGAAATGTCTAATTTTAGAGATTTTTTTAAGGTGGAAGCATCAGGATTTAGCCAAGGACTGAATGTGAGGAGTAAAAGAAAGATCTGAGTCAAGTGTGACCCCAGGACATCGGGCATGCGGGATAGGGGTAATGATGGAGCTGTCGACAGTTATAGAGAGTTTGGGGGTGGAGATTTTGGAAGAAGGGGTGAAAATAAGGAGCTCAGTTTTGGAGAGATTTAGCTTGAGGTAGTGAGAGGACATCCAGGAAAAGATGTGAGAATGACAGTTAGTGACATGGGTTAGCAAGGAAGGAGATAGGTCTGGTGCAGAGAAGTAGATTTGGGTGTCATCGGCATACAAATGATATTGGAACCCGTGGGACTTTATTAGGGAACCTAATGATGATGTGTAGATTGAGAAGAGAAGGGGACTGAGGACTGAGCCTTGCGGAACCACAACAGAAAGTGGTGACGGGGCAGAGGAGGCCCCAGAGAAGGCTACACTAAAGGTACGGTTCGACAGGTAGGAAGAGAACCACAAGAGGGTTGTGTCCCAAATGCTGAAGGATTGAAGGGTTTGTTGCAAATAGGGTGGTCAACAGTATCAAAGGCTGAGGACAGATCAAGGAGGATAAGCAGAGAGAAGTGGCCTTTTGATTTTGCTGTAAGTAGGTTGTTGGTAACCTTGACGATTGCTGTCTGTGTGGAGTGATGGGGACGAAATCCAAATAACAGTGGGTCGAGGAGGGAGTTTAATGTAAGGAAATGGGATAGGCGTGCATATACTAGCTTTTTGAGAAGCTTTGAGGCAAGAGGGAGTAGGGAAATAGGGCGGTAGTTGGATGGGGAGGTTGGATCAAGAGAAGTTTTTTTGAGAATAGGTGTGACCAGTTCATGTTTCAGACAAGAGGGAAATATGCTGAGGGAGAGGTTGAAAATGACTGTGAGTATAGGAGTAAGGGTAGAAGAGAGGGAGGGGGAAGCTGTGAGGGGATAGGGTCAGGGGGACAGGTAGTGAGGTGAGAGCGCAGTAAAAGTGCCAAAACTTATTCCTCAGTAACAGGGGAGAAAGAGCTAAATTTATGGCTATGTGGGTTGTGGTTGATTGCGAGCATTTGAGGGGGTGAGAGAATGGAAGTATGTTGAGAGCTGATTTCCATTCATTTCTGATGGAGTCGATTTGTTACTGGCAAAGTCTTGAGCTGACAGAGAAGTTGTATTAGGGGGTGGTGGGCGGAGAAAAGTATTGAAAGTGGAGAACAGACGTTTTGGGTTTGAAGAAAGAGTAGTGATAAGAGTAGAGAAGTAATGTTGCTTATAGAAATTAAAGGGACACTGAACCCAAATTTTTTCTTTCATGATTCAGATAGAGCATGTAATTGTAAGCAACTTTCTAATTTACTTCTATTATCAATTTTTCTTCATTCTCTTGCAATCTTTATTTGAAAAGAAGGCATCTCAGCTAAGGAGCCAGCAAATTGTGGGTTCAGAACCATGGACAGCACTTGTTTAAAGGTGCTGTCCAATCAGCAAGGACAACCCAGGTTGTTCACCTAAAATGGGCCGGCATCTAAACTTACATTCTTGCTTTTCAAATAAACATAACAAGAAAATGAAGACAATTTGATAATAAGAGTAAATTAGAAAGTTGCTTAAAATTGCATGCTCTATCTGAATCACACAAGATTTTTTTTGGCTACAGTGTCCCTTTAAGGGCAGAATAGTAGAAGTTCAAAATGAACTTGTAATGAAGGAAATTAGCTGAACTCCGAGATTTTCTCCAGTGCCGCTCAGCAGTACGGGAACATCTGCTTAGGTACCGTGTCAGAGGAGTATGCCAGGGCTGAGGATGAGTGTGTGATTTCCGAGCAATGGTAAGGGGGGCCAGATTGTCAAGGACCGATGTAAGGATGGAATTATAGTGGCAGATAGATTGGTCAGGGCAGAAGAAGGAGGATATGGATGAGAGAAGAGGTTCGAGGGAATTAGCAAGCTGTTGCTGATCTAAAGACATAATGCTTCTGTGAAGTTTGGTGTGAGAAGTAAAAGGAGGGAGAGTTGTAGGGAGGGATGAGATGTTGCAAGTGAGAAGATGGTGGTCAGAAAGAGGAAAAGGAGAGTTTGTGAAGTTTGAAATAGTGCATCGATAGCTAAAGATCAGGTCAAGGGAGTGACCATCTTTGTGAGTGGGAGAGTTAGTCCATTGTGACAAACTGAAAGAGGAAGTGAGTTGCAGAAGTAGTTTTGCAGATGAGGCAGTGGGATTGTCAAGAGGGATGTTGACATCGCCAAGAATGAGGGCAGGGGTTTCTGAGGAAAGGAAATAAGGTAGCAAGGCAGCCAAGTGATTTAGAAATTGAGTTGAGGAGCCAGGGGTTTGGTATATAACTGCAACACATATAGAGAGGGGAGAGAATAAGCAAACATATGTGGGTTTTGAATGAGGAAAATGTGAGTGAAGAGATGGGATTTATTTGTTGGAAGGTGCAACAAGAGGAAAGTAAAATACCTACACCACCTCCTTGTCTATTATTAGACCTAGGAGTGTGGCTGAAGTGGAGACCCCCATGTGACAGAGCAGCAGTGGATGCTGTGTCTAGGGGAGAGAGCCAGGTTTCTGTCAGAAGGTTGAGGGAGTGGGAGATAAAGAGGTCATGTATAGAAGTGAGCTTGTTGCAAACAGATCGAAAGTTCCAGAGTGCACAAGTGAAATGGGTAGTGGCTTCAGATGCAAGAGGAATGTGAGTAAGGTTATCAGAGTTTTGTTTTCTGAGTCTATGGAATGGTACAAATGGATGTGCACGGCTAGGAAGTTGTTGGGGACCAGGATTAGGGGAGATGTCACCAGCAGCTAGTATAAGCAAGAGGGAGAGTGACATGAGATGAGATACAGATTTGCAGTAATGAGACAGACTTATGAACAGTGCAGGTGGTGAGGGGGAAGGAGTAATTGAATAAAGTAGTTTGTTATAGAGACAAGAGGTATCAAAAAGGAATATAAAGATATTGAGCATTTATACAAAAGTGGGAACCAATTAAACACATAAGACACAGTATTACAGCAGCACTTGTATAAGGAAATAATGAGATACATAAAACACAATATTACAAGAGAACTTGCCTTATGTCTTGACCCTTGTCCAACCCTTGTTTAATTCTTGTATAATTCTTATCTTAGTGCCTCACTTATAAAATGTTCACTTAATTCTTGTATAATTCTTATCTTAGTGCCTCACTTATAAAATGTGAACATATGCTATTGTAACAATGCATACTGCCCAGGAAATGCACCCCCAGGGCAGTCAGCTGGGTCCACTAACTTACTTAATTGCTAAGTCAAAAGACAATTTAAAAGGCCAATTGAAAGTTAGATTCTGGTCAGGTCAGGGTGAGATAAGTTAAGGTAAACAAAACAGTAAAAATTTGAGGAAATGGGAGCTATGGCATATAACAGCTATAAATTTAAGAATAATAGCAGGTATTGATAAGGATTGAACATCACATGGCAATTAAAAAAAAACATTAGAAGTTAGACAATGGGATAATATTACAATGAATGCAGGACTAAATTAAAACCTAAAATAATTTGCTCATTATACATATACACATACCAAAAGAGAGTAAAAAAGAAAAAGAGTTTTTAACCAATGGTTGCAAATTTAAATCAATTAATTCAGCTACAGGAGAACACAAAGAGCCCCTGGCAGACACAATAGGTATACCCGGGGGGTTTACTAAGGATTTGTGTACCTTTGGTACAGGGTCAGCTCCAAGGGTGGGGGCATTGGGGGGCAATGCCCACCCAAATGGAATGCTGTGCCCCCTAATAATGAATTGTTATGTAATGCTGCATGCTGGGGGTGGAGTTAGCTGCCGAACTGTGAGGTCGCATCACGCATCTGCAAGGAGCTCCATGTCCTTACCTCTTATTTGGAATTAGAAGTTAATTAGACACTTTATAGACTTGTCTTTAACCTTATTAATTTTAGCTAACTATCGTGAGTTACTCATTTTCTTAAACAATAGACCATGATAAGAATATGAATGTATCATATAAATATAAGTCTATAAATGGCTACTGGCTTCTATCAATGCCTCAAAAGTACACTTTGATCTTAGGCCGGGCCTAGGATCACAGTGCACTTTTGAGGCATCGACAGAAGCCGGTAGCCATTTATAGACATATTTATATTATACAATCATATTCATATAGGTTCACAGTACATAGGTTGTATTATGTAGCCTGATATCTGTTAGTTGTTGCGAAACAGGTATAGCTAAATCTAATCTACAAAATTACCAGTACCTGAAAACCTAGTATCCTCACGCCATTTGGGGGTTTGGGGTGCATGGCTGTTTAGGGACATGATTGAGATTTGAGAATGAGTTTAAGGGTTTTGGATCATGGTGATTAAGGGGTAAATTGTTTTTAAGGAGCTATTGCACTGGGGGTCTCAAGTTTAATGGCTCTGTTTTAGTGCACTGCATAGGAGATGGTGGTCAACTCCTCTTCTATGTAAATTTAGCAATTTATGATAAACATCTAAGGGTGTCTCACCTCTCAACTCACGAGGGTCCACTGTGACACGTATACTTTCTGCATCTTCATCAGTGAACATAAGTCCTTGTTCACTGTGTCTTCATATTTGCCAGAGGCTGGAATTTGTGAGACCCCAGGTTCCTACATCATCGTCAGTCAGAACTTATTAGTCCTATATTTACTAGAGTAAACTTATAAAAACAATGTGTACATTCAACAAGAGGTTGCAGAAAATGTCCACAGTAACCGCTCCGTATAATTTCAACTTTATCTCACACAATCAGAGATCCCAACTTGTATTCCGTATAAGGGTGCCACTTTAAAAATACATAAGTAGAAGTCCATATCAAGTGCACTCACTCCATCAATAGGCATCCACTAGGGTGCATATGCATAAGATACACATCAAAGCAGAGTCAGTCATCAAAGTAGAGTCAGAATTAATGCAGCACTCACCGTTTTTTCAGCGATTAAAAAGTCAGCTTTATTACAAAATTTTAAAACTCCATGTCCCAAATGTTTTGGGGTTTGTCTGACACGTTTTTCAATGGGCAAACAATTCTAGGAAAATATGGTATACTCTAAACACCCACCCCACACCTCTATGTATACCAAGTACTTTCTGTTTACTGCATCCAATCATGTCAGCCACACGCGCCACACGTACTGTGCTAATACACAACAGAAGCAGCATGATCACTGGCCCCGTATTCCACTATCCCTTCAATGCCAAGCAGTATAAGATCAGGCATAGATTGTCATGTGTCGTCAAGTGACTATGTGGTTTATACTTTGTCCTGTCTATGTTCTTTGGTGTATGTAGGCAAAACTACTACATACTTTAGAGAGCGAATGGCAAATCATCGCTGCAATATTAGGGAGGCTATCAAGGATGGCACCTCTGATCAACCTGTGGCTCGCCATTTTGCACAGGCTGGGCACACAGCAGCCAGTCTACGCAGCATGTTGATAGACTTTGTACCCCCACTTAAGAGAGGAGGAGACAGGCTGAAAAAGATGCTCCAAACAGAGACACAATGGATCTATCATTTGGACACTGTAGCCCTTAAAGGACTCAATACAATGTTGGACTTCAGTTTATTTTTATGAATTAACTGGAGGACTGTGTAGGAGGTGGCTACCCTATGGGATGCTGGAGATTTGAATGATCCAATGTTGTGCTGTCCAGTGCCAGTGACATTAAAACAGTTTCTACCATACTGTTTGGGACACGAAACAGCCAGTAATTATAAGTACCTATATTGCCTGTTGTATCTTAGTTACTATGGGGCATATTTATCAAGGTCCGTATGGAGCTTGAGGCCCCTTGTTTTGGCTCACCGGAAACAGAAGTAATCAAGAAGTTATGAAGCAGCGGTTTAAAGACCGCTGCTCCATAACTTGTCCACCTGCTCTGAGGTGGCGGACAGAAATTAACCTGATCGAATACAATCAGGTTGATTGACACCCCCTGCTAGCGGCCACAAATCTGCAGGGGGCGGTATTGCACCAGCAGTTTAAAGAACTGCTGGTGCAATGATAAATGCTGACAGTGTATGCTGTCGGCATTTATCGATGTGCCGCGATGTGCAGCGGACATGGTACGCTACTTCGTATCATGTCCGCTCGCACATTGGTAAATAGGCCCCTAAGTGTTAAATAGTTTTAAGTTTAGGTAGATTTGTATATTTTAGACACTGTGTTTTAAGTATGCTATGGGAAATGCTGGATGCTACATACGATCATGTAAATCAGGTGCCGTTTACGCTGAGAATATGGACTGATGACGTCATCGTCACGTGACCCTCTACTATTGGCTAGTCTAATTAGCCATGCGGTTTCTGTGGCGCGTGTGGCTGACATGATTGGATGCAGTAAACAGGAAGTACTTTAGGATTGGTATAAAAAGGGGTGTAGGGGGTGTATTGTGTATACCACATTTTCTAGGATTGTTTGCCCATTGAAAAAGGTGTCAGACGAACACCGAAACGTGCTGCATTCATTCTGACTCTGCTTTGAGATATATATATATATATATATATATACACTCCTATATATGTAGAAATATGTGTTTATGAATAAATACATTTATGTATTTATGAATAAATAGAACTTTGGAATGTGAAGCACATTAGAATGTGAAATATTAATATTTCTCACACTTGAGAATATTCGATCAGGTTTGTGTGTGAGTAGGGTGTTAGGTTTTTTCCACTTTTTTTGCTCAATTGACTTCTATGGGGGAATATGTTAATGCACGTGCAATATCCTTACTTCAGCTTTTTGCGCATATTGTTTTTTTTTTACTTACATCTTGAAATAAGAGCTCTATCTAAAAGTCAGAAAAGCTTACTTCTAGAGGAGTATGAGCAGGAGCGATAAATACCACTCCACTCATATAATCTGGCCCTAAAAGTTTTAAAAACAATTGATCAAACATGCCTGTGTACAAATGGCATTCATATTGTATAACACTTGTTATAAAGACCATTGGATCCAATTGCAAAACACACATTGTTAATGAAAAAAAAAAAAAAAAAAAAATAACAACCATTCCCTTTTAACCAAACCAGGGATAGATTACAAGTGATTAGTTAACTGTTGCACACAAGCGATATCATCTTTTTGCGTGCAACGGAAATAGCGCTCATATTACAAGTTGAAAGTAAATGCGAATGCGAGAGTGCAATATCATATTACACACATTGGGTTAGTGAGACTGAAAACCTTGCACAATGGGTAGTAATTTAAAGAAGTTGCACTAAAAACAACATAAATACATTCAATATTACAGTTACACTCATATAAACACTATCTGTTAAAAGTTATTCATATAAATACTAAAAAAGTTATAAGGGCTCAATGGTATATGGTATATGACAAGGTGTTTGACTGCCTGCAAAGGGCTATATTGTATATATACATACACATACATGTCTAAATATGTGTATGAATGCATATATATGTATATATGTGTATATATATGTCTTTATGTTTATGTGTTTTACTGTATATTTATACATTATTATTATACATACTGTAAAATATATACTATGGATTATTTAGACTGTTTTACAATATGTATAATGATTTTTAATAATAATAATAATAATAATAATTTTTTTAAATGTTATATTTAATATTTCAAAAACGCACTTTGAGATTAGTGATTCTTAAAGTGAATGTAAATTTTGATGTTAAAGTGCCCGGTTTTTAAAACTTTGATTAAAAACAGGGGCACTTTAATTCATCAACATTTTCATTTCACTCCTGTTGTGAAAATAAACTTACTTTTTAATCTTCACAGCAGCTCCAGCTTCCTCCACCTGTTTCAAAGCCTCTTCCTGGGTCTAAAATGAGGTATCCGGCTTCCTCCAATCACAGCAGTGAATAAGACACTGAATCCCCCGGGGGGGAATCTGTGATTGGAGGATGACCTATCAATCATTTCTGACATCAGAAATGGCTTGTGAGACCGGAGGAAGCAGCAGCTGCTGTGAAGTTTAAAAGGTAAGTTTTTTGTCACAACAGGAGTGAAATGTAAATTTTGATGAATTAAAGTGCCCCTGTTTTTAATCAAAGTTTTAAAAACCGGGCACTTAAGCATCAAAATTTACATTCACTTTAATGTCTGCTAACCCGACACCTCATTAGACCTAAAGCATGAAACACAAATCGCGTTATGCCTTTTTTACATTCCTATGTTCTTCACACTGAATAAAATGTATTTTTTTTAGTATTAAATATATATTTCTATATATATGTGATACTATTAATGTAAAATAGATATCTATGCATATACTGTATATCTATAGGAATAGATATACAGGTATATAATGTTCTGTAAGTGAAGAACATTGGAATGTTAATAATAAATAATAATAATTCCTGTCAGGTTAGCACAGGAGCAATAGGTGTTTTCCTCTGTGCTCTCCATTGAAGTCTATGGGGACAATATGTTAACGCGGTCGCAATATTGCGAAGTCCTTTAGTTAGAGCGCATAGGGTTTTGCTTGCATGCAAACTTTTTACTTTCAACTTGTAATACACACACTACCTGATGCATGCAAATAGCTTACTTCAAGCAAAGTTTACACTCAAGCAAAAACGTTATATAGCATAACACTTGTAATCTGCCCCCCAATCAGGGAAAAAATCTGAAAAATTGGAATCAAGAACAACATCAGAAAAATCAATAACTAGCTAAAATTGCAGTTTTCACTCACAGGGTACATGAAGTAAAATTGCAGTGGATTTTTTTTCTTTTCTCACCATTTTACAAATCTTGGCTTGTAAATTCCATTTGGGAATAGTTGGAATTTAATGGCCCCTAATGGGGCTTGCTGGGATCATATGAAACCCTCTCTATGGAGGTCAGACAGACCCTGGTCATTTGTAGGAGTAAATGTTATTTCCTGCATGCTGAGGACAAACTAGGCTATAAAATTCTCAGAAAATGCAATTAGTTTTATTTAATCCTTAAACTATAACTATTTATCTGAACGATACTGCTAAAAAACATTTAAATGAGATGGATATTGAGCCATTATAGAAATATAATATAAAAGAATAGAACTGTACAGTTGAAATTCTTTGCGCAAGTGAGATGAATTTACTTTTATATTATCATTCCTCTAGAACTGGGGCTGTCTACCTTTTATAAATGCTGTGTATACGAAGTGACCAGATGTGTCAACTTAAATGGTTTAATTATTTTTAATTATTATAGTGTTATTATTGTTAATAATGCTAGTTGTTAATAATACTAATAATAAGAACAACAAATATTCATTTTAATAATGATCAAACATTATTCAAAATGAGGTTGATACATTTGGTCTGGTCATATAATAATAATAATAATAATAATAATAATAATAATAACAATAATAATATAGGTACAAATTCCCAATTCCGGAATTTCAAAATCCAGAATCATTCCGAAATCCAAACTTTTTCCATTAAGGTACTGTAAACACTAAAAATCTTATTGTGTAAAAAGATAGAAAATCCCTTTATTACCCATTCCCCAGTTTTGCATAACCAACACTGTTATAGAAATACACTTTTTACCTCTGTGATAACCTTGTATCTAAGTTTCTGCAGACTGCCCCCTTATTTCAGATCTTTTGACAGACTTGCATTTCAGGCAATTAGTGCTGACTCTTAAATAACTTCACGGACGTGAGCACAATGTTATCATGTGGCACACATAAACTAATGCCATCTAGCTGTGAAAAACTGTCAAATGCATCCAGATAAGAGGCGGCCTTCATGGGATTACAAATGAGCGTATGCATCTATTTAGGTTTAGATCATATCTAAGAATACCAAGAGAACAAAGCAAATTTGATGATAAAATAAATTGGAAAGTTGTTTAAAATTACATGCCCTATCTAAATCATGAAATGTAATTTGAACTTTACTGTCTCTTTAATATATTTTTAAAATTAAAATGATAAAAAAATATAATTTTTCCCACACCAGTGAGTCACAATCTTCTCTGCCTGAGTCTTTTTTGTGTTCTAAATGCAAATAATGGTCTATATTTAGTTAAAACAACAACTATTACCTTTCTGATAACAGTACTGTATATCTTTCTGATTATTATCGGTTATTTGTAGAGCGCCAACAGATTCTGCAGCGGTATGGTACTGTGTATACAAATATATTTAAAATGATATAAAATGAGGGGCAGAGCTTGGCAATGCTAGCAGATGGCAGCGTAGTGTTTAAGCTCTTAGACCCTGAGTGCTAACAAGCAACATTTATGACACCTATATACATTCTCTATGCCCTGACAGGTTGGAGCAGGGGGAGGCTGCCTAGACTCTGCAGAGGGGGTTTGGAAGCAATGATACACCATTCTCTGCACAGCTTGTACTGCCTGCAGGCACTATGAGATCCGACCTGCGCTAACTTAATATAACCAACCTTCAAGAACAGAAACTTAAAGTGAAGGTAAACTTTGATGAATGAAAGCCTGTTTTTTTAAAAATACTTTTAAAAACAGGGGCACTTTCATTCATTAAAGTTTAGAAAGCAGCCATTTTGTTTACAAACTTACCTTTCTTCTTTTCACAGCCAGAGCAGCTTCCCCCACCCAGAGATCCTCTTTTCACACGTCAGCAATGACTAATCTGGCTTCCTCCAATCACGGTTTTCCGCCTAGTGGAGTCATTGTCTGAGGCCATGCCATGATTGGAGGAAGCCTGATTAATCATTGCTGACGTGTGAAGAGAGGATCTCTGGGTGGGGAAAGCTGCTCTGGCTGTAAAAAAAATTAAGGTAAGTTTTTAAATAAAACTTCTGCTTTCTAAACTTTGATGAATAAAAGTGCCCCTGTTTTTAATAGCATTTTTATTCATCAGAGTTTACCTTTACTTTAAGATGTTACAAATTTAGGATAAAATTTATGCAACATGTTACATAATTTCTCTTTCTGAATACATATATAAAAGTGAGAAAAAAAACACTTTAAAAACAAAACAAAACCTATTTACATGAAATTTTGAGTATATTAAATTCTTTATACACTTCAGGGTCTATTTATTATGGTGCGAGCGGACATGATCTGATATTGCGGATCATGTCTGCTGCACATCGATAAATGCAGACAGCATACGCTATCGGCATTTATCATTGCACCAGCAGTTCTTGTGAACTGTTGGTGCAATGCCGCACCCTGCATCAAGGCTCGCCAGAAACACGGGGCATCAAGCTCCATACAGAGCTTGATAAATATGCCCCTTCATATCTTATTAATATTTTAGTATATTTTTTCATGAAAAAAATACATTTAATTATCTCTCAGAAAATTCAACAAAAGACATGAGTTTCTCAAAGAAACAGCAACAAAAATTTGTCAGGCTAACAGATATTTGGGAAATTAAACAATTAAATTAAACAATGCAATTAAAGAAATGGAAGAAATTAAACAAGAATTCCCATCCTTAGTGATATAACAGTTCATTGCATATATTTACAATGATATAGAAAGTAGGTTAGAACCATAAGAGCAGGTATAATATAATAGTATAGTATTAGAAATACTCAAAAACCTTATGCCATCCTATTTCTAAATGTATTATTATCATGAAATGTGATGAAAAAGGTGAACATTTTAAAAGAATTTGAATTACACAAAAAACATAATTTATGTAAGAACTTACCTGATAAAAAAATTCATTTCTTTCATATTAGCAAGAGTCCATGAGCTAGTGACGTATGGGATATACATTCCTATATAGGCAAAGTTTCCAAAACCTCAAAATGCCTATAAATACACCCCTCACCACACCCACAAATCAGTTTAACGCATAGCCAAGAAGTGGGGTGATAAGACAAAAGTGTGAAAGCATAAAAAATAAGGAATTGGAATAATTGTGCTTTATACAAAAAAATCATAACCACCACAAAAAGGGTGGGCCTCATGGACTCTTGCTAATATGAAAGAAATGAATTTATCAGGTAAGTTCTTACATAAATTATGTTTTCTTTCATGTAATTAGCAAGAGTCCATGAGCTAGTGACGTATGGGATAATGACTACCCAAGATGTGGATCTTCCACGCAAGAGTCACTAGAGAGGGAGGGATAAAATAAAGACAGCCAATTCCACTGAAAATAATCCACACCCAAAATAAAGTTTAAATCTTATAATGAAAAAAACTGAAATTATAAGCAGAAGAATCAAACTGAAACAGCTGCCTGAAGTACTTTTCTACCAAAAACTGCTTCAGAAGAAGAAAACACATCAAAATGGTAGAATTTAGTAAAAGTATGCAAAGAAGACCAAGTTGCTGCTTTGCAAATCTGATCGACCGAAGCTTCTTTCCTAAACGCCCAGGAAGTAGAAACTGACCTAGTAGAATGAGCTGTAATCCTTTGAGGCGGAGTTTTACCCGACTCGACATAGGCATGATGAATTAAAGATTTTAACCAAGATGCCAGAGAAATGGCAGAGGCCTTCTGACCTTTCCTAGAACCGGAAAAGATAACAAATAGACTAGAAGTCTTTCGGAAATTCTTAGTAGCTTCAACATAATATTTCAAAGCTCTAACTACATCCAAAGAATGCAATGATTTCTCCTTAGAATTCTTAGGATTAGGACATAATGAAGGAACCACAATTTCTCTACTAATGTTGTTAGAATTCACAACCTTAGGTAAAAATTTGAAAGAAGTTCGCAACACCGCCTTATCCTGATGAAAAATCAGAAAAGGAGACTCACAAGAAAGAGCCGAGAATTCAGAAACTCTTCTAGCAGAAGAGATGGCCAAAAGAAACAAAACTTTCCAATAAAGTAATTTAATGTCCAATGAATGCATAGGTTCAAACGGAGGAGCTTGAAGAGCCCCCAGAACCAAATTCAAACTCCAAGGAGGAGAAATTGACTTAATGACAGGTTTTATACAAACCAAAGCTTGTACAAAACAATGAATATCAGGAAGATTAGCAATCTTTCTGTGAAAAAGAACAGAAAGAGCAGAGATTTGTCCTTTCAAAGAACTTGCAGACAAACCTTTATCCAAACCATCCTGAAGAAACTGTAAAATTCTCGGAATTCTAAAAGAATGCCAGGAAAACTGATGAGAAAGACACCAAGAAATGTAAGTCTTCCAGACTCTATAATATATCTTCCAAGATACAGATTTACGAGCCTGTAACATAGTATTAATCACAGAGTCAGAGAAACCTCTTTGACTAAGAATCAAGCGTTCAATCTCCATACCTTTAAATTTAAGGATTTGAGATCCTGATGGAAAAAAGGACCTTGCGACAGGAGGTCTGGTCTTAACGGAAGAGTCCACGGTTGACAAGAGGCCATCCGGACAAGATCCGCATACCAAAACCTGTGAGGCCATGCTGGAGCCACCAGCAGAACAAACGAGCATTCCTTCAGAATCTTGGAGATTACTCTTGGAAGAAGAACTAGAGGCGGAAAGATATAGGCAGGATGATACTTCCAAGGAAGTGACAATGCATCCACTGCTTCCGCTTGAGGATCCCTGGATCTGGACAGATACCTGGGAAGTTTCTTGTTTAGATGAGAAGCCATCAGATCTATTTCTGGAAGTCCCCACATTTAAACAATCTGAAGAAATACCTCTGGGTGAAGAGACCATTCGCCCGGATGTAACGCTTGGCAACTGAGATAATCCGCTTCCCAATTGTCTATACCTGGGATATGAACCGCAGAAACTAGACAGGAGCTGGATTCCGCCCATACCAGTATCCGAGATACTTCTTTCATAGCCAGAGGACTGTGAGTCCCTCCTTGATGATTGATGTATGCCACAGTTGTGACATTGTCTGTCTGAAAACAAATGAATGATTCTCTCTTTAGAAGAGGCCATGACTGAAGAGCTCTGAAAATTGCACGGAGTTCCAAAATATTGATTAGTAATCTCAACTCCTGAGATTCCCAAACCCCTTGTGCTGTCAGAGACCCCCAAACAGCTCCCCAACCTGTCAGACTTGCATCTGTTGAAATTACAGTCCAGGTCGGGAGAACAAAAGAAGCCCCTTGAACTAAACGATGGTGATCTGTCCACCACGTCAGAGAGTGTCGTACAATCGGTTTTAAAGATATTACTTGAGATATCTTTGTGTAATCCCTACACCACTAGTTCAGCATACAGAGCTGAAGAGGTTGCATGTGAAAACGAGCAAAGGGGATCGCGTCCGATGCAGCAGTCATAAGACCTAGAATTTCCATGCATAAGGCTACCGAAGGGAATGATTGTGATTGAAGGTTTCGACAAGCTGTAATCAATTTTAGACGTCTCTTGTCTGTCAGAGACAGAGTCATGGACGCTGAATCTATCTGGAAACCTAAAAAGGTTACCCTTGTCTGAGGAATCAATGAACTTTTCGGTAAATTGATCCCCCAACCATGATCTTGAAGAAACAATACAAGTCGATTCGTATGAGATTCTGCTAAATGGGAAGACTGAGCAAGTACCAAGATATCGTCCAAATAAGGAAATACCACAATACCCTGTTCTCTGATTACAGACAGAAGGGCACCGAGAACCTTTGTAATAATTCTTCGAGCTGTTGCTAGGCCAAACGGCAGAGCCACAAACTGGTAATGCTTGTCTAGGAAAGAGAATCTCAGAAACTGATAGTGATCTGGATGAATCGGAATATGCAGATATGCATCCTGTAAATCTATTGTGGACATATAAAGCCCTTGCTGAACAAAAGGCAGGATAGTCCTTATAGTTACCATTTTGAATGTTGGTATCCTTACATAACTATTCAATATTTTTAGATCCAGAACTGGTCTGAAGGAATTCTCCTTCTTTGGTACAATGAAGAGATTTGAATAAAACCCCAGCCCCTGTTCCAGAACTGGAACTGGCATAATAATTACTCCAGCCAACTCTAGATCTGAAACACATTTCAGAAATGCTTGAGCCTTCGCTGGATTTACTGGGACACGGGAAAGAAAAAATCTCTTTGCAGGAGGCCTTATCTTGAAGCCAATTCTGTACCCTTCTGAAACAATGTTTTGAATCCAAAGATTGTGAATTGAATTGATCCAAATTTCTTTGAAAAATCGTAATCTGCCCCCTACCTTCTGGGCTGGAATGAGGGCCGCACCTTCATGTGGACTTGGGAGCTGGCTTTGGTTTTCTAAAAGGCTTGGATTTATTCCAGACTGGAGATGGTTTCCAAACTGATACCGCTCCTGTGGGTGAAGGATCAGGCTTTTGTTCCTTATTGTGACGAAAGGAACGAAAACGATTATTAGATCTAAATTTACCTTTAGATTTTTTATCCTGTGGTAAAAAAGTTCCTTTCCCTCCAGTAACAGTTGAGATAATAGAATCCAACTGAGAACCAAATAATTTATTACCCTGGAAAGAAAGGGAAAGCAAAGTTGACTTAGAAGACATATCAGCATTCCAAGTTTTAAGCCATAAAGCTCTTCTAGCTAAAATAGCTAGAGACATATACCTGACATAAACCCTAATGATATCAAAGATAGCATCACAAATAAAATTATTAGCATGTTGAAGAAGATTAACAATGCTATGAGAATTATGATCTGTTACTTGTTGCGCTAAAGCTTCTAACCAAAAAGTTGAAGCTGCAGCAACATTCTCTAAAGATATAGCAGGTCTAAGAAGATTACTTGAACATAAGTAAGCTTTTCTTAGAAAGGACTCAATCTTCCTATCTAAAGGATCCTTAAAGGAAGTACTATCTGCCGTAGGAATAGTAGTACGTTTAGCAAGAGTAGAGACAGCCCCATCAACTTTAGGGATTTTGTCCCAAAATTCTAATCTGTCAGATGGCACAGGATATAATTGCTTAAAACGTTTAGAAGGAGTAAATGAATTACCCAAATTATTCCATTCCCTGGAGATTACTTCAGAAATAGCATCAGGGACAGGAAAAACTTCTGGAATAACCACAGGAGATTTAAAACCCTTATTTAAATGTTTAGATTTAGTATCAAGAGGACCAGAATCCTCTATTTCTAATGCAATTAAGACTTCTTTAAGTAAAGAACGAATAAATTCCATTTTGAATAAATATGAAGATTTATCAGCATCAACCTCTGAGACAGAATCCTCTGAACCAGAGGAACCATTATCAGAATCAGAATGATGATGTTCATTTAAAAATTCATCTGAAAAATGAGAAGTTTTAAAAGACTTTTTACGTTTACTAGAAGGAGGAATAACAGACATAGCCTTCTTAATGGATTTAGAAACAAAATCTCTTATGTTAACAGGAACACTCTGAGTATTAGATGTTGATGGAACAGCAACAGGTAATGTAACATTACTAAAGGAAATATTATCTGCATTAACAAGTTTGTCATGACATTCATTACAAACAACAGCTGGAGGAATAGATACCACAAGTTTACAGCAGATACACCTAACTTTGGTAGATCCAGCACCAGGCAGCGTTTTTTCCAGAAGTATCTTCTGACTCAGTGTCAATCTGGGACATCTTGCAATATGTAATAGAAAAAACAACATATAAAGCAAGTGTTTATCAGTGACTTCTCATTATAACCTCTAAGGAGTAATCCATCTTTTAAATCAATAGCATGTTTCATATACTGTTCTTCATTTGTACAGTTTCTACATATCCTAATTAACTTTTCATTGGGTTTAGCATTTTTTTTAGATGTCTTGGGTGGCAGGAGTCAGATCTTAAAATTGTTTTACCTGTTGTTTCCTTATGGTAAATGTATCCCTAGAGATATCCTTAGATACATTCAGGTCTAAATAGGTGACAACCCTACCTGAGCAGGAGTATATAAATCTTAAGTTACCCAGATTATCATAAGATGACCAATGAAGCCTTCCACACTTAATAAATCGCCTTTCCACATGATAAGGATGTCATTTATAAACCGAGTGTAAAATATTAAATTATCTCTATAGGTATTGGTGGAATTAAAAATCCTTTCCATTTCAAAGTAACCCAAATAGAGATTAGCAAATGAGGGGACAAATTTTGCCCCCATAGCTGTACCCTGTTTCTGTAAAAAATATATATATATTCTCAAATATGAAGTAATTAAGGGTAAACAAAAATCTAACCAGGTCTACCAAATAGTCTATAAATTATAGATCATACAAAGTACATATCTTTAACATTTTTCTCAATGCTATCAAGCCATTTATATGTGGGATACAAGAATAAAGAGAAACTACAAGTTAATAATTGATATTCCTCCTTACATTCTACTTTCTCAAGCATTTTAAGTAGGTGTTTCGTATCTACCAATTTACCAACTCTTACTCCCAAGGTACCTATAGTAGAAATTAAGGGTCTACCTGGGGTTGTAGTTCTGCTCTTATGTATTTTAGGTAGATGTTAGGTAGATGTTTGAATCTTGTTAATTTTGGGTTTCTAACTAGGAGATATTCAAGAGTTTCTATATCAAAGAAACCTAAGCAGAGTCCTTTTCTAAGTATGAGTTCCAATTCTGATACAAATTTACTTGTAGGGTTAAATGTTAAAACACTATAAGTGTTTTCATAGTTTAATTGCTTGTTTGCTTCTTTCACATAGTCAGATCTGTTTAGTATTACACCTGATCCTGCCTTATCTGAGTTTACAACCACTGTTTCATCACAGTCCTGGAGTTCTTTTAGAGCCTGCTTTTCATGTCTATTTAAATCACCTACTGTCTTATTGACTGGTTTCTAAGTGGTATTATGATATAGCTGTGTGTGAGCTACTCTTCCACTATAGTGTGAAAAATTTCAATCAAATCACCTCTTGCATTAATCGGGTAGAATGGTTTATTATAATTCTTTCTACAGGAGTATGTTACAAAGACATTTAGATCATTATATCTCTCTCCTTCATTTTCTAGCACCCTTAGGATGGTGAGATCACCAAGTTCATCAAAAGCAAAGTCTTCCTGATGTATTACATTCTAACTTTCAAATTGTAGGGTACTCTCCATCCTTGAATCCCCATTATCCACATCACAAAAATGTCTTCTTAGAGTGACCTTGCGGATTAAATTATTAAGATCTATTATGGTATTGAAAAGATTGAAATCATTGGAAGAAATGTAACCTAATCCCCTAAAAAGAACATTATAATGGGTGTGAGTTAGATTATAATCAGACAAGTTCACTACATTTAGATTTTCTTCTTCTTGACCTTCCCTGTAACCTTCTTTTTTCCTAGATGACTTGGGTAGCAAGCTGGTAGGCTCTCTTCCTTTTTTGAGAGATAGTTTAAAGAGCCACTTCCTTGTTCTCTATTAGCCTCATTATTATTTACTGCAATAAGTTCTTCCAGTGATCTATGTGATACCCCCTCTTTGGGTCTAGCCCTGAGTTAGTATCCTTAAACACCGGGGTTGAAGATTTAGGGCTGTCTTCCCATGAGCTACTCTCAAAGCTAGAAAATGTTGCTCTCCTACTACTGCCATTACTGGTATTAGACCTGTTAACTTTATGGGATTTCTGTTTGCCACTATTCCCCCGTTTGGGTCAAACATCTGGTTTGGATGTCCAATTGTAGACTACATTTAAATCATAGTCCTTACAATCATGTTGATATTTGGACAATTTTGTAGTCACTAATTCATCACCTAATATTCCAAGCTTTTCCTCCAGTCGTTTATTATAATCTGTAAATTTGCTGTCATGAAATTAAAGTGGATCATTGTGGCTGACATGGAGGATGGTTAATGGGGTTACTTTAATACTAAGGAAACTGCATTATGGTTATTAAATGGACTTACTTGGGTTCTTTAAGATTTGGGCTGTACAGGGCAAAAGCCATGGGGGCTTAGGCAGTAGAGGGTAATACAATCAGGTATTAGGCAGTATAGGGTTAATGTGGTGGAGAGGTCACTGTAAGGGTGTTGTTAGGGTTAGTTAAATATATAGTTGAAAGTACAGCAAGTGTTTATCGCACTGGGGTTGCTGATGGGATCAGAGGATCACCCTAATATAGGAAAATATAGTAACTATATAATATACTGTAGATACTAATGTTAGTTAACTCACAGCTAGATTACGATTTGTACGTTATGACTCAAATATCATTGTTATAGGCCATAACGCTTCATTTTCCCTAAGGCTGCTATTACAGGTTTCTGTAGCACCACAAATATCACCATCTACGCTCAAATACCTAACGCTCACCCAGACCCAGTAGTTAATGATATACCAATAACAAAAACATTCACAAATCACTTCAAAAACATTACACAAAGTACACTTACACTCATACAAACACTCTACAATATTTCATTTTTAAATTAAAAATTTTCATGTCAAAATATAACGGATCAAAGTTACAAGATCTCGGGTGTTTGAAAAAAATACACACAAACAGATTTTACATTGACTTACATAGACATACGGGAATATACACTCATCTAGCTACTTCTAACTAAAAATATTATCACATATATACACAAATCGATACATACAAACAATATACAGCACATTACGTACACAAAACATTAGTTTATTATGAACTTAACACGATTTAGCTACTTTTTCACTGAAGAACATGACGTCACTCACTTTACGCTTAACACAAGTGTTGGGTTTTATTTCTCTTAAAATTTCTCTCCTCCATTGACTTCTATGGGGAATACGTGCTCGTGCATGCGACCGGCAGATTTACCTAATGCACGCAAAATTTTTAGACTTTAAAACTCGTAATACCAGCATTAGAATTGTGGCGCTAATTCATTCATTCTTGCGTTAGTCCCGCTATGACAAATAGATCAAGAAATTACTATTTCCCTATGGAGTTATGGGTTTTACTTGTGTGAACATCACTACAACATCAAATTCTTAAAGGAAATTACATTACATCAACTATAAAACACCATCAATTCTATCATCAACAATACGAAATCAGTTTCCAAAATTAATTCATATTTAAACGGACAGAAAAATTATTTTTTAAGATTTCATTATTCACAAACAGTAGCCAATTGTAAACACGTCTCATTTACATCTATTATAGCATTTCATTTAATCAACTCATATGCTTGGATGAACAGCATATCTACATAGGCTCACCAGATGATGATTGATGGATGCACATACATGCCTTTTGTCATTGACTCATACATTTGCATGGATATTTAGTAAAAAAAAACAGATATAAACAATGAACACATTTACATCATACAACTACATTGGAAGGTTGTTTAACATTGGATTCTCTATCGGAATCATGAAACAGAAATTATGGATTTAGTGTCCCTTTAACATCACGATGCACTCATAATATACCATTAGGAATTATGTACAATAATAACATATCATTAGAAAATAGTAGAGTTGTCGCTTTTTTGGAAGGAACAACAATGCTATACTGCGTTATATAAATCAGCATATGTGGGAGAGAATCACAATACATACGTAGATGTACATAACACACATCACACAACAACAAAACACACATTTATCTTTTTAATCAATTCAGCACACAATAAGAATGTTGCACAATACAACAACACAATGAAGATTTGCAAACTAGACAGGCATGCTGCTAATATGATGACATCATTCTAAACTTCAACCATACAGATTACAGCATTAGGACTGTACCGCCCCTTTCATCAGTTTCTCACTCAATACTACATATACGTAAATGAGAGGGTTGCGGTTTCAATGGGACACGTAAAATATTGAAATCTCGCCAATCACTAATATATATATATATATAGAATATTATAGATGTCACCCGTTACTTTATTGCTTGGCAACAATATTGCAGCAACATTGATCGATCAGATTCTATGCCATGTCTATGTACACATTATACACAAGTATGCACTTTCATTCATGTCAGTATGGACTTGTGGTTTTTACTAAAAGATCGCGTTTACTAAGTATTTGTTACGCATATGAACAAACATTACGCATATGAACAAACAAACATATGTTACATTTTACACTTTCACATTACGATTCATTGGTGGGAAAATATATTTCATCAAACACAAGAAAATCCGTCCACTTTGAAAGCATTCACGCCGCTCAGATACAATCAAGTGCATACAATCAGCAATCATTACGAACATGCTACCATTGGACATATTGCACTATAAATCCCCCAAACAACATGGCCAAAGCGTCCCTTGTGATTGGCATTGTATCAAATCGTTTTTGTGTTTTTGCATACCTTGTTACTCCTTGTGTGTTTGCTCTGCTGTTTGGCTTTGTGCTGCTTAGCTAGGCAAATATGGATGAACCCCAGTTAGTTGGTGCTAGTGCTGTTGCAAGAATTGTGTACATCAGAATCAGGCGTGCTCTGCATCTCCAAGAGAGATATATATATGTTTTTTATGTGAGTCCAATTTCCTGTTAGATACAGGAAATTGGAACACCGATACAGCTGTATATAAACCCGGCTATAATGAGTCACAGTATCATGCAAACTCTGTTTACTTGTTTTTACTTGTTTTTACTGCTCTTGAAAAAGACGTTTGAGCGTTGAAACGCGTAGAGCCGAAATAAATATTTATATACTTTTACATACTTGGAATTGCTTTTTTCCTGTGACGAGCCGGACTTACTATATCTGATAAGTAAGTTACTACTTGATTTGTAATAAAAGCTATGGTTTACTGCTGATGGGGTTTTAAATCCATTTCCAGCCCAGCTGACATCCTCTCTGGAATTCGTTCCCTACCTTCTGGAGAAAGACACACCTTAGAAGCTAAACTCACGTTATTGAAGGAGTGAGTATACTGCACATTATTTACTGGATTTAAACTTGCACATCAAGTCCATCTCTATTTATCATTAGAAAATCAAGACCAGTGCCATCTATTTCTATTGCCTATTGTTTGTACAGTCCCCGGGGAGAGACTGAAGGAAGGCAGCGGTCATTTTTACATCACTTTATAAGGAGAGTATTGTTTTTTAGCACATTGTGTTAAGCATATTTGTTTGTTAACATCTGACTTGTTTGCTATACACACATTATCTGTACATTTGAACCTTCTTTTCTCCTACATGGCTAAAAACACTCTCAATGATTGGAGAGCGGCAAGACAAAATAAATATAAAAATGCTTTCAAATATAATCTACACCCCAGTTCCAATTGGGAAACCATTTTATCTAAATTAGAAAAACTGTATGTGAAAGAAACTAAAAAATGGTGGGAAGAGGGGCAGGAGGCAGAAGGGGGCGTCACAGGGGCAGGGGAAGGAGGAACAAATATACCCTTTGAAGATTATCAATCTATCTTCTATTGCCTTGACTGATGGGGAGATGGAGGTACTTAGTCTGGGTTTAGGTTATGTCCCTACAAAGAAGTTTAATCTCTTCGACATGATTGTCGATGTTAATAAACTAATCAGAAATCTTACTCTAAAAAAATTTTTTGGGGACAAAAATCCGGACGATACCTCTACATCCCCCTCAGATCCACCACTATGCTCCACCCAAACACATATATATGATATAGTGGACTTTCAAGAAGTATGCGATATACTTAGTCTGCAGGATCTAAGTGTTGAGGCATACACGGATTCACTTACTTTAAAATCGTCACATGCTGGTTATAAACCTAAATCAGTGTTCTACCCCATTCGTGAAAGGGGACCTTTTTTAGAAGCCTTTCACAAAAGGGTAGAACAAGATTTGATTGAGCTCCATAATAATCCGAAACACACCTACCCTAACTTAACAGCATTACAAAAAGAATCTTTGGATAAATTAAAATCTAGACAAGACATTACCATAAAAGATTCAGACAAGGGAGGCAGTATTGTGGTTTTGGATAGATCTAAATACATAGAGGAGGCTCATAGACAACTATATGACAGAGATGTCTATCGAATTTTGAATTCTGATCCCACAGAATTGTTTAAGACAAAGTTATGGAGTCTGCTGGACGATGGCCTGGAGGAGGGAGTCATAGATCAGGATACTTTGGATTTTTTATATGTTTCCAACCCTGTTGTACCAATATTTCACCACCTCCCTAAGGTACACAAATCCTTGGAGGTGGTGAAAGGGAGACCTATAGTCTCGGGTATTGGATCATTATTTGAGCAGCTTTCTAGCTGGATTGACTCCCTACTACAGCCCATTGTCCTGCAGATTCCATCATACTTACGTGACACTAAGCACCTTCTTAACTGTTTGAAACAAGTGGTTTGGAATAAAGATTGTTCTTGGTTGACAATTGTTGGTCTGTATTCGGCTATTCCACATGACCAAGGGCTGATAGCAGTTAGATGTCTTTTAGATCAATTAAGTAATTATGATGACACACTTAAGGAATTTATAGTCAAATCTTTAGACTTTCTCCTACACCATAATTACTTTAAGTTTGAGAATGAGTATTTCCTCCAGAGACGTGGGACCGCCATGGGTGCTAAATTTGCACCATCATATGCGAATATTTTTATGGCATGGTGGGAGCGGTCCCACGTCTATGGTGAGGATAACCCATATCGAGACTGCATCAGCACCTATAAAAGATATATTGATGATCTTTTGTCATCTGGACTGGCACAGAGGATCAGAAATCTGATTTTGTGTCCTTTATCAACCAGAACGAAGCAGGATTAGAATTCACCTACCAATCTGATACTCACACGACAACGTATCTAGATCTCACCCTAACAGGTGATGTTGAAAAGGGCCAGGTGATAGAAACATAGAAACATAGATATTGACGGCAGATAAGAGCCATAGGCCCAGCAAGACTGCCCGACCTTACCTAACAGTATAAACTTATGTAGTTCGTAGGATAGCCCTATGCTTGTCCCATGCATTTTTAAAGTCCCCCACAGTGTTTGTTGCTACTACCTCTTGAGGAAGTTTATTCCATAAATCAATCACTCTTTCTGTAAAGAAGTGATAACGAACCTGTACCGTAAACCCATTTCATGCAATAATATTTTGCATGCAAAAAGCAATCATCCCAGACACACGGGTTTTGGGATAGCAAAGGGACAATTTACACGCTTGAAGCGTAATTGTACAACAGATACTGACTTTGAAACAAATAGTGAGATACTAGCCATCCAACTCTTAGAAAGAGGGTATTCGAAGAAGGTTGTCAATAGGGCTCTATTGGAGGTAAAACGCACCGACAGGTCAACCATGCTATCAACCAATTACAATTCCTCTAGGGGTGATAATTTTGATATATCAAAACCCCTTTTCACAACCACTTATAGTTCCCAGTATAGGGATATTTGTGCAATCATCACCAAACATCTCCCCATACTCACGGCAGAAGATAGTCTAAAAGACTATGTTCAATCTGGGTGCAACTTTGTGGCCAAAAGAGGTTACACCATAGGGAACATGCTTTCACCGAGTATGTTAAAGAAAAATCCTGGTACTAGTAGTTGGTTACATGTTAAGGGGCATTATAAATGCCATTTTAACAAATGTATAGCTTGCAGCTATACACGTATAACAAAAATTTTTCAATCCATGGCTACTCAAAGGGTCTATTTTCTTAAGAACTGTACTAATTGCAGGACACACAATGTCATTTATTTGGTGGACTGCACATCCTGCAGAAAACAGTATGTAGGTTGCTCGACTAGAGAAGCACGCACTAGAATCCGTGAACATCTCAATAATATTGATAATGGTATTGAGTGCTCAGATCTAGTACGACACTTTATCCACAAACATGGTAAAAATGTAAAAAGTTTTCAATGGCAGGTCATAGAGCAAATTAGGACACCAGATAGAGGAGGTGACATGACTACTAGATTATTATACCAAGAGGCATACTGGATATTCCAACTTAGAACTAGGAGACCGGAAGGTTTTAACATCGAAGGAGATGTTATTAACCTCTGGAAACAAAGTTGATTATTGGAATAAACTTGATTCTAATGGTCAAACATTTATTTTGTTATAAATGCAAAGAGTAAATGTCACTTTTTGTATTTGTAACAACAAGCATATAGAGAATTTAACATCCTAATTATTTGCTTGATATTTGTCATTTCATAACTAACAGTCTCCTTTCTATTATACTAAGCATCTAAGTCTCAGTAATTAAAAGTTTCACCATTAGAATATGAATCTTACATCCATTTTTGATATTATGAGGAGTATACTCCCTAACTAACAGTTATTTTTCAAATGTTATTATATGTTCCGTTAATCTATTTTCACAATTGGGCATTACTCATGCTTGGTATGGATTTAAGCATCTTCACTCAAGCGCATGTCCCTTTAAATATTTAAAAAGTTCATAAAACAAAATATTTGGTTTAATATGCACATGCTATTCAATCTATTTTGTAATGAGGGACTCGCTAGCATATATGAGTGTATATGTATATTCGTACTTATGTGAGATTCCTTGGTTTTGTTCTCTTTTAACTTTAGTCATTTCAATCTACACTTCAATACACGGGTATGTTCCTTTAAATTGCAGATTACCTTGCCCGCTTTATATATACATTTACATTTATAATACTGATGATAGTAAGTTATCACCACTGGTTATCACTCCAGTCTATATGTTTATACTAGTCCCTCTTTTGACATTATGTTATTACAATTTGGTGTTCTTTCCTTTCCATATCTGTCACTTTTATGATAGTCTCTCAGTATAACATATGAATGCACTTTATGTTAATTATGTCCAGCTGGGGCTTTGTTTTCCCGGCCACTTGGCTATTTAAGCCCGGTGTCTGTGCTTACAAGGTGTGTCTATGAGTAAGGCTAACTGTAGCCGAAACGCGTAAGACAGCCCAGCTTTCTTATTTTATGTTCACCATGTCTTAAACTTTTTCTATCTGGTTTTCAATAAATATTGAACTTTTATTCTATAGTGCCTGGAGACTCGCCTGTTTTTTTGCAATTTTTGTTTGAAACTACTTTCCTTAGCCGCTATCTAAATGAAAATCTAGTCCCTAGAGGGTTAAGAGTATATAAAATCCCAGCTTTTGGGACTAATGACAACATTTTTCTAGATAAATGGAATGCAGCATTACATAAATGTTCAACAGAATTAGTTAGTTTATTATATGAATCTCAAGATATTAATTTGAAAAACATAGAAAAAGAAATAATATCTCTAGAAAACGAACTAGATACATTTTTATCAGATAAACGTTGTATGGATAAATTTGAAGAAATAAAAAACAAAGCCAAACAACTAGATGAACAAATTGGTTATTCAAAATACAAAAAATATTTAAAAGATAAAGAGGATTTTGACAAGGGCACACAATATGTACACGTTCAAGAAGAGAATTCCAATGCACAAAAAAATTTGGTTGAATGTCAATATAAGAACCATAAAAACCATTTTTATAATGGAGATAGACATTATCAAAGCAATAAACCTTGGGAAAAAAATAAAACCCACAATAGGACCCAACAGGGATCAAACAATTATTATGAACCACGAGATAGAGAGTATTATGAGAGAAATACAAAGAATTAATATAAATTTAGAGATAATGAAACTCACAATAGACATCATTTGAATAGAAATTCACATAGTCACTATGATGCCAAACAGGATCATCATAATAGAAGCACATATAGACATAATCAGAATTTTAATGATAGATCACACCATAGAGATTCACATCCTTTTTCCACCAAATCAAAATTGGGACAAACACAAATCAACACCACCACACACAAGCCATCATTGGCCACAACACAACAGATATGCCCCTCTACAGAAGGACAGTCCAACTCCACAAACAGACAGACACATCTCACATTTCAGGAATCAGGACAACAGGTCCAATCCAAAGAAATGAGAAAGGACACCAGATCCCTCAGAGGGAGAAGAGGGGGTAGAGGAAAGACACATAAGAAAAAGACATTTTTAACGAAGATACATAACCTATCTTCACAACCAATCACTGAACAAGAAATTAAAGTACTATCAAAAGGACTAAAATTTGTACCGACACAAGTAGTAAATACCTTCCAATTATTTATAGATGCCCAGAAGTTCATTAGAAACCTAACCATCAAACGTTTCTTTGCAAAAAAAGAAACTTTAAGTTATACACCGCCGGAGATTGACGCAAGAGCTAAATTCAAAAATCCATCTAAATTTTATCCCAGCCATTTTAAAGGGCCATGTATAGATGTCTTTGGGAAATTAATAATGAAAGATATAGAAAATATGAGACATCAACCTAAATATTATAATTTATCTAGAGCAGAATCAGAAATTCTAAAGGAACTCAATAAAAGAGAAGATATTATAATAAAGGAAGCTGATAAAGGGGGAGAGGTGGTCATCATGGATAGGGCATCCTATTTAAAAGAAGCCAGTATAATTTATCAGATTCCAACACCTATCAAACGTTACACCACTCCCCTAAAAAGAATTCAGTCAAGAATTACAAGAATTGCTAACACAAGCCCTAGATAGAGAAGTTATAAGTGAACAAGAATATGATTTTTTATTTAAGACCCACTCCAAAACTCCTATTTTTTATTTTTTACCAAAATTACACAAAGACCCTCTGCAACCCCCAGGCCGCCCTATCATTAGCGGCATTGATTCACTGACTTCAAATTTATCCGCTTTTATTGATTATCTATTACAACCTTATGCACAAAATTCTAAATCTTATCTGAAAGACACTACAAATGCACTCAACATTATTAACCAAATAAAATGGGAATCCAATTATTTATGGGCCACTATGGACGTTACATCATTGTATTCTATAATTGATCATCAGAAAGGCTTAACAGCCATTAGATGGAAATTAACACAGGATCCAAACATATCAGAAAAAATGTTAGATTTCATTATTATGGCTATAAAGTTTATGTTAACTCATAATTTCTTTTGGTTTAATGACCAACAATATCTGCAGATATGCGGTACCGCCATGGGCACCAGGTTCGCCCCTAGCTACGCCAACATTTATATGGACCACTTTGAACATCTTCATGTTTGGTCCAATGACGTGGCCATGGCGAACCTGGTGACATGGCGGAAGTATATTGATGATGTTCTCTGTATTTGGAGAGGAAGTATAGATACCTGTCAGCAATTTGTCAACACTCTTAATAAGAATAATATGAATATCATATTAAACCCAGAGCTACATACCACTAAAGCAACTTTTCTAGATTTGACCATCATAACCATCGATGGATGTATACACACTAAAACATACTTTAAAGAGTGTGATGTAAATACATACATTCAACATGATAGCCAGCATCATCCTTCATGGCTAAAAGCAATACCCAAAGGACAATTCCAGCGAATTAGAAGAAATTGTGACAGAATAGAAGATTACGAGGAGCAATCAAAAATACTTAAAAGTAGATTCTTAGAAAAGGGTTATTCTTCAATTAATCTGGAAGCAGATAGACAAACAATTAAAAACATGGACCGCAACATTTTTTTGGCCAAGCAAAAGACCGTTATAAATAAACAATCTTCCTTCCCTAGATTCATTACTACCTTCAATTCAGGACACAATCAAATCACTAATATAATCAAAAAACATTGGCATATTCTACAGAATGATGAATTTCTAGGTAAGACCATACCCACTAAACCACAAATTACCTACAGATGAGGTAGCAATTTCAAACAAAAATTAGCTCCATCATTAATAAAGGGCATGGCTCCAAAACCACCTTTAAGCATTCCAAATTTACAGGGTTTCTACACATGTGGAAAATGCAAAGATTGTAACTATACCAAAAGAACCCATAAATCTTTTACCTCTTTCATAACAGGCAAAACATACATAATTAAACATTTTATCACATGTAAAACTAAAAATGTCATATACTTACTCCAGTGTAATTGTCAAATACAGTATTTAGGACAAACTACCAGATTTCTAAAGACCCGCATCTTAGAACACCTTAATAAAATAGATAAGAAACATGAGGATCATGGTGTCCCTTTACACTGCAATACTTGTCCCATATTTGACGTAAATAACTTTTCATGGATGGGAATAGAGAAAGTATCTACCCATTGGAGAGGAGAACATGAATTAAATAAGAGAGAATTATGGTGGATCCACACACTTAGAACTTATAATCATTGGGGGTTAAATAAAGATATCCAAATAGCGGCTTTCAATTAAATTTAAATTTAAGTTTAAAATTTAATAAAAAAACTAACGGCTAGATTTAGAGTTTGGCGTTAGCCGTCAAAACCAGCGTTAGATGCTCCTAACGCTGGTTTTGGGCTACCGCTGGTATTTAGAGTCAGTCAGGAAAGGGTCTAACGCTCACTTTCCAGCCACAACTTTTCCATACCGCAGATCCCCCTATGCCATTTGCGTATCCTATCTTTTCAATGGGATCTTTCTAACGCCGGTATTTAGAGTCTTGGCTGAAGTGAGCGTTAGAAATCTAACGACAAAACTCCAGCCGCAGAAAAAAGTCAGGAGTTAAGAGCTTTCTGGGCTAACGCCGGTTTATAAAGCTCTTAACTACTGTGCTCTAACGTACACTAACACCCATAAACTACCTATGTACCCCTAAACCGAGGTCCCCCCACATCGCCGCCACTCTATTAAATTTTTTTAACCCCTAATCTGCCGCTCTGTACACCGTCGCAACCTACGTTATCCCTATGAACCTCTAATCTGCTGCCCCTAACACCGCCGACCCCTATATTATATTTATTAACCCCTAATCTGCCGCCCCCAACCTCGCCTCCTCCTACCTACACTTATTAACCCCTAATCTGCCGACCGGACCTCACCACTACTATAATAAAGTTATTAACCCCTAATCCACCTCACTCCCGCCTCAATAACCCTATAATAAATAGTATTAACCCCTAATCTGCCCTCCCTAACATCGCCGACACCTAACTTCAAGTATTAACCCCTAATCTGCCGACCGGACCTCACCGCTACTCTAATACATTTATTAACCCCTAAAGCTAAGTCTAACCTTAACCCTAACACCCCCCTAAATTAAATATAATTTAAAGCTAACAAAATAAATTAACTCTTATTAAATAAATTATTCCTATTTAAAGCTAAATACTTACCCGTAAAATAAACCCTAATATAGCTACAATATAAATTATAATTATATTGTAGCTATTTTAGGATTAATATTTATTTTACAGGCAACTTTGTATTTATTTTAACCAGGTACAATAGCTATTAAATAGTTAATAACTATTTAATAGTTACCTAGTTAAAATAATTACAAAATTACCTGTAAAATAAATCCTAACCTAAGTTACAATTAAACCTAACACTACACTATCAATAAATTAATTAAATAAAATACCTACAATTACCTACAATTAAACCTAACACTACACTATCAATACATTAATTAAATACAATACCTACAAATAAATACAATTAAATAAACTAACTAAGGTACAAAAAATAAAAAAGAACTGTTACAAAAAATAAAAAAATATTTACAAACATTAGAAAAATATTACAACAATTTTAAACTAATTACACCTACTCTAAGCCCCCTAATAAAATAACAAAGACCCCCAAAATAAAAAAATGCCCTACCCTATTCTAAAATTAAAATAGAAAAGCTCTTTTACCTTACCAGCCCTGAAAAGGGCCTTTTGCGGGGCATGCCCCAAAGAATTCAGCTCTTTTGCCTGTAAAAAAAAAACATACAATACCCCCCCCAACATTACAACCCACCACCCACATACCCCTAATCTAACCCAAACCCCCCTTAAATAAACCTAACACTAAGCCCCTGAAGATCTCCCTACCTTGTCTTCACCACTCCGGGTTCAGCGATCGGTGAGGTCCGGTCGGCAGATTAGGGGTTAATTCTTGAAGTTAGGTGTCGGCGATGTTAGGGAGGGCAGATTAGGGGTTAATACTATTTATTATAGGGTTATTGAGGTGGGAGTGAGGCGGATTAGGGGTTAATAACTTTATTATAGTAGCGGTGAGGTCCGGTCGGCAGATTAGGGGTTAATAAGTGTAGGTAGGTGGAGGCGACGTTGGGGGCGGCAGATTAGGGGTTAATAAATATAATAAAGGGGTCGGCGGTGTTAGGGGCAGCAGATTAGGGGTACATAGGGATAACGTAGGTTGCGGCGGTGTACGGAGCGGCAGATTAGGGGTTAAAAAAAATATGCAGGTGTCAGCGATAGCGGGGGCGGCAGATTAGGGGTTAATAAGTGTAAGGTTAGGGGTGCTTAGACTCGGGGTTCATGTTAGGGTGTTAGGTGCAGACATAGGAAGTGTTTCCCCATAGGAAACAATGGGGCTGCGTTAGGAGCTGAACGCTGCTTTTTTGCAGGTGTTAGGTTTTTTTCAGCTCAAAATGCCCCATTGTTTCCTATGGGGGAATCGTGCACGAGCACGTTTTTAAAGCTGGCCGCGTCCGTAAGCACCGCTGGTATTGAGAGTTGCAGTGGCGGTAAATATGCTATACGCTCCATTTTTGGAGCCTAACGCAGCCCTTCTGTGAACTTAAATACCAGCGGTATTTAAAAGGTGCGGGAGAAAAAAAGCCAGCGTTAGCTACGCAGGTCATTACCGACAAAACTCTAAATCTAGCCGTAAAACTTTTATTTTACTTTAGACACTGAGGGGGGTAGTTATCAACGTGTCAACTTTCCTGCCTTCGCCGGCCCAATACGCCCGCCTAAGCTTGCCTACCATCGCCGCCGTGGACCTGAAAAAATTTGCCTAAGTTATCAATAAATCTGTCAAAAAGCTGCGCACCAAGTACGGGGCGATGAGCAGCGGACTGTGAGAGTTATCACTCATCCGATCTCGCTGCTGTTCGTTTTTTTTACAGCTTTATTGCTAGCCTGTCACTAAGCACCCACACTAAACTACACTGGTCTACCCCCTATACCGGCGCCCCCGGAGCCCCCCGCAACTCAATAAAGTTACTAACCCCTAAACCGCTGCTCCTAGACCCCACCGCTACTCTTATAAATGTATTAACCCCTAAACCGTCGCTCCTAGACCCCGCCGCAACTCTTATAAATGCATTAACCCCTAAACCGCCGCTCCCGGACACCGCCGCAACCTACATTATACCTAGTAACCTAGTTATTAACCCCTATCCTGCTGATCCCGCACCTCGCCGCAACTAAATAAATAGTTTAACCGCTAAACCACCGCTCCAGGACCCTGCCGCAACCTATATTAAATTTATTAACCCCTAATCTGCCCCCCCTACACCGTCGCCACCTATAATACATTTATTAACCCCTATCCTGCCCCCCACTACACCGCCGCCACTGTAATAAATTTATTAACCCCTAAACCTAAGTCTAATTCTAACCCTAACACCCCCTAACTTAAATATTAATTAAATAAATCTAAATAATATTTCTATTATTAACTAAATTAATCCTATTTAAAATTAAATACTTACCTTTAAAATAAACCCTAATATAGCTACAATATAAATAATAATTATATTGTAGCTATCTTAGGATTTATTTTTATTTTATAGGTAACTTTCAATTTATTTTAACTAGGTACAATAGCTATTAAATAGTTATTAACTATTTAATAGCTACCTAGCTAAAATAAAGAGAAATTTACCTGTAAAATAAAAACTAACCTAAGTTACAATTACTCCTAACACTACACTATACTTAAATAAATTATTCCTATTTAAAACTAAATACTTACCTGTAAAATAAACCCTAAGATAGCTACAATGTAATTAATAATTACATTGTAGCTATTTTAGGATTTATATTTATTTTACAGGTAACTTTGTATTTATTTTAGCTAGTTAGAATAGTTATTAAATAGTTATTAACTATTTAATTACTACCTAGCTAAAAGAAATACAAAATTACCTGTAAAATAAATCCTAACCTAAGTTACAATTAAACCTAACACTACACTATCATTACATTAATTAAATAAATTAACTACAAATAACTACAATTAAATACAATTACATAAACTAACTAAAGTGCAAAAAATAAAAAAAGCTGTTACAAAAAATAAAAAAAATAAGTTACAAACATTTAAAAAATATTACAACAATTTTAAGCTAATAACACCTAATCTAAGCCCCCTAATAAAATAACAAAGCCCCCCAAATAGAAAAAAATTCCCTACCATATTCTACATTAAAAAAGTTGAAAGCTCTTTTACCTTACCAGCCCATAAAAAGGGCCTTTTGTGGGGCATGCCCCAAAGAAAACTGCTCTTTTGCCTGTAAAAGAAAAATACAACCCCCCCAACATTAAAACCCACCACCCACATACCCCTAATCTAACCCAACCCCCCCTTAAAATAACCTAACACTAATCCCCTGAAGATCATCCTACCTTGAGTCGTCTTCACTCAGCCGAGCCACCGATGGAACTGGAGAGGAGATCCAGAGCGGCAGAAGTGATCCTCCAAGGGGTGCTCAAGAAGTCTTCCATCCAATGAAGTGATCCTTCAGGCGGTGCTGAAGAAGTCTTCCATCCGGGCGATGTCATCTTCCAAGCGGCGCTGAAGAAGTCTTCCATCCGGGCAATGTCATCTTCCAAGCGGGGTCTTCAATCTTCTTTCTTCAGGATCCATCTTCATCCCGTCGACGCGGAACATCCTTCTTTCCCGACGGACTACCGACGAATGAAGGCTCCTTTAAGGGACGTCATCCAAGATGGTGTCCCTTCAATTCCGATTGGCTGATAGGATTCTATCAGCCAATCGGAATTAAGGTAGGAAAAATCTGATTGGCTGATTGAATCAGCCAATCAGATTGAAGTTCAATCCGATTGGCTGATCCAATCAGCCAATCAGATTGAGCTTGCATTCTATTGGCTGATTGGATCAGCCAATAGAATGCAAGCTCAATCTGATTGGCTGATTCAATCAGCCAATCAGATTTTTCCTAACTTAATTCCGATTGGCTAATAGAATCTTATCAGCCAATTGGAATTGAAGGGACGCCATCTTGGATGACGTCCCTTAAAGGAGCCTTCATTCGTCGGTAGTCCGTCGGGAAAGAAGGATGTGTCGGCGGGATGAAGATGGATCCTGAAGAAAGAAGATTGAAGACCCCGCTTGGAAGATGACATCGCCCGGATAGAAGACTTCTTCAGCGCCGCTTGGAAGATGACATCGCCCGGATGGAAGATTTCTTCAGCGCCGCCTGGAGGATCACTTCATCGGATGGAAGACTTCTTCAGCACCCCTTGGAGGATCACTTCTGCCACTCCGGATCTCCTCTTCACTTCCATCGGTGGCTCGGCTGAGTGAAGACGACTCAAGGTAGGATGATCTTCAGGGGATTAGTGTTAGGTTATTTTAAGGGGGGTTTGGGTAAGATTAGGGGTATGTGGGTGGTGGGTTTTAATTGGGGGGGGTTGTATTTTTCTTTTACAGGCAAAAGAGCAGTTTTCTTTGGGGCATGCCCCACAAAAGGCCCTTTTAAGGGCTGGTAAGGTAAAAGAGCTTTGAACTTTTTTAATGTAGAATAGGGTAGGGAATTTTTTTCTATTTGGGGGGCTTTGTTATTTTATTAGGGGGCTTAGATTAGGTGTAATTAGCTTAAAATTGTTGTAATATTTTTTAAATGTTTGTAACTTATTTTTTTTATTTTTTGTAACTTAGCTTTTTTATTTTTTGTACTTTAGTTAGTTTATGTAATTGTATTTAATTGTAGTTATTTGTAGTTAATTTATTTAATTAATGTAATGATAGTGTAGTGTTAGGTTTAATTGTAACTTAGGTTAGGATTTATTTTACAGGTAATTTTGTATTTCTTTTAGCTAGGTAGTTATTAAATAGTTAATAACTATTTAATAACTATTCTAACTAGCTAAAATAAATACAAAGTTACCTGTAAAATAAATATAAATCCTAAAATAGCTACAATGTAATTATTAATTACATTGTAGCTATCTTAGGGTTCATTTTACAGGTAAATTTCTCTTTATTTTAGCTAGGTAGCTATTAAATAGTTAATAACTATTTAATAGCTATTGTACCTAGTTAAAATAAATTGAAAGTTACCTGTAAAATAAAAATATATCCTAAGATAGCTACAATATAATTATTATTTATATTGTAGCTATATTAGGGTTTATTTTAAAGGTAAGTATTTAGTTTTAAATAGGATTAATTTAGTTAATAATAGAAATATTATTTAGATTTATTTAATTAATATTTAAGTTAGGGGTGGTGTTAGGGTTAGTGTTAGACTTAGAGGTTAATAAATTTATTACAGTGGCGGCGGTGTAGGGGGGGCAGGATAGGGGTTAATAAATGTATTATAGGTGGCGACGGTGTAGGGGGGCAGATTAGGGGTTAATAAGTTTAATATAGGTTGCGGCGGGGTCCAGGAGCGGCGGTTTAGGGGTTAAACTATTTATTTAGTTGCGGCGAGGTGTGGGAGCAGCAGGATAGGGGTTAATAACTTTATTATAGAGGGTGGCGGTATAGGGGGGGCAGGATAGGGGTTACTAGGTATAATGTAGGTTGCGGCGGGGTCAGGGAGTGGCGGTTTAGGGGTTAATATGTATAGAGTAGCTTGCGGTGGGCTCCGGGAGCGGCGGTTTAGGGGGTAATAACTTTATTTAGTTGCGGTAGTGTAGGGGGGGACAGCTTAGGGGTGTTTAGACTCGGGGTACATGTTAGGGTGTTAGGTGTAGACAGCTCCCATAGGAATCAATGGGATGTCTGGCAGCAGCGAACTTGTACTTTCGCTATGGTCAGACTCCCATTGATTCCTATGGGATCCGCTGCCTCCAGGGCGGCGGATTGAAAACCAGGTACGCTGGGCCGGAAAAGTGCCGAGCGTACCTGCTAGTTTTTTGATAAGTAGCAAAAATAGTCAGATTGTGCCGCACTTGTGTGCGGAACATCTGGTGTGACGTAAGAATCGATCTGTGTCGGACTGAGTCCGGCGGATCGAAGCTTACGTCACAAAATTCTACTTTTGCCGGTCTCTAGCCTTTGATAACTAAGGCGAATCAGCCTCGCCACAAATACGCTGCGGAATTCCAGCGTTTTTGAGGTTGACGGCTTGATAACTACCCCCCCATGTCTTTCACAAATATTGTGGTCTCTACCTCAATTCTTAATTACATTATAGTTATTTTTTTCAATGATTATTTTATTCTCACTTTAAACTTAGTCACCAGACTTTTTATTTATTTATATCACGCAGTTCATACATTATAAATAAAGGATCTATTATCCTTATTATTGTTTGTTCTGATTAAACACATTTACATTCATAAATATAACTATAGTATCTAATTTCACATATACACATTGTCACTTTAAGACAGACATAAAACCGTTCACATATAGAAACAATTTTTATTAATTTTTATTGCTTTCACAATATATTCACGATTGGTTTATTCACAAAGATTTATTAGCCTATTTAAAATACTCGGACTAAATGCCCTTTTAAAGAAATGTGAAGTTTTATTGCATAATGATTTTGTTGGCATCACTTCTTATAATGCTGTCTAACTTGCTCATATAAAGCATTGGGAAGAAATTCCTTTGTGGTTTTATTGCTTTAAACTGCCGTAAAACCATTCTGCATAATGTAGTTATTCCTTATAGAATTGGAATAGATACTGCCGCTTTTCTTCTTTTGTTCTTTTTTTCCATTCATAGAACATTGGTTCGTATTGAGCCTAACATTACTTGTAAAACTCTGATACATACGGACAGAGACACTGTGGAAAGGATGATCCTTAGAATTGGCTAAGAATAACATGTGATCGGACAAGCCCATACGACGTCACACACCAACGGGGAACACTCTAATATGATCGGATTGGCCACAAGAATCACGTGATACCATGACGGACCTGAAAAGGAACTAAAAGAAAAGGAATACTCGAATGAGGACTTAACCCAACAGCGTTTTTTTGATTGGACAAATTCTCAAAAGAACACATTAACTGGCTACAATATTTTGTTTTCATGTTTACTCCTAACTACACAACAAAAAAGTATTTTATTTATCTTAATATAGCGACATAAAAAAGAATTTAGCAACAAAAAGTTGGGCTTAAACATTTATATATTTTCATTGTACATTTTTTGTATGTATATGTTTTTTATGTGAGTCCAATTTCCTGTTGGATACAGGAAATTGGAACACCGATACAGCTGTATATAAACCCGGCTATAATGAGTCACAGTATCATGCAAACTCTGTTTACTTGTTTTTACTTGTTTTTACTGCTCTTGAAAAAAGACGCTTGAGCGTTGAAACGCGTAGAGCCAAAATAAATATTTATATACTTTTACATACTTGGAATTGCTTTTTTCCTTTGACGAGCCGGACTTACTATATCTGATAAGTAAGTTACTACTTGATTTGTAATAAAAGCTATGGTTTATTGCTGATGGGGTTTTTAATCCATTTCCAGCCCAGCTGACATCCTCTCTGGAATTCGTTCCCTACCTTCTGGAGAAAGACAAACCTTAGAAGCTGAACTCACGTTATTGAAGGAGTGAGTATACTGCACATTATTTACTGGATTTAAACTTGCACATCAAGTCCATCTCTATTTATCTTTAGAAAATTTAACTTCACATCAAGATCAGCGCCATCTATTTCTATTGCCTATTGTTTGTACAGTCCCCAGGGAGAGACTGAAGGAAGGCAGCGGTCATTTTTACATCACTTTATAAGGACAGTATTGTTTTTTAGCACATTGTGTTAAGCATATTTGTTTGTTAACATCTGACTTGTTTGCTATACACACATTATCTGTAAATTTGAACCTTCTTTTCTCCCTACTGGCGGCCCATTGGCCGTGAGTCTGCAGGAGGTGAGCTGCTGGTGCAATGCTGAATACGGAGAGCGTATTGCTCTCCGCATTCAGCTATGTCTGTCGGACCTGATCCGCGATGTCGGATCAGGTCCGACAGACATATGGTAAATAGGCCTCATAGGATGCGATTTAACCATTTATTTCTCTTACAGCAAATGTCTAGTTTATGCGAAAAATGTATATGTAGAATGTCCTAGCTTAAATGTGCAGATATAGGATGCGCTTTAACCATTTCTTTCTCTTTCAGGAAATGTCTAGTTTATGCAAAAAACGCATATGTAGCATGTCCTAGCTTAAATGTGCAGATATAGGATGCGCTTTAACCATTTATTTGTCTTTCTGCAAGGTCTAGTTTTAGCTCCAAACAGATATGTAGCATGTCCTAGCTTAAATGTGCAGCTATAGGATGCGATTTAACCATTTCTTTCTCTTTCAGCAAATGTCTAGTTTATGCTAAAAATGCATATGTAGCATTTCCTAGCTTAAATGTGCAGATATAGGATGCGCTTTAACCATTTATTTGTCTTTCTGCAAATGTCTAAATTTAGCTGCAAACAGATATGTAGCATGTCCTAGCTTAAATGTGCAGCTATAGGATGCGCTTTAACCATTTCTTTTGCTTTCAGCAAATGTCTAGTTTATGCGAAAAATGCATATGTAGCATGTCCTAGCTTAAATGTGCAGATATAGGATGCGCTTTAACCATTTCTTTCGCTTTCAGCAAATGTCTAGTTTATGCGAAAAATGCATATGTAGCATGTCCTAGCTTAAATGTGCAGATATAGGATGCGCTTTAACCATTTATTTGTCTTTCTGCAAATGTCTAGTTTTAGCTGCAAACAGATATGTAGCATGTCCTAGCTTAAATGTGCAGCTATAGGATGCGCTTTAACCATTTCTTTCGCTTTCAACAAATGTCTAGTTTATGCGAAAAATGCATATGTAGCATGTCCTAGCTTAAATGTGCAGATATAGGATGCGATTTAACCATTTCTTTGTCTTTCAGCAAATGTCTAGTTTATGCAAAAAATGCATATGTACCATGTCTTAGCTTAAATGTGCAGCTATAGGATGCGATTTAACCATTTCTTTCTCTTACAGCAAATGTCTAGTTTATGTGATTTTCGTGTACACAAATGCATTGTATCTTATTGAAATGTATTTTAATATAATTTTTACGAAATTTTTAATATTTGACATTTTGTTATGTTTATTATTTATAGGTGATTTGCTCATTACGCCGCTGTGTAACCCTGCAGACGAGGCCCAGGATGCGCTTTAACAATTTATTTGTCTTTCTGCAAATGTCTAGTTTTAGCTCCAAACAGATATGTAGCATGTCCTAGCTTAAATGTGCAACTATAGGATGCGATTTAACAATTTCTTTCTCTTTCAGCAAATGTCTAGTTTACGCGAAAAACGCATATGTAGCATGTCCTAGCTTAAATGTGCAGATATAGGATGCACTTTAACCATTTATTTGTCTTTCTGCAAATGTCTAGTTTTAGCTCCAAACAGATATGTAGCATGTCCTAGCTTAAATGTGCAGCTATAGGATGCGTTTTAAACATTTCTTTCTCTTTCAGCAAATGTCTAGTTTATGCGAAAAACGCATATGTAGCATGTCCTAGCTTAAATGTACAGATATAGGATGTGATTTAACCATTTCATTCTCTTTCAGCAAATGTCTAGTTTATGCAAAAAACGCATATGTAGCATGTCCTAGCTTAAATGTGCAGCTATAGGATGCGATTTAACCATTTCTTTGTCTTTCAGCAAATGTCTAGTTTATGCAAAAAATGCATATGTACCATGTCTTAGCTTAAATGTGCAGCTATAGGATGCGATTTAACCATTTCTTTCTCTTACAGCAAATGTCTAGTTTATGTGATTTTCGTGTACACAAATGCATTGTATCTTATTGAAATGTATTTTAATATAATTTTTACGAAATTTTTAATATTTGACATTTTGTTATGTTTATTATTTATAGGTGATTTGCTCATTACGCCGCTGTGTAACCCTGCAGACGAGGCCCAGGAGTGCTACAATCGGGCACACAAGCGGACTAGGGCTGTAGTGGAGCGGATGTTTGGGCGTCTCAAAATGCGCTTAAGATGCCTGGACAGGTCTGGAAGAGCCCTCAAATACAGCCCTAGGAAGGTGGCAAAGATAGTTATAGCCTGCAGCGTCCTGCAGAACATAGCTCAGCGGGCTGGTATGCTGCAGGCCGTCCAGGCACCCCGAGACCTCCTCCAAGATGAGGAGGACAACCCAGTTCTAGAGGAGCCATTCCAGGATGATGGGCTCAATGTCAGAGACAACATCATCAACCGCAACTTCAGACGGTAAATAATAGAAGTTATATAGGAGCATTGCGAATATGTGTGAATTTTAGGGAAATGAGAAGTAGAGAATTGTGCAAACATGTTAGGATTGTTCAAATTATTATATTTTTATTATCATAGGTAATTTATACATCAGATAATTCTGGCATTGGCTCCTGTAATGACTTTGCCACCTGATTTTCAAAGACAACATCAGATGGTAAGTATACACAATGTATGGACTGGGGGGGGTTTGCACAATGATCCATCATATGACATACAATTTTAAATGTATTATTTAGTTTACACATTACTAGATTTTTAGATAGTTAGAAAGGGATATTCTAGCAATACTATGTGCTTCAAAGTCATACATCAGAGGTTAGGTCTGCACAATGTATATGACTCAGCTTCACACTTGATTGACAGAACATAGCACAAAAGATGCTACATACGCTTAGTAAGCTATTGATCTAAATAGTTTCGGAAATGGTTGGGGGGGGGATGCAGAACCAAGTCATACATTTTTATTAATGATTTTATTTACCCTTTATTTTCCATTAGGCAGATGACTTCATCTACAGACTGAAAGTGAAGAATCCCAGACTGAAAGGGAAGAATCCCAGACTGAAAGTGAAGAATCCCAATGTGATCATGTCTGTGGCATTGTCTTTAAACTGTGCTGACTTTGAAAAACATACAAAGACACGTTCACATGGTAAGTGGCCACAATTCTCTAGAACAATACTGGGGATGCAGGATGCATCCTATGGGAGACACTTATGGTTCATAATGCTATTTTTTTTTAGATGGTATTTCACAATCCTCTATTTTTAAAATGATGAATAGGACACATAATGAAGATAAACTGATATTTTGAATAGAATTGTCTTTCAAAGACCATACATCCAGGTTAGTTTGCACAATGCATGCTATTTAAGAATCATAGAAGGAATAATGTTCAAAGAATTCATAATATATACATGTCCTATTTTAGAATAAGTTTATTTTATATACATCACCCCTACTTTGTGCTAGAGAGGACTCAGATTGTGAGCAATCAGACAAAGGGATACATTTTATAGTTGACATTTATGTATATTATTATTTGAAGGGACATGAAATATTACATTCAATTATGTCCCTCATACAATAGAATATTTTTTATTTCTTCAAAATTTGAAATTATGCAGTATTTTGTCTAATTTAAAATGCTAATATGTGTAATTCAACTATTGATTAGACAATTTAATGTGATTAATTTCAAATTATGGATAGATATAGATCTCCAGTCTGAACCTGTCTTTAATATCAAGACAAACAATACATGTTAGAGCATAGACAGAAGATGAATTTACAATTATTATATTTAATGGATATTTTGTTAGTCATGTGTTCATTAAATAACCTAATTGACTAATGATTTTAATATTTTTTTTCTTTCTTTTTCAGATTTTCATTTTTGATGAATTTCAAAATTAATATTGAATTTTCCTTTTAAATAAATAAATTTAATTACATACTATATTTTTATATTTTATTTATTGAAATACATATTTGATACATATCTCTATCCCAGTAAGATAAGAAGAAATACATCCATCTAATATTCTGACATGTAAACAAAATATTAGTCCCATGACTGTTAAAGTATCTATTTTACAAGCACATGCCTGATATCAAATATACTAATTTTGATTCATTTATTGAATAAAAAAATATCAACACAGCTTAAGCAGATAATGTTAAAGTCAAGTATCTTACAAAAGTTAAGGTTGAGTTAGATACAGCCATCTAGGATTTGGTTGTGTGATTTAGAGATGTCAAAATCATAAAATGTTTATGACGAGGATATGCTGTATAAATTATACATAAGAACTTTGCTCATTTCACTTTTAAGAAATGAAAGTGTTTAACTTGTTACATTAAAGTGACAGTGAAGTTTAATGTTATATTTACATTCTAATATCTCTAATCTTTCTTAGGTAACAAAAAACATTCTTAAAATAAATATAGGTTATTTATTATGCTTTCATTATTTGAAAGGTAATCTAGTTTAAATTATCTTTAAAGAAAACGTAAGTTAATTTCACATTTATACCAAGCTAGTTATTGTATGCCATATTGATGACTTTTCACTCTAGTGGAGTCATTTGAAGGGTCAGTTAACTATAGATATATCAAAATATAATTTCTCACAATTATACTCTTTACCTGTTGGAGTGTATCAAATTTCTATAAGTATTTCTGTTACCCTTGAATTTAATTATTTCTCCAATGTTATCTTCACCTATTCCTAATGGTTTTGTCCTTAAAGGGACATTAAACCCAAAATTTAATTTCATGATTCAGACAGAGAATACAAATTTAAACATCATTCAAATTTACTTCTAGTATCTAATTTGCTTCATTCTTTAGATATCCTTTGTTAAAGAAATAGCAATGCACATTGGTCAGCCAATTACACAAGGCATCTATGTGCAGCCACCAATCAGCAGCACCTGAGCCTATCTAGATATGCTTTTCAGGAAGGAGTATCAAGAGATAAAAGCAAATGAGATAATAGAAGTAAATTAGAAAGTTGTTTAACATTGTATTCTCTATCAAAATCAGGAAAGAAAAAATTTGGGTTTAATGTCCCTTTAAGGCAAAGCTGTACAAATACAGCCATTGTAAGATATTTCACTCACAGTGGGGCATATAATACATAAGGTAATACAAATTACAAATGTTTTATGTTGATTGTTTGGCAGATATAAGAAGTATGTATATGTCTAAAAATGAGATAAAGTTAGGAGATCAGACTATCTATCCAAGCTAATACACATATTTGTGGTTTTCGATTCCCAATAATAATTCATAGACCAACATGAACCATTTAATTTCATGCATTATATACTCTGTTGATAATAAAATAATAATGAATTGTAAACACATTATTTTCTCAAAATATTATAGTATACTGTCCCTTTAAGAGTCTCCACTGAATCATTTAAAAGCTCCATGAAAGGATGGAGATAAGTGGATATTTTACAAACAAGGTTCTCACACAGGTCAAACGTATATTCATATAACAGGATCGAATATGCAATAATTAGTAGTGTATTAAAGGGACAGTCTACACCAGAATTTTTATTGTTTTAAAAGATAGATCATCCCTTTATTACCCATTCCCCAGTTTTGCATAACCAACACGGTTATATTAATATACTTTTAACCTCTGTGATTATCTTGTATCTAAGCCTCTGCAAACTGCCCCTTTATTTCAGTTCTTTTTACAGACTTGCAGTTTAGCCAATCAGTGCCTGCTCCCAGATAACTTCACATGCACAAGCACAGTGTTATCTATATGAAATACATGAACTAACACCCTCTAGTGGTGAAAAACTTTGAAAATGCATTCTGGAAAGAGGTGGCCTTCAAGGTCTAAGAAATTAGCATATGAACCTCCTAGGTTAAGCTTTCAACTAAGAATACCAAGAGAACAAAGCAAAATTGGTGATAAAAGTAAATTGGAAAATTGTTTAAAATTACATGCTCTATCTGAATCATGAAAGTTTTTTTGGCCTAGACTGCCCCTTTAAAGTAAATATCTTTTGGGTTTACTGTCCCCTTTATATGTATATAAAATAATATATTTAAATATATTTTTCATATTCACACATGACTGCATATTTAAAAAATAAACTTAGTTTTAGTTTAGAGCTTGTGATGGCTGTTTGATTTTTATTGAAAGGGAAATGTCAAAATAATCTAATCTTCCATGATTCAGACAGAGCAGATTTGAATATAAAATAAAAATGGACTTTAATAATCACATATGGTTTATTCTCATGTTATCTTAAGTTTGCACAAACAAGATGCATAGGCTTATGATCAGCAAAGCATTACTGTGAAATATCTACTTTTTTGTAGGTGGGCAACAATGCATATTTACAATGTTTAGACATATGTCTTTAGATAATTTTAAATATTGCATATCAGCTCATTAAAGGGACATTAATCCAAAATGTTTCTTTCCTGATTCCTATAGAAAAAATAATTTTAAACATTCAAATGTACTTCTATTATCTAATTACCTTCATTCTTTTGATATACGTTCCTTTAAAACCATATCTAGATATTCTCAGTAGCTGCTGGTTGGTGGCTGCACAGAGATGCCTTGTGTGATTGGCTCAACCATGTGCATTGCTATTTCTTCTGTAAAGGATATCTAAAGAATTAAGCTAAATAGATAGAGTTACATTTTAATGTTGTTTAAAACTGTATTCTCTATCTGGATCATGAAAGAAAATATTTGGGTGCAATGTCCCTTTAAAAATAAAGACGCTGTTGCAAAAATAAATATATGCGAGCAGTTCAGACCAATACAAGCTTGATTTTAATTTAATAATAATGAACAAACGATATTAAAATTAAAAAAACATTTTAAGCCAAGTTACGTCCATTATAAATACTAATTACGCATTTCAACATTTTAGAAATATAGCGTGGTAAACGTATCTTGCAACACGAGATTAGCATCTATAAAAATTCTATTCTAATTTAACGCACTAGAACACAATCGATGTGCATTGTTGGGATTGTAAATACATTTAATAGAGCAATGTCAATACTTCACAATGAGTCACGCTATTTCTTTAATAAACAATGGCCTAGATTTGGAGTTTGGCGTTAGCCGTGAAAACCAGCGTTAGAGGCTCCTAACGCTGGTTTTAGGCTAACTGTGGTATTTGGAGTCACTCAAAAAAGGGTCTAACGCTCACTTTTCAGCCGCGACTTTTCCATACCGCAGATCCCCTTTACGTAAATTGCGAATCCTATCTTTTCAATGGGATTTTTCTAACTCCGGTATTTAGAGTCGTGTCTGAAGTGAGCGTTAGAAATCTAACGACAAAACTCCAGCCGCAGAAAAAAGTCAGTAGTTAAGAGCTTTCTGGGCTAACGCCGGTTTATAGAGCTCTTAACTACTGTACTCTAAAGTACACTAACACCCATAAACTACCTATGTACCCCTAAACCGAGGTCCCCCCACATCGCCGCCACTAGATTAAATTTTTTTAACCCCTAATCTGCCGACCGCCAACTACGTTATCCTTATGTACCCCTAATCTGCTGCCCCTAACACCGCCGACCCCTATATTATATTTATTAACCCCTAATCTGCCCCCCTCAACGTCGCCTCCACCTGCCTACACTTATTAACCCCTAATCTGCCGAGCGGACCTGAGCGCTACTATAATAAAGTTATTAACCCCTAATCCGCCTCACTAACCCTATAATAAATAGTATTAACCCCTAATCTGCCCTGCCTAACATCGCCGACACCTAACTTCAATTATTAACCCCTAATCTGCAGATTAGGGGTTAATAAATATAATATAGGGGTCGGCGATGTTAGGGCAGCAGATTAGGGGTACATAAGGATAATGTAAGTAGCGGCGGTTTACGGAGCGGCAGATTAGGGGTTAATAATAATATGCAGGGGTCAGCGATAGCGAGGGCGGCAGAATAGGGGTTAATAAGTGTAAGGTTAGGGGTGTTTAGACTCGGGGTACATGTTAGGGTGTTAGGTGCAGACTTAGGAAGTGTTTCCGCATAGCAAACAATGGGGCTGCGTTAGGAGCTGAACGCGGCTTTTTTGCAGGTGTTAGGTTTTTTTTCAGCTCAAACAGCCCCATTGTTTTCTATGGGGGAATCGTGCACGAGCACGTTTTTGAGGCTGGCCGCTTGCGTAAGCAACTCTGGTATCGAGAGTTGAAGCTGCGTTAAAAATGCTCTACGCTCCTTTTTTGGAGCCTAACGCAGCCTTTATGTGGACTCTCAATACCAGAGTTATTTTTATGGTGCGGCCAGAAAAAAGCCGGCGTTAGTTACGCGGGTCCTTACCGACAAAACTCTAAATCTAGGCCAATGAATGCATACAATGTTTACTTTTTAGAATAAAATATATATTTATTAAATAACCTGATCAATATTAAACATTGAAATGTGTAAAACATTTACTAATGTGACTGGATTATATTTACTAACGTGAGTAAAAATAAAATCGACAAGGCAGAGAAACAAGAGCCCAATGGGCGGTGGGGAGTTGATGGGCTCCAAACTTTGTGTTATTTTTAATTCAGCAAGAACATAACTTAAAAACTTTGATATTTAACTAGTTAGCTTACTCACGATCCAGCAAGCGGTCTTGAGCTGCATACAGTTACACGCTTAGATGGTTGTGGGTAACTAATTAGCTACGCTGGCTTTTTTTCTCCCGCACCTTTTAAATACCGCTGGTATTTAGAGTTCACAGAAGGGCTGCGTTAGGCTCCAAAAAGGGAGCGTAGAGCATATTTACCGCCACTGCAACTCTAAATTCCAGCGGTGCTTACGGACACGGCCAGCTTCAAAAACGTGCTCGTGCACAATTCCCCCATAGGAAACAATGGGGCTGTTTGAGCTGAAAAAAAACCTAACACCTGCAAAAAAGCAGCGTTCAGCTCCTAACGCAGCTACATTGTTTCCTATTGGGAAACACTTCCTAAGTCTGCACCTAACACCCTAACATGTACCCAGAGTCTAAACACCCCTATCCTTATACTTATTAACCCCTAATCTGCCGCCCCTGCTATCGCTGACCCCTGCATATTATTATTAACCCCTAATCTGCCGCTCCGTACACCGCCGCAACCTACATTATACCTATGTACACCTAATCTGCTGCCCCTAACACCGCCGACCCCTATGTTATATTTATTAACCCCTAATATGCCGCCCCCAACATCGCCGACACCTAACTTCAAGTATTAACCCCTAATCTGCCGACCGGAGCTCACCGCTACTATAATACATTTATTAACCCCTAAATCTAAGCCTAACCTTAACCCTAACACCCCCCTAAGTTAAATATAATTTAAATCTAACGAAATAAAATAAATCTTATTAAATAAATTATTCCTATTTAAATCTAAATACTTACCTGTAAAATAAACCCTAATATAGCTACAATATAAATTATAATTATATTGTAGCTATTTTAGGATTAATATTTATTTTACAGGCAACTTTGTATTTATTTTAACCAGGTACAATAGCTATTAAATAGTTAATAACTATTTAATAGTTACCTAGTTAAAATAATTACAAATTACCTGTAAAATAAATCCTAACCTAAGTTACAATTAAACCTAACACTACACTATCAATAAATAAATTAAATAAACTACCTACAATTATCTACAATTAAACCTAACACTACACTATCAATAAATTAATTAAATACAATACCTACAAATAAATACATTTAAATAAACTAACTAAAGTACAAAAAATAAAAAAGAACTAAGTTACAAAAAATAAAAAAATATTTACAAACATTAGAAAAATATTACAATTTTAAACTAATTACACCTACTCTAAGCCCCCTAATAAAATAACAAAGCCCCCCAAAATAAAAAAATGCCCTACCCTATTCTAAAATTAAAATAGAAAAGCTCTTTTACCTTACCAGCCCTGAAAAGGGCCCTTGGCGGGGCATGCCCCAAAGAATTCAGCTCTTTTGCCTGTAAAAAAAAAACATACAATACACCCCAACATTACAACCCACCACCCACATACCCCTAATCTAACCCAAACCCCCCTTAAATAAACCTAACACTAAGCCCCTGAAGATCTCCCTACCTTGTCTTCACCACACCGGGTCCCGATCTGTCCAGAAGACCCTCCGAAATCTTCATCCAAGCCTAAGGGGGGGCTGAAGAGTGACGTCCATCCTCCGCCTGAAGTCTGGATCCAAGCGGCGGCTGAAGAAATTCATCATCGGGCTGAAGTCTTGATCCAAGCGGGCACTGAAGAAGTCCATCATCGGGATGAAAACTTCTATGAAGCGGCATCTTCAATCTTCTTTCTTCCGGAGCCATCATCTTCCAGCCGACGCGGATCCATCCTCTTCTACCGACGCCTACTCGCCGAATGACGGTTCCTTTAAATGATGTCATCCAAGATGGCGTCCGTCGAATTCCGATTGGCTGATAGGATTCTATCAGCCAATCGGTATTAAGGTAGGAAAATTCTGATTGGCTGATGGAATCAGCCAATCAGATTCAAGTTCAATCGGAACAGCCAATAGAATGCGAGCTCAATCTGATTGGCTGATTGGATCAGCCAATCGGATTGAACTTGAATCTGATTGGCTGATTCCATCAGCCAATCAGAATTTTCCTACCTTAATTCCGATTGGCTGATAGAATCCTATCAGCCAATCGGAATTCAACGGACGCCATCTTGGATGACGTCATTTAATGGAACCGTCATTCGGCGAGTAGGCGTCGGTAGAAGAGGATGGATTTGCGTCGGCTGGAAGATGATGGCTCCGGAAGATAGAAGATTGAAGATGCCGCTTCATAGAAGATTTCATCCCGATGATGGACTTCTTCAGCGCCCGCTTGGATCAAGACTTCAGCCCGATGATGGATTTCTTCAGCCGCCGCTTGGATCCAGACTTCAGGCGGAGGATGGACGTCACTCTTCAGCCCCCCCTTGGGCTTGGATGAAGATTTCGGAGGGTCTTCTGGACAGATCGGGACCTGGTGTGGTGAAGACAAGTTAGGGAGATCTTCAGGGGCTTAGTGTTAGGTTTATTTAAGGGGGGTTTGGGTTAGATTCGGGGTATGTGGGTGGTGGGTTGTAATGTTGGGGGGGGGGTATTGTATGTTTTTTTTTTACAGGCAAAAGAGCTGAATTCTTTGGGGCATGCCCCGCAAAGGGCCCTTTTCAGGGCTGGTAAGGTAAAAGAGCTTTTCTATTTTAATTTTAGAATAGGGTAGGGCATTTTTTTATTTTGGGGGGCTTTGTTATTTTATTAGGGGGCTTAGAGTAGGTGTAATTAGTTTAAAATTGTTGTAATATTTTTCTAATGTTTGTAAATATTTTTTTTATTTTTTGTAACTTAGTTCTTTTTTATTTTTTGTACTTTAGTTAGTTTATTTAAATGTATTTATTTGTAGGTATTGTATTTAATTAATTTATTGATAGTGTAGTGTTAGGTTTAATTGTAGATAATTATAGGTAATTTATTTAATTTATTTATTGATAGTGTAGTGTTAGGTTTAATTGTAGATTTATTTTACAGGTAATTTGTAATTATTTTAACTAGGTAACTATTAAATAGTTATTAACTATTTAATAGCTATTGTACCTGGTTAAAATAAATACAAAGTTGCCTGTAAAATAAATATTAATCCTAAAATAGCTACAATATAATTATAATTTATATTGTAGCTATATTAGGGTTTATTTTACAGGTAAGTATTTAGCTTTAAATAGGAATAATTTATTTAATAAGAGTTAATTTATTTCGTTAGATTTAAATTATATTTAATTTAGGGGGTGTTAGGGTTAAGGTTAGACTTAGCTTTAGGGGTTAATAAATGTATTATAGTAGCGGTGAGCTCCGGTTGGCAGATTAGGGGTTAATACTTGAAGTTAGGTGTCGGCGATGTTAGGGAGGGCAGATTAGGGGTTAATACTATTTATTATAGGGTTATTGAGGCGGGAGTGAGGCGGATTAGGGGTTAATAACTTTATTATAGTAGCGGTGAGCTCCGGTCGGCAGATTAGGGGTTAATAATTGTAGGTAGGTGGCGGCGACGTTGGGGGCGGCATATTAGGGGTTAATAAATATAATATAGGGGTCGGCGGTGTTAGGGGCAGCAGATTAGGGGTACATAGGGATAACGTAGGTTGCGGCTATGTACGTAGCGGCAGATTAGGGGTTAATAATAATATGCAGGGGTCAGCGACAGCGGGGGCGTCATATTAGGGGTTAATAAATATAATATAGGGGTCGGCGGTGTTAGGGGCAGCAGATTAGGGGTTCATAGGGATAACGTTGGTGGCAGCGGTGTGCGGTCGGCAGATTAGGGGTTAAAAAATTTTAATAGAGTGGCGGCGATGTGGGGGGACCTCGGTTTAGGGGTACATAGGTAGTTTATGGGTGTTAGTGTACTTTAGAGCACAGTAGTTAAGAGCTTTATAAACCGGCGTTAGCCCAGAAAGCTCTTAACTACTGACTTTTTTCTGCGGCTGGAGTTTTGTCGTTAGATTTCTAACGCTCACTTCAGCCAAGACTCTAAATACCGGCGTTAGGAAGATCCCATTGAAAAGATAGGATACGCAAATGGCGTAGGGGGATCTGCGGTATGGAAAAGTCGCGGCTGCAAAGTGAGCGTTAGACCCTTTCCTGACTGACTCCAAATACCAGTGGGCGGTAAAAACCAGCGTTAGGAGCCTATAACGCTGGTTTTGACGGCTACCGCCCAACTCTAAATCTAGGCCTAAGTGTTTATAAGGCTTGGATATAGGTAAACTTTAAAAATCCACTCTGATTATTGTCTAATAAGACAGTTATTCTAGTAAATGTTGCTGGTCACTAATTCAAAAGTGGATTAAGATAAGCTGATTATTGTCTAACTCTGATTAATTTCTAAAAAGACAGTTATTTGAATAAATGTTACTGGTCACTAATTTAAAAGTGGATTAAGATAAGCTTTATAGGTACATAGTTGCCTTTAAGAATTTATCTAATGACAAACCAACGATAACTCTAGTAGCATATTATTTTACTGTTGTGATCACAGAATCACACAGACGAATTGTTATTAACTGGGGGTTACCTGTACCGCAATAACAAGTTGCTTAGCCATTACTGCAACAATAAGTTGCGTAGCCATTCCAAAAAGGGAACTGCAGTTCTCTATAGAAAAATCAGTATTAATCATATGTACATGATTTAATTATTGTCACGCTATATGTCTAGTGGTATACCAATATTACCCCGAAATCATTATTGGAATGAAAGTAACCAAGACAATGACGTAGTTAATGTGATAATACTATGGTTTGAGTGTAATTTAATAATATTAACACAAGCAGCTCCATTTATGGTAAAGTGAATTGCAGCATTAAAATACTGGATACAAATATCCTATTATATGTACATGGTATATTCCAGTATACCATAAATCACTTCACAACAGTATGATACCATCAAGATATACCTATTTACAAGACGTCTGTTGACAATCGATATACATACTATATCCTATTAGAATTTATACCATTTATAAAGAGTATCACAGTATTGTGATATACCCACTTTATATTTTACCTGCCCATATTGGGGCTCTATTTTTTTTAGGATTAACATCCGTACATGGGTTAGCAGACTAGTGTATACTGTGTATATTTGGATATTTTCTCACTACTCCAATTGTCAGCTTATGCTGATTTTCTTACCTATACATAGTATATTGATTCTCCTGTCCAGGAATTAAGTTAATTTAGTTCTTGTAGTTTTTAAATGTATTGTCTTACCATTGATTTTAATAAGTCCCAATAAAAGTTATATTTTATTTTACCCAGTGTCACCCGCTATATAGTACTCTGTCTTCATTTCATTTGACTTAGGGAATTTGAGTGCTACCCAGATGTACAATCCATTGGAGGCTCAGACCTCCTCTTTTTGTTCAAAAATAAAATCGAGTTCAAATGTAAACAATATATTAAGATTTAATGGATTACGTATATTAAATATGCATCACACATATACGCATAACAGTCCTATAAATTACAAATAAGTCTACATGCCAAATGTAGTAACAGCACCCACAGGAGGTATGTGTATGGAAGTTACAAATATATGAATCCATGAAACATTAAGATCGGCCAATCAGAGTTCATCACACAAACATAACTTGAGTCAGTATGGCCTCACAGACATGATAACAAAATTTCAATATTTTATCCAATCAGATGTACAGATACCATGTCCCATGGTGCATATCATGTTTACTTCACCATATAAAAGTCCATTACATGTTGCCATTTTTGTCAGTTCTCTAATACCTGCTGGTGTCTTTATATTTTATATATATAATAAATATATATATATATATATACAACTTGGGAGGCGGTTCACACAGGCGGAAAGTTCTGCACTGGTCAACGCAGTCGAGGAGTTTTATCCGCAGCTGTTTGGGAATAAAAAGAAGTCGACAAAGCTGAAAATTAGGAGGGCCCTCTGGGTGTCTATCACCCAAGATGATAAATCTGTGTATAACATCCAGAGGTCCCCGGATCAAATCATGCAGAGATTTGGGGATATGAGGTTGCGGCTTCGCAAGAAAGTCCACCTCATGAGGGAGTGGGTAAAAGCCCGTCGGAGGGATGGAAAGCAGGATACACCCCCACGGAAACTTTTCCTGCAAGCTCATCAGGAGACTTTATGCACCCTCCTCAATCTCCATTTCCCCAGCAGATTTGCATCCGCACGCTCCCCGACTTCTTCTTAATCCCCAGCTGTTGGCTCTGACACTCAAGACCTGAAGCCCTGTGCAGCTGCTTCTCCAATTGTTGACCTGGGAGAAGGAATTAGAGAGACTGAACCAGGTAAATATCAGACTTAATATAATATATTAATATTTGAGTATATATTTAAGCAATGTGTATATAGTCATATATTCAACCTAGAGGAAAAAGCTATACTGCAGTATAGTGGTAGAGTGCGCCAAATAGCTGACAAAACAACGTGTTCCTAATTAAGGTGACAAATCTTGCCTCTATACTCCAGGGCAACAATTAAATAAAAATGAAATTGTCACAAAAAATGACAAAAAAGAATAGATAATGTGACAATGTGAAAAAATATGTGGAAATGAAACCAAAATAATAAAACCAAAAAAATAAAACAAATCAATAAAGCAAAAAAAGCAGATAAAAAGTTAGTACATTTGAATACAATGTCTATATAAAAAGAAAGAAATATTTTAAGTGCTTATCATTTGGATGTCCCAAAATTTGGTTGTGAGCAGTTTCTCAAACAATAAGTGTCTCTGTGGATAAAACGAAGACTTCGGCACAGTGATATATCTGAGTGCAGCAGGCAGCTAGTCTTGGGACTGGATGATCAAAGCAGTGTATCTAAAAGGTGAGCAAAAGAAGACAGCGCCTCATAGTGCAAATAAGTTCAATAAGCTAGAGTCACAAAAAGAGACAAACGGTTGTAGATATACTCACAAGAATACTGGCACTCTTATATAAAGAAGTGCGAATGGGCAGGCTGACGTTTTGTGCAGCAGTCAGTACGCTGATACAGAAAGCATCCAAACTTCCAAGGTGCAGCTGTGGGTCTCCTCCACGAATGGAAGGGAATCATCTGGAGCAGCAGTGTATAGGAGAAAGCAGCTATCGCTGCATGCAGCATCCACTTTGCGCTAATGTTCGTCAAAAGTATCTCAATAAAAGTGTTTTAGAGAGGAAACCCTTGCAGAAACAACAGGGTTTATTGGGATAAACGAAAGCCAAAATAGCAAGGCTTCAATAATAGGAAATAAAAACAATTTATTTAGAGAGCTTTAAACGCGTTTCTCTGCCGCAAGCTCCTAGCCTTTTCAACAAGTAAAATGAATAGTATTTAGATATGCCATCGATTAATATGATAAGAATTGGCTGTCTAATATAGTAAGAAATCCAACATATGTGAAAGACATCATTTTCTTTACAATCACCTTGATGAACTAATAAATTTATTGTTCATATTAGTGCTCTAGTCTTCACATTTCTAAGTATATTATTTAGAATATTTTAGACGAATGTGATTTAGTGATGTCCAAACTGTGTTCACTAATATTTTTTGATATCATTAATAGAACTAGTTATTGTGACAAGCAAAGATGGATCCAGCACTGATGGTGACCTGCCTTTGCAGGCTTCTGGTAAGTCCATTGACTCATTCATATATCATTGAGGGTGTCTTTTTCATAAATATTCTGATCATGATTCTGATGAAGCATTCCATTTGAATAAAACTTATAATGTACTCCTCTGATGATATATATATATATATTTATTTTTTATTAGTTTAATATTAAGATCTCAAAGCTTCTTAGTTTACACCTTTGTGCTTCAAAACATGGCTAGCGCATGTTTATATTTAGTATAAATTTAGACAACAATCATCAAGTGATACACACATGAGAACTCTTAAATGTTCCATGTACTCAGCTTTTGTGAATATTTTCAAAATACAGACAATAAAATGTACTTATTACTCATCAATAATTATAAATCTTATTTCATTTGCATGCTCCATCAAAATGATGTAATTCCTAACTTTGGTTCAGTATCTCTTTAATGCAACATTGATGTGTGTCCTTGACCACCAGTAACACAGTAAAATATTTGTTTTTAACGTGTACACAACATATACTGTTTTACAGAGATTGATGTAACATGTGCGATGGAGGAGGAAGTGACTCCCTTGGAGTCTGATGGTACATCAAGTTATTTATAACATGTATATAACGTAGGTTGACCATACTGCCGCTTTAAAAAGGGATACATATGAAAAATACATAGGTCAGGGCTGTTTTCAAGGCTGTTTCAAGAATTGTTTTGTATAAGAACCCTGACCTATGTATTTCAAGAAATGTTTTGTATAAGAACCCTGACCTATGTATTTTTCATGTATCCTTTTTTAAAGCGGGAATATGGTCACCATAATATAACGTGTATTGTTTCTAAATCATACTATTGACGAAAAATAAAGTCTACAGCTTTGTACCTTTCAAATATATTATTCAATTCTTTTCAAATACACTACTGCCCCCTTTTTATATCATGCAGCATGAACATATGTTTTTATTTTTTATTAAATTTATGTATGATTTGTTATTAATGATATCATGATGTCACATGCATATTCCATGCAAAACCGAAATAGTCATTGCTATTCATCTGAGTGCCTAGATGCAGACCATATCATTATGTCATCATTGTTTTGAACTTCTAAGTCACTTCTAAGTATACATAAAACATAATTGTGTAAGAAATTCCTTGATTTAATTTCATGATGTATGATATGTAAATGGCTTTACAAAAGATGTATGTTTAGACTGTCCATTTCAATCAAACAAACATTAATATTCCTCAAAACTAAAGCATGCATTTCGGAATGTGTCTATTAATATTGGGATGACATAATTTAATCCTAATGTAAAAGAGAGATTCACAAAAAATTATATTCTTAATATTTAATATGAACGATAGTATCTACTGTTTATATATTCTGAATAGTAATTGATTGAGCCATCAAGCTTCAAATTAGTCCATTTACGATTACAAAGGCAATCACTGACATATATACTGTATATAAATCAGTGTTTACCTGGTTTCAAAGGCTAGGTGGAGTGGCCATTTAGATTTGATCATATTACACATATTATTCAATTGTTGGATTTTAAAAAATCAATCCATGGGCATGTGTCTAAAAGAACTCTATTGCATTTCAATCTCAAATGCATACATGCGTACCAAAATATTATCCAAAAGATAAATATATTATAAAATCATAAAGATTAGCACATAATGTTGACTTTGAAAAAAATTATTTGTAATGTATTTATGAAATGTTACATGAAAAATAACAGTGAACAGTCAGAGTTTAAAGGATCAATTAAATCTTCTTATTAATTATATTTGATTCAAATCAATCAATAACCTAAAACATAGTAATTATTGAGACTTTGTCTAAATATTTTATGAGAACAAGAATATCATATCATATATGTATTTATAGAATTATTTTATATATTTCAGATGAACCTTCCACTTCTGGGCATCAGCCTCCCGCCCACCCAGCCAGAAGCCCCTCCCCACCCCCCAGCCAGATGCCCCTCCTGCTCCCCCCCAGTCAGAAGCCCCTCCCGCCCCTTCCCAGCCAGAATCCACTCTCAGCCCTTCCCAAACTGAACCCGCTCCCAGCCCTTCCCATTCTTACTCCTGTCCTGTCCCTCCAAAAAAACAATTCATTGCCCCCACTCGCCGCTCTCCCCGTTTGGCCCGCCTTTCTTCTCCCCCACCTGCACAGCCACCAACTCCCCAGGCCCCTGACTCCCCAGCTGTGCAGGCTCCACCGGAGCGGCAACCCAGTCCCCCACCTCGCCCCATCCCTCCCCATCAACACCTTTACCCTAATCCCAATCCCCACCTTCATTGTCCTGGGTGTCGGATTGTCCTTCCCAGCCACCAATGTAAGTATCATTATGAATCAACATTAGAACATACTTTCATAAAGGGACATTATACTGATCTAATTATACATAAATTGAATTTGATTTAAAAATGTTTTTTATAAACCTTTTCTTTATTTGATTAATGTAAATGTTTCCGATCTTCAGTTTTGGAAATCAACATCCACATTTTCTAATATCTAAATGATATTGCCTAGATGTTGGATATCTATTATGTATATATGCCAATATTTTGGATTTGGTATCACTGCTCTTTTCACAGTGTGTCATAAACCAAAGAAATATTTTTTGAAGGATTGATAGGGTTTTGATTTGTCTTAATATCTTAATGGTTTATCTCTGAAGAACATATTTAATGTGTAAATCTTCTATATAGCATATTTAATTATAATAATGATTTGTATTTTAAATATTACAATGTCTCTTTGCTCTCTTTTTATTATGTTCTGTAATTATTATTAATTTGTATTATTTATTTTTGTTTAGGTTGTGACTCAGCATGTTTAATGCTAGAGGCTCTAGCGCGTATTGAGCAGACCATGCTGAGTAACAATCAGTTGCTGGGAAGGATGCATGAGACCATGTGTATCCAGCTGCGGCTTCATTGCTTGACTCTAGAATGAATAATGCATTTAGAGGCATTGCATGAAGCCACAGCTAGAGATGCACAGGACGATGAAGGTGATGCTGATGCCCCATAAGTGGAGGATCCGGAGATGGCCCGAGGGAGAACAAATAAATTCTCCATCCACATGTTGTTATTTGTTTTTTTAATCTGTTGCCATTTGGCCTATTTTGTGTTTATTGTTGTGCCTGTTGCACTATTTCACCTTGTCAGATTTTAATTAAGGGGCCATGTTGGCCTTTGTTCTGTCCTTGTCAACTCCCTCCAAGGACTGTGATGCACTATGTCACCTTGTCAGATGGCTCCAAAGGGGCTGTGTTGGCCTTTGTTTGCCCTTGTCAACTCCCTCCAAAGACTGTGATGCACTATGTTACCTTGTCAGATGTGTCCAAAGGGACTGTGTTGGCCTTTGTTTGCCCTTGTCAACTCCCTCCAAAAGACTGTGATGCACTATGTCACCTTGTCAGATGTCTCCAAAGGGACTGTTTTGGCCTTTGTTTGCCCTTATCAACTCCCTCCAAGGACTGTGATGCACTATGTCACCTTGTCAGATGTCTCCAAAGGGGCTGTGTTGGCCTTTGTTTGCCCTTGTCAACTCCCTCCAAGGACTGTGATGCACTATGTCACCTTGTCAGATGTCTCCAAAGTGACTGTGTTGGCTTTTGTTTGCCCTTGTCAACTCCCTCCAAAGACTGTGGTGCACTATGTCACCTTGTCAGATGTCTCCAATGGGGCTGTATTGGCCTTTGTTCTGCCCTTGTCAACTCCCTCCAAGGACTGTGATGCACTATGTCACCTTTAGATATGTGCATGATCGAAAAATTCGTTTCGGTTCGGTTCGGATCGATTCAGAGGTTTTCGAATTTCGTTTCGGATCGATTCGAATTCGGAAAAATTCGAATGAATTTGTTTCGGATTCGAAAAAATTCGGCTGGATTCGGTTCGGTTTGGAAATTCGGAATTTCGGTATGTGTGATGTATTAGACTAGTATTATGTACTGTATATTAGGTGTAACCCATAGCAGAGTGATATAACCTAATATACTGTACAATATAATTTCCCAGACAGAGAATTACAAGACGTGCAGTCTGGGACCCATGGTAAGGTTCTCAGAGCATACATTTCTAATGTAACTCTTAAAAGGACATGAAACCAGAATTTCTTGTTTTTTATTTCACATACATTTTTAACCCGGTGTGCAATTATCTTCTATTCTCAAATGTGCTTCAGTCTCTTGGTATAATGTGTTGAATGAGCATCAATACACTACTATATTTTAAGTAAACACATGGGTGAGTCAATAACAATCGGTAGGTATATGCAGCCACCAATCAGCAGAGCAGTCCTAGATAAACCTTTCTGCAAAGGATAACAATATAACGAGTCAAAGAATGTGAGTAAGTGTGAATGTTGGTTAAAATATTAGACTCTCTCAAAATCATGTAAGCAAATGTTCTGCTTTCATACACCTTCTAAATGAAATGTCTTTCTTAAAAAATTCAAACACTTTAATGTAGCGTTAAAATAATATACTTTATTTAACACGTCGAGAGAAATATGGCATACAGGCTTAGTATCCTATTCAAATATTTTCTTGTTTTAACAAGTACGTGTAGATATACCAACAAGCCCTAAGGATTAGTATATGTTAGCATTTGTTCTTGTTTAAAGGGACAGTCAAGTCAAGCAAAACATTAATGATTTAAATTTGAAAAAATTCAATTTTCTTCAAATTTCTCTCAAACTTTTATCCCCAATTTATCTTTGTTCTCTATAAGGGCCTCCTTCTCATCATAGACTATAAGGGCCTCCTTCTCATCCATGGTATAGCTCTCCTCCCTCTGCCTGGGCTTCCCATGCGATGTGAGCCTCTGTTCCCCGGACTGTGAAGCTCCCTGTCTATGATGCATACCACTGGGCTCAGCCACTTGTTCATCTTCAACAATGTGGCTGGGTCCACCCACCCCTTCCTCTCCCCCTTCCGGTCCCATTCCTCTCCCCCTTCCTCTCCCCCTCCCTCTCTCCTGCCTAAACTCCTGCCTAACCTCCTCTACAAGCTCATCCCTGAACTCAGCCCTAGCCTCCTGCCTAATGAGCTCTAATAGCTCCGGGCTAATCTGCCCCCTATCCCCCCCTCCAGACATACTCAAACAAAATGTGAAGGTGCCCAAATGAAAGGGGGTCAAAATAAAAAGTAAAAAGTGCTGAAAGTGTGAATGGGATATAAATAAAAGTGGGTAAGGGGTATTAAACAGACAAACGTATATGTGGAAAAAGATGAAAGTGAGCATATGTAAACTAAGTTTTTTTAAGAAAACAAAAACCTATGGCATGAATGGGAATGGGGTATGGGCTAAAAGGGAATAGGGTATGGGCTTAAAGGGAATGGGGTATGGAGTGTAGGATGAGAGGGAATGGGGTATGGAGTGTATGTAGTGTTAGTGATAAGTGTATGTATGTATTTAATGTGTTTGCATGTAAATGTGTTTATATAATGAATGTAGGAACAAAACACTTGCACTTGGATCAGCCAATCAGATTGAGCTCACATTCTATTGGCTGATCGGAACAGCCAATAGAATGCAAACTCAATCTGATTGGTTGATTGGATCAGCCAATCGGATTGAACTTGAATCTGATTGGCTGATTCCATCAGCCAATCAGAATTTCCCTACCTTAATTCCGATTGGCTGATAGAATCCTATCAGCCAATCGGAATTCGAGGGATGCCATCTTGGATGACGTCCCTTAAAGGAACCTTCATTCGTCGTCTAGTCGTCGGAAGAAGAGGATGGATCCACGCTGGAGGTCTTGAAGATCAGCCGGCCGTCATCGGATGGAAGAACATAGAAGATGCGGCTTGGATGAAGATTTTTGCCGGTCCGGATGTCCTCTTCTGCCCGCTTGGATCAAGACTTCAGCCAGAGGATGGATGTCTTCAGCCCCCCGCTTGGGCTTGGATCAAGACATCGGAGGCTCTTCTGGACAGATGGGGACCCGGTGTGGTGAAGACAAGGTAGGGAGATCTTCAGGGGCTTAGTGTTAGGTTTATTTAAGGGGGGTTTGGGTTAGATTAGGGGTATGTGGGTGGTGGGTTGTAATGTTGGGGGGGGTATTGTATGTTTTTTTTTACAGGCAAAAGAGCTGAATTCTCTGGGGCATGCCCCGCAAAGGGCCATTTTAAGGGCTGGTAAGGTAAAAGAGCTTTTCTATTTTAATTTTAGAATAGGGTAGGGCATTTTTTTATTTTGGGGGTCTTTGTTATTTTATTAGGGGGCTTAGAGTAGGTGTAATTAGCTTAAAATTGTTGTAATATTTTTCTAATGTTTGTAAATATTTTTTTATTTTTTGTATCTTAGTTCTTTTTTATTTTTTGTACTTTTGTTAGTTTATTTAATTGTATTTATTGGTAGGTATTGTATTTAATTAATTTATTGATAGTGTAGTGTTAGGTTTAATTGTAGATAATTGTAGGTATTTTATTTAATTCATTTATTGATAGTGTAGTGTTAGGTTTAATTGTAGATAATTGTAGGTATTTTATTTAATTCATTTATTGATAGTGTAGTGTTAGGTTTAATTGTAGATAATTGTAGGTATTTTATTTAATTCATTTATTGATAGTGTAGTGTTAGGTTTAATTATAACTTAGGTTAGGATTTATTTTACAGGTAATTTTGTAATTATTTTAACTAGGTAGCTATTAAATAGTAAATAACTATTTAATAGCTATTGTACCTGGTTAAAATAATTACAAAGTTGCCTGTAAAATAAATATTAATCCTAAAATAGCTACAATATAATTATAATTTATATTGTAGATATATTAGGGTTTATTTTACAGGTAAGTATTTAGCTTTAAATAGGAATAATTTATTTAATAAGAGTTAATTTATTTTGTTAGATTTAAATTATATTTAATTTAGGGGGGTGTTAGGGTTAGGGTTAGAATTAGCTTTAGGGGTTAAAAAATTTATTAGAGTAGCGGTGAGGTCCGGTCGGCAGATTAGGGGTTAATGCTTGAAATTAGGTGTCGGCGATGTTAGGGAGGGCAGATTAGGGGTTAATACTATTTATTATAGGGTTATTGAGGCGGGAGTGAGGCGGATTAGGGGTTAATACATTTATTATAGTAGCAGTGATGTCCGGTCGGCATATTAGATTTTAATAAGTGTAGGCAGGTGGAGGTGACGTTGGGGGCGGCAGATTAGGGGTTAATAAATATAATATAGGGGTCAGCGGTGTTAGGGGCAGCAGATTAGGGGTACATAGGGATAACGTAGGTGGCGGCGGTGTGCGGTCGGCAGATTAGGGGTTAAAAAATTTTAATAGAGTGGCGGCGATGTGGGGGGACCTCGGTTTAGGGGTACATAGGTAATTTATGGGTGTTAGTGTACTTTAGAGCACAGTAGTTAAGAGCTTTATGAACCAGCGTTAGCCCAGAAAGCTCTTAACTCCTGACTTTTTTCTGCGGCTGGAGTTTTCTCGTTAGATTTCTAACGCTCACTTCAGCCACGACTCTAAATATCAGTGTTAGAAAGATCCCATTGAAAAGATAGGATACGCAAATGGCGTAGGGGGATCTGCGGTATGGAAAAGTCGCGGCTGCAAAGTGAGCGTTAGATCCTTAACTACACGACTCTAAATACCAGCGGGCGGTAAAAACCAGCGTTAGGAGCCTCTAACGCTGGTTTTGACGGCTACCGCCAAACTCTAAATCTAGGCGTATGTAATTAGTATGTGTGCAATGTGTATTAGTTGTTTGAATTTGCACATGCTCATATTGATTTTGTATTTGTGTAATGTGTATAATGCGATGATGCCATAGTGATCGTTTTGCATAACATTCTCCAAAAGTAGTATCTGTAAATGTAAATGCTGATTTGTGATGGTCTCGTATTTGTCAAGTGGTGTAAATGCTTATTTATACTATTGTTCCATAATCTGCAATGCGAATTTTGTTTGTGTATCAGTGTGCAATTCTTTTTTCATGTTGTTTTTTTCCGTATTGCAAGATCTGAACATATTTATCGATTCCTCGTTTAGTGTAAATTTTGTGCATTATTTTTTGCTTAGGATTGTGCTATGTTGCGTGAGCGATTGTTGTTTGTACATTTGAGCTGTGTTTTTGTTGTGCATTATTTCGTATGCGTAAAATGACAGAGCAGTGTGTATTTCTCGCGAGATCGAGTGTTAGATGAAAAATCCGTGATTAGTTAATTTAGCATTTATCTCTATGGGAGAATCTTTAACGCACCCGTGATTACGCATATTAAATAAACGCGGTAGTCGTGTTACCGCGATGCGTTATGAGGTTGTTTTCAGACTCGTAATACCTACGTTATAAAAGATATGCAATGGAAAAAACGTACATGATATTAGCGAGCAGCCATAACGCAAAACTCGTAATCTGGCTGTTAGTGTGGTGTATCAATTATGTTTGATCGATTTGTGTTTGCTTCTCCTGAGAGCCTAGTACTATGAGTTTATATCAGGTCAGAGGCAGGTTCTTGCGACCTGTTAACATGAGGGTCTAGTTGAAATATTTTGCTTTAGAATTTTGATTGCTTGTGAGTCCAAATTGTTTGTGACAGAGGTGTCAGTATTTACCTTTCTGTTTACAATTATTTCAGGTCTAGTCCAAAGTGGTGAAATATTATTTTCTGCAATAAGCTACATAAATCAGTAAAGTATACAAATAACAGTTCCTACAAAGAATTTCTAGTAATATAAACATTTGTGGTTTGTTATAAGCAGAAGGAGACGTTACTTGGGAATGCTATTATGTAAGATATTAAACACACTGCACTAAGGTTCAGAAAATAGAGTTGCTGTTTAGAAAGCACCATTATTCATATGTAACCTCATTTCTACTAAAATGAATATGAACAAATATTCATTTAAAATTCCTATATATTTATTTTATTTCATATAATTATTTTTATTAAAATGAACAAACTCATGGGCCAGTTGGCTGAAACAATCTTTACAATTATTAAATAGAAATATAAAATCCCACATTTTAAAATCTCAATGATTTCCTGAAAGTGATGGGTTTGGAAGAGCAAAGTTTAATCTTGCAGTTTTGTGCTGAAAAGCAAGCAAGGATGCATTCCTTGGATGTTGTCCATAGAAGTTGACATTATGCAATGTCATGCCAACATCAGGTGTTGAACTCTGGTCTCTCAGGTTGTATTCCAGTGACTTACCACTGAGCCACCAGTGGGCTTCTAGTTGTGAATGCATTCCTTTTTGTTTTCTGCTTTCTCTCTCAGACTCTGTGGCTCCACCTCATGTCAGCTGTTGGTAATGTGCAATTAAAAACAGACTATTTAAACCTGCCTGGCTAATCAGTCTTTGCTCGTTGCCCAATTCTTTGGTCTTTGCCCTCGGTTATGTCTTCTTAGGATCAAGTGGGTCTCCCGGTGTTACATACTTCTGCATTCGTGCTCTGAGCATTTGGCATGAGGCCTTACGCTATTGTTCTTTTTGGCTGTGTACTTACCTCATTTTGGGATTGGGGGTCTCATCCTGTAAGTGTAACTTATTTCTTGCACTTGTGTGTCTACCATTAAAATGTTATTTCACTATTGTGGCAACCTTTGTGTCTTCCCTTATCTCCTATTACACCCGAGTGAGATATCCGGGGGGGATGCTTCTACAAGATTAGAGACATAATGGAGGACAAAGACCCAAGAATTGGGGAACGAGAAGTGGAGCTTTTAGCTGCAAGGAAGGTGGCGATAAGTGGACCTTCATTTGGACGATATAATCCAAAGTCCCGGTGTGGGCCCTTCCCTCTCCTTCGCTTGGCTGTTTTCTTACCTCATAGGATTGAGGTTACTTTTTGTAAGTAGGAATTTCACCTGCTACTTTCAACAGCTATCTATCGTAACCCTGATACCACCAACATTTAAGACAGTGTGTGTTTTTGAACTCCACGGAAGCGATACAGCTGAACTTTTAAATACATTGTTTTTTTTATTTTGTCTTTTGTTTTTGGAGATTTTTATATCTTATTTATCCAATACATTAACTTATTTATCCCTTACATTATTTTATTTTCAACAAGCCTTTTGCGCTGGATACACTCTTTTTGCTATTTTGATCTTCTTTCTATCTATGTTTAGAGGCTCATAGAATACAAGTCTCTAACAGCATTTGGTTTGGTTGTAACTCTCACTTAATACTAGCGCTGACCAGGATATTACCATCCATCCACTCCTTCTTCTATATATATATATATATATATATATATATATATATATATATATATATATATATATATATATATATATATACAGGGAGTGCAGAATTATTAGGCAAATGAGTATTTTGACCACATCATCCTCTTTATGCATGTTGTCTTACTCCAAGCTGTATAGGCTCGAAAGCCTACTACCAATTAAGCATATTAGGTGATGTGCATCTCTGTAATGAGAAGGGGTGTGGTCTAATGACATCAACACCCTATATCAGGTGTGCATAATTATTAGGCAACTTCCTTTCCTTTGGCAAAATGGGTCAAAAGAAGGACTTGACAGGCTCAGAAAAGTCAAAAATAGTGAGATATCTTGCAGAGGGATGCAGCACTCTTAAAATTGCAAAGCTTCTGAAGCGTGATCATCGAACAATCAAGCGTTTCATTCAAAATAGTCAACAGGGTCGCAAGAAGCATGTGGAAAAACCAAGGCGCAAAATAACTGCCCATGAACTGAGAAAAGTCAAGCGTGCAGCTGCCAAGATGCCACTTGCCACCAGTTTGGCCATATTTCAGAGCTGCAACATCACTGGAGTGCCCAAAAGCACAAGGTGTGCAATAATCAGAGACATGGCCAAGGTAAGAAAGGCTGAAAGATGACCACCACTGAACAAGACACACAAGCTGAAACGTCAAGACTGGGCCAAGAAATATCTCAAGACTGATTTTTCTAAGGTTTTATGGACTGATGAAATGAGAGTGAGTCTTGATGGGCCAGATGGATGGGCCCGTGGCTGGATTGGTAAAGGGCAGAGAGCTCCAGTCCGACTCAGATGCCAGCAAGGTGGAGGTGGAGTACTGGTTTGGGCTGGTATCATCAAAGATGAGCTTGTGGGGCCTTTTCGGGTTGAGGATGGAGTCAAGCTCAACTCCCAGTCCTACTGCCAGTTTCTGGAAGACACCTTCTTCAAGCAGTGGTACAGGAAGAAGTCTGCATCCTTCAAGAAAAACATGATTTTCATGCAGGACAATGCTCCATCACACGCGTCCAAGTACTCCACAGCGTGGCTGGCAAGAAAGGGTATAAAAGAAGAAAATCTAATGACATGGCCTCCTTGTTCACCTGATCTGAACCCCATTGAGAACCTGTGGTCCATCATCAAATGTGAGATTTACAAGGAGGGAAAACAGTACACCTGTCTGAACAGTGTCTGGGAGGCTGTGGTTGCTGCTGCACGCAATGTTGATGGTGAACAGATCAAAACACTGACAGAATCCATGGATGGCAGGCTTTTGAGTGTCCTTGCAAAGAAAGGTGGCTATATTGGTCACTGATTTGTTTTTGTTTTGTTTTTGAATGTCAGAAATGTATATTTGTGAATGTTGAGATGTTATATTGGTTTCACTGGTAAAAATAAATAATTGAAATGGGTATATATTTGTTTTTTGTTAAGTTGCCTAATAATTATGCACAGTAATAGTCACCTGCACACACAGATATCCCCCTAAAATAGCTATAACTAGAAACAAACTAAAATCTACTTCCAAAACTATTCAGCTTTGATATTAATGAGTTTTTTGGGTTCATTGAGAACATGGTTGTTGTTCAATAATAAAATTAATCCTCAAAAATACGACTTACCTAATAATTCTGCACTCCCTGTATACAGTATATCGTAATGTTAAAAGGACAGTCTAGTCAAACTTAAACTTTCATGATTCAGATAGGGCATGCAACTTTCCAATTTACTTTTATCATCAAATTTACTTTGTTCTCTTGGTATTCTTTGTTGAAACCTAAACCTAGGTAGGCTCATAAGCTAATTTTTTAGCCCTTGAAGGTCGCCTCTTAACTCAGTGCATTTGGAAAGTTTTTCAGTTAGACAGTACTACTTCATGTGTGTCATATAGAGAACATTGTGCTCACTCCCATGGAGTTATTTATTAGTCAGCACTGATTGGCTAAAATGCAAGTCTGTCAAAATAACTGAGATAAGTGGGAAGTCTGCAGAGGCTTAGATCCAAGGTAATCACAGAGGTAAATGTATATTAAAGGGACATTAAACACTTTCGCCTAGATTACGAGTTTTGCGTTAACAGGGGTGCAGTGCTAACGAGCAGTTTATGCTCACCGCTCACTTACAGACAGCGCTGGTATTATGGGTTTTTACAAACCCGGCGTTAACCGCAAAAAAGTGAGCGTAGAACAAAATTTTGCTCCGCATCTCACCTCGATACCAGCGCTGCTTACGTTAGCGGTGAGCTGGTAAAACGTGCTTGTGCACGATTTCCCCATAGGAATCAATGGGGGAGAGCCGGCTGAAAAAAACCCTAACACCTGCAAAAAAGCAGCGTTTAGCTCCTAACACAGTCCCATTGATTCCTATGGGGAAATAAAAGTTATGTCTACACTTAACACTCTAACATGAACCCCGAGTCTAAACACCCCTAATCTTACACTTATTAACCCCTAATCTGCCGCCCCCGACATCGCCGACACCTACATTATATTATTAACCCCTAATCTGCCTCTCTGGACACCGCTGCCACCTACTTTATACTTATGAACCCCTAATCTGCTGCCCCCAACATTGCTGACACCTACATTATATTTATTAACCCCTAATCTGCAGCTGCCAATGTCGCCGCTACCTAACTACATTTATTAACCCTTAATCTGCCGCCCCCAACGTCACCACCACTATAATAAAGTTATTAACCCCTAAACCTAAGTCTAACCCTAACCCCCCTAACTTAAATATAATTTAAATAAATCTAAATAAAATTACTACAATTAACTAAATAATTCCTATTTAAAACTAAATTCTTACCTATAAAATAAACCCTAAGCTAGCTACAATATAACTGATAGTTACATTGTAGCTAGCTTAGGGTTTATTTTTATTTTATAGGCAACTTTGTATTTATTTTAACTAGGTACAATAGTTATTAAATAGTTATTAACGTTATAGTTATTAAAGTTACAATTACACTTAACACTACACTACAATTAAATTAATTACCTAAATTAAATACAATTAATTGCAATTAAATAAAATTATCTAAAGTACAAAAAAACCAAACACTAAATTACAGAAAATAATAAAGAAATTACAAGATTTTTAAACTAATTACACCTAATCTAATCCCCGTAACAAAATAAAAAAAGCCCCCAAAAATAAAAAAAAGCCCTACCCTACACTAAATTACAAATAGCCCTTTAAAGGGCATTTAAACCCACCACCCACACAACCAACCCTACTCTAAAACCCACCCAATCCCCTCTTAAAAAAAAACTAACACTAACCCCCTGAAGATCACCTTACCGAGAGACGTCTTCACCCAACCGGGCCAAAGTCATCAACGAAGCCGGGAGAAGTCTTCATCCAAGCCGGGCAAAGTGGTCCTCCAGACGGGCAGAAGTCTTCATCCAGACAGCATCTTCTATCTTCATCCATCCGGCATCCTCTTCTTCCGACGGCTAAACACAGAATGAAGGTTCCTTTAAATGACGTCATCCAAGATGGCATCCCTTCAATTCCGATTGGCTGATAGAATTCTATCAGCCAATCAGAATTAAGGTAGAAAAAATCCTATTGGCTGATTAGAACAGCCAATAGAATGCCAGGTCAATCCTATTGGCTGATTGTATCAGCCAATAGGATTGAACTTCAATCCTATTGGCTGATTGCATCAGCCAATAGGATTTTTTCTACCTTAATTCTGATTGGCTGATAGAATTCTATCAGCCAATCGGAATTGAAGGGATGCCATCTTGGATGACGTCATTTAAAGGAACCTTCATTCTGTGTTTAGCCGTCGGAAGAAGAGGATGCTCCGCGTCGGATGTCTTGAAGATGGACCCGCTCCGCGCCGGATGGATGAAGATAGAAGATGCCATCTGGATGAAGACTTCTGCCCGTCTGGAGGACCACTTCGCCCGGCTTGGATGAAGACTTCTCCCGGCTTTGTTGAGGACTTCAGCCCGGTTGGAGGAAGACGTCTCCCGGTAAGGTGATCTTCAGGGGGTTAGTGTTAGGTTTTTTAAGGGGGGATTGGGTGGGTTTTAGAGTAGGGTTGGTTGTGTGGGTGGTGGGTTTTAATGTTGGTGGGGGGGATTGTAATTTTTTTCTGGTAAAAGAGCTGATTACTTTGGGGCAATGCCCCGCAAAAGGCCCTTTTAAGGGCTATTTGTAATCTAGTGTAGGATAGGGCTTTTTTTATTTTGGGGGGCTTTTTTTATTTTGTTAGGGGGGAATAGATTAGGTGTAATTAGTTTAAAAATCTTGTAATTTCTTTATTATTTTCTGTAATTTAGTGTTTTTTTTTTTTTCGTACGTTAGATAATTTTATTTAATTGTAATTAATTGTATTTAATTTAGGTAATTAATTTAATTGTAGTATAGTGTTAGGTGTAATTGTAACTTAGGTTAGGTTTTATTTTACAGGTAAATTTGTCTTTATTTTAACTAGGTAGTTATTAAATAGTTAATAACTATTTAATAACTATTGTACCTAGTTAAAATAAATACAAAGTTGCCTGTAAAATAAAAATAAATCCTAAGATAGCTACAATGTAACTATTAGTTATATTGTAGCTAGTTTAGGGTTTATTTTATAGGTAAGTATTTAGTTTTAAATAGGAATTATTTAGTCAATTGTAGTAATTTTATTTAGATTTATTTAAATTATATTTAAGTTAGGTGGGGTTAGGGTTAGACTTAGGTTTAGGGTTTAATAACTTTATTATAGTGGCGGCGACGTTGGGGGCGGCAGATTAGGGGTTAATAAATGTAGGTAGGTGGCGGTGATGTTAGGGCCGGCAGATTAGGGGTTAATAATATTTAAATAGTGTTTGCGATGCGGGAGTGCGGCGGTTTAGGGGTTAATATATTTATTATAGTGGCGGCGATGTCCGGTTCGGCAGATTAGGGGTTAAAAAATTTATTTTAGTGTTTGCAATGTGGGGGCTCGGTTTAGGGGTTAATAGGTAGTTTATGGGTGTTAGTGTACTTTTTAGCACTTTAGTTAAGAGTTTTATGCTATGGCGTTGTAGTGTAAAACTCTTAACTACTGACTTTTAAATGCGGTACCAGTCTTGACAGGAGAGGGTCTACCGCTCACTTTTTGTCAGACTCGTAATACCGGTGCTATGCAAGTCCCATTGAAAATATAGGATACGCAATTGACGTAAGTGGATTTGTGGTATTTCCGAGTCTGGCCAAAAAAGTGAGCGGTACACCTGTACCTTCAAGATTCGTAATACCAGCGGGCGTTAAAAAGCAGTGTTGGGACCGGCCAACGCTGCTTTTTATACCTAACGCAAGACTCGTAATCTAGCCGTTTGAGATTATAATATAAAATGATAATATATATATATATATATATATATATATATATACAGTATATATATATATAAACTCTGCAATATACTTTCATTATTTATTTTGTCCCCTTTACTGTAATTGCATTTTGAAATTGTGAGATTTCCAGTTCCTGTTGCCAATGGAGTGTAGAACACTGTTTTATTCCACACAGCCATTGGCTCCACACTCTAGTAACCTATTTATAACTGTCTCTAATTGGCCACAACAGAGAAGGTAATCTAAGTTACCACCTGGCAGCTCCCATTGTTTTATACACAGTAAAACTATACACTTTGTCAATATTTAAACAGCTAATGAAACTTAAAAAGTATATCTATTTGTTATTCTCAGACTAATCCTTTTCTTTGAATGCATCATTCTATCTATCATGTATTTAGGGCTAGATTACAAGTGGAGAGCTAAATATAGCTTGCGTGCAAGCGATATTAGCGCTCCACTTTGTAATACCAGTGCACGCTGGTTTTACAAGTTAAGCGCAATGCGGACACAACCTCGCGTTCGCATTGCTACGAAGTATTGCTCTCATGAGAGCATGCTTCTATGGCTCCAATGAGAGCCTCGTTCTGATGCCATCAGAACCTAAGCACAACCATTGTCTGTGTTTTTTGTGTGGATGTTTGTTGGCTCATATATTTATGTGTGTATGTGTCTGTACATGTTTGTATATTTGTGTACATATGGTAATTTGTGATTTTGTGTGTGCAAGAACGCATTTGTCTTATGCTCTTTTATATATGGAATTACATGTCTGTGGGACACTGCTCTATGCTATCAATGAGTATAGTAAAATACAGACCAATTTAAAGAAAATATAACCATACAACTTTCTGTGCAGATAGGTACATGAAAGTATAGGTATATATATTGTCTGACTGTAGGATGATGTCATGGGTGATGCCATTGATGATGTCATAGGTGATGTAACTAGTGATGTAATTGATGATGACATTAAAAATGTCATGTGTAGTGTCATAAGTGATATTACTGATGATCTCATACAAAGCTCCCAAGGGGTAGGGGTAGTTTAAGTTAAAAATTTCCATACTTTTTAACATTTGATTTGGAACTTAAAATCTTGCGTTAACAAAAGTATTTCCTTACTTTTTATATGTAAGAATTATCCTCAGACCAACAGAAACTGCAAACAAGCAAACTAATAAAGGCCTGTTAAACCCTCCCCTAACGAGGCCACCAATGAATGGAGGTCGTGTGCAAAACATATCAAGACTGTACCACGTAGACAGAAAATGTGATATTAAAACCTTCTATACAGTGTCAGATATATAACTCCTATATCAAGTGTAATTCAAATGTTGAATAAAGTGGGGCCTAGTTATCAAGCCGTCAACCTCAAATACGCTGGAATTCCGCAGCGTATTTGTGGCGAGGCTGATTCGCCTTAGTTATCAAAGGCTCGAGACCGGCAAAAGTAGAATTTTGTGACGTAAGCATCGATCCGCCGGACTCAGTCCGACACAGATCGATTCTTACGTCACTCCAGATGTTCCGCACACAAGTGCGGCACATTCTCACTACTTTTGCTAGCTATCAAAAACCTAGCAGGTGCGCTCGGCACTTTTACGGCCCAGCGTACCTGGTTTTCAATCCACCAGCCTGGAGGCGGCGGATCCCATAGGAATCAATGGGAGTCTGACCATAGCGAAAGTACAAGTTCGCTGCTGACAGACATCCCATTGATTTCTATGGGAGATGTCTGCACCTAACACCCTAACATGTACCCCGAGTCTAAACACCACTAATCTGCCCCCCCCCCTACACCGCCGCAACTAAATAAAGTTATTACCCCCTAAACCGCGGCTCCCGGAGCCCACCGCAAGCTACTCTATACATATTAACCCCTAAACCGCCACTCCCGGAGCCCACCGCAACTATAATAAATGTATTAACCCCTAAACCGCCGCTCCCTGAACCCGCCGCAACCTATATTAAATGTATTAACCCCTATCCTGCCCCCCCTACACCGTCGCCACCTATAATAAATTTATTAACCCCTAATCTGCCCCCCTACACCGTCGCCACCTATAATAAATTTATTAACCCCTATCCTGCCCCCCACTACGCCGCCGCCACTGTCATAAAATTATTAACCCCTAAACCTAAGTCTAACCCTAACCCTAACGCCCCCCTAACTTAAATATTAATTAAATAAATCTAAATAAATTAACTCTTATTAAGTAAATGAATCCTATTTAAAACTAAATACTTACCTTTAAAATAAACCCTAATATAGCTACAATATAAATAATAATTATATTCTAGCTATCTTAGGATTTATATTTATTTCACAGGTACTTTTCAATTTATTTTAACCATGTACAATAGCTATTAAATAGTTATTAACTATTTAATAGCTTACCTAGCTAAAATAAAGAGAAATGTACCTGTTAAATAAATCCTAACCTAAGTTACAATTACACCTAACACTACACTATACTTTAATAAATTATTCCTATTTAAAAATAAATACCTACCTGTAAAATAAACCCTAAGATAGCTACAATATTATTAATAATTATATTATAGCTATCTTAGGATTTATATTTATTTTACAGGTAACTTTGTATTTATTTTAGCTAGATAGAATAGTTATTAAATAGTTATTAACTATTTAATAACTACATAGCTAAAAGAAATACAAAATTACCTGTAAAATAAATCCTAACTTAAGTTACAATTAAACCTAATACTACACTATCATTAAATTAATTAAATAAACTACCTACAAATAACTACAATTAAATACAATTACATAAACTAACTAAAGTACAAAAAATAAAAAAAGCTAAGTTACAAAAAATAAAAAAATAAGTTACAAACATGTTACAAATATTACAACAATTTTAAGCTACTTACACCTAATCTAAGCCCCTAATAAAATAACAAACCCCCCAAAATAAAAAAATGCCCTACCCTATTCTAAATTAAATAAATTTCAAAGCTCTTTTACCTTACCAGCCCTTAAAAGGGCCATTTGTGGGGGCATGCCCCAAAGAAAACAGCTCTTTTGCCTGTAAAAGAAAAATACTACCCCCCCCAACATTAAAACCCACCACCCACATACCCCTAATCTAACCCAAACCCCCCTTACAAAAACCTAACACTAATCCCCTGAAGATCATCCTACCTTGAGTCGTCTTCACTCAGCCGAGCCACCGATGGAACTGAAGAGGACATCCGGAGCTGAAGAAGTTAATCCTCCAAGCGGTGCTGAAGAAATCTTCCATCCGATGAAGTCATCATCCAGGCGGCGCTGAAGAAAAGTCTTCGATCCGTCCGATGTCATCTTCAAAGAGGCGCTGAAGAGGTCTTCTATCCGGGCGAAGTCATCTTCCAAGCCGGGTCTTGAATCTTCCTTCCGCCGACGCGGAACCACCTTCTTCACCGACGGACTACGACGAATGACGGCTCCTTTAAGGGACGTCATCCAAGATGGCGTCCCCTCAATTCCGATTGGCTGATAGGATTCTATCAGCCAATCGGAATTAAGGTAAGAAAAATCTGATTGGCTGATGGAATCAGCCAATCAGATTGAGCTCGCATTCTATTGGCTGTTCCGATCAGCCAATAGAATGCGAGCTCAATCTGATTGGCTGATTGGATCAGCCAATCGGATTGAACTTGAATCTGATTGGCTGATTCCATCAGCCAATCAGATTTTCCTACCTTAATTCCGATTGGCTGATAGAATCCTATCAGCCAATCGGAAATGAGGGGACGCCATCTTGGATGACGTCCCTTAAAGCAGCCGTCATTCGTCGTAGTCCGTCGGTGAAGAAGGTGGTTCCGCGTCGGCGGAAGGAAGATTCAAGACCCGGCTTGGAAGATGACTTCGCCCGGATAGAAGACCTCTTCAGCGCCTCTTGGAAGATGACATCGGACGGATCGAAGACTTTTCTTCAGCGCCGCCTGGATGATGACTTCATCGGATGGAAGATTTCTTCAGCGCCGCTTGGAGGATTAACTTCTTCCGCTCCGGATGTCCTCTTCAGTTCCATCGGTGGCTCGGCTGAGTGAAGACGACTCAAGGTAGGATGATCTTCAGGGGATTAGTGTTAGGTTTTTGTAAGGGGGGTTTGGGTTAGATTAGGGGTATGTGGGTGGTGGGTTTTAATGTTGGGGGGGGTTGTATTTTTCTTTTACAGGCAAAAGAGCTGTTTTCTTTGGGGCATGCCCCCACAAATGGCCCTTTTAAGGGCTGGTAAGGTAAAAGAGCTTTGAAATTTATTTAATTTAGAATAGGGTAGGGCATTTTTTTATTTTGGGGGGGTTTGTTATTTTATTAGGGGGCTTAGATTAGGTGTAAGTAGCTTAAAATTGTTGTAATATTTGTAACATGTTTGTAACTTATTTTTTTATTTTTTGCAACTTAGCTTTTTTTATTTTTTGTACTTTAGTTAGTTTATGTAATTGTATTTAATTGTAGTTATTTGTAGTTAATTTATTTAATTAATTTAATGATAGTGTAGTATTAGGTTTAATTGTAACTTAAGTTATGATTTATTTTACAGGTAATTTTGTATTTCTTTTAGCTATGTAGTTATTAAATAGTTAATAACTATTTAATAACTATTCTATCTAGCTAAAATAAATACAAAGTTACCTGTAAAATAAATATAAATCCTAAGATAGCTATAATATAATTATTAATTACATTGTAGCTATCTTAGGGTTTATTTTACAGGTAAGTATTTATTTTTAAATAGGAATAATTTATTAAAGTATAGTGTAGTGTTAGGTGTAATTGTAACTTAGGTTAGGATTTATTTCACAGGTACATTTCTCTTTATTTTAGCTAGGTAAGCTATTAAATAGTTAATAACTATTTAATAGTTATTGTACATGGTTAAAATAAATTGAAAGGTACCTGTAAAATAAATATAAATCCTAAGATAGCTAGAATATAATTATTATTTATATTGTAGCTATATTAGGGTTTATTTTAAAGGTAAGTATTTAGTTTTAAATAGGATTCATTTACTTAATAAGAGTTAATTTATTTAGATTTATTTAATTAATATTTAAGTTAGGGGGGCGTTAGGGTTAGGGTTAGACTTAGGTTTAGGGGTTAATAATTTTATTACAGTGGCGGCGGCGTAGTGGGGGGCAGATTAGGGGTTAATAAATGTATTATAGGTGGCGACGGTGTAGGGGGGGCAGGATATGGGTTAATAGGTTTAATATAGGTTGCGGCGGGTTCATGGAGCGGCGGTTTAGGGGTTAAACTATTTATTTAGTTGCGGAGAGGTGCGGGATCAGCAGGATAGGGGTTAATAATTTTATTATAGAGGGCGACGGTATGGGGGGGCAGGATAGGGGTTAATACATTTATAAGAGTTGCGGCAGGGTCTAGGAGCGGCGGTTTAGGGATTAGTAACTTTATTGAGTTGCGGGAGGCTCCGGGGGCGCCGGTATAGGGATAGAACAGTGTAGTTTAGTGTGAGTGCTTAGTGACAGGCTAGCAATAAAGCTGGGAAAAAGCCGAAGGGCAGCGAGATCGGATGAGTGATAACTGTCACAGTCCGCTGCTCATCGCCCCGCGGCTTTTTGACAGCTTTATTTGATAACTTAGGCGTATTTTTTCAGGTCCGCGGCGGCGAAGGTAGGCGAGCTTAGGCGGGCGTATTGGGCCGGCGAAGCAAGAAAAGTAGACGGCTTGATAACTACCCCCCAGTGTATCAAAATGTATATATATGTATCCCTCTTGTATAGTCCTAAAACATATATCCCTGGTATAGTGGGAGCCCTAAAATGGAACATTCCAAATTCAGAAAACACACCCACATGGGAGTTGTTCATCCCACTGTAGATCGATATTCAATCAGTACAATCGAAATCCTAAAACATTCATCTAAAAGGGTGCACACGAACCAAATCAATATGAAACAAATAAACCCATACTTGTCGCTGCAAGCACGTCTCAATCAAAAAAACATCCCTATTCATACCTACACAATCAAACCTTGTCAAAGCCGATCACCGTGGAAATACATCACACCCACCGTAATCCCATTGGTTAGGGACCGAATGTCAACAAAGTGCTGATAGGTTCACAACCGTGGTGGGAGTGCATTAGTCAACCCACCACACTCATCGCACGCATCCGATCCAAAGACACAAACCAGCCTTATGTATAATCACACAGGATATTTGCGGGCGGCACTATTTAACACCATTAAGACCCACAGAAAATATAAAAATTATTATAACTGACCGCGTGACCGCCGTATAATATATTAGAATCCAAGGATATTAGTGACAGGTCCGCGGTTATCATAAAAGTACTTAGCCACACCTACTGTCATCTGATTGGTTCCCGATCAAAGTGGAACACAGATAGATAGGCTCCATATCGTTATGTGTCAACTGTGAAATACTATATAGCAAAAATAGTGGTAAAAAATCTAACTCCCAAAAACCCATATACCAATGTTTGAGCAATATTCAAGATTAAATCCTCAAAGATGCAACAACCATAGAAATATCAAGCATATTATTAAACTATAAGAAGCACTATGTGACAGCTCACACATGCTGAAAACATAACAAACCTCCTTATCACTGTCATCAGAAGAATCCTTACAATATAAAAAATAACCCAATGTACCATGTCTATCATATCCAGTGTGAACAGGTAAAACTAAAATGACAAAAACAAAAAAAAAACCCCATTAAAAAAAAAACCCATTGTGTAACCGCAATACTTGCATATAAAAGACCATAGTTAGTATAGCTGGTCAAAAATGGACAAATAATTTGCGCACCAAACAAAAGGGCAAACCACCAGTAGCTCTCTTCCCTACCGTGTCTGCACTGAGTCTGATTTGTATCATAACAAATTTCACAATCATATATAAACGCCTAATGCCACCCTTAGGGCTCAACCACTACCAGGCAAAAATAGAATCAGGACCAAGTGACAAACTAATTAATTGGTGCGCAAATTATTTGTCCATTTTTGACCAGCTATACTAACTATGGTCTTTTTTATGCAAGTATTGCGGTTACACAATAATGGTTTTTTTTTTTGTTTTTATCATTTTAGTTTTACCTGTTCACACTGGATATGATAGACATGATACATTGGGTTGTTTTATATTGTAAGGATTCTTTTGATGACAGTGATACGGAGGTTTGTTATGTTTTCAGTATGTGTGAGCTGTCACATAGTGCTTCTTATAGTTTAATAATATGCTTGATATTTCTATGGTTGTTGCATCTTTGAGGATTTAATCTTGAATATTGCTCACACATTGGTATATAGGTTTTTGGGAGTTAGATTTTTTACCACTATTTTTTCTATATATTATTTCACAGTTGACACATAACGATATGGAGCCTATCTATCTGTGTTCCACTTTGATCGGGAACCAATCAGATGACAGTAGGTGTGGCTAAGTACTTTTATGATAACCGCGGACCTGTCACTAATATCCTTGGATTCTAATATATTATACGGCGTTCACGCTGTCAGTTATAATAATTTGTATATTTTCTGTGGGTCTTAATGGTGTTAAATAGTGCCGCCCGCAAATATCCTGTGTGATTATACATAAGGCTGGTTTGTGTCTTTGGATCGGATGCGTGCGATGAGTGTGGTGGGTTGACTAGTGCACTCCCACCACGGTTGTGAACCTATCAGCACTTTGTTGACATTCGGTCCCTAACCAATGGGATTACGGTGGGTGTGATGTATTTCCACGGTGATCGGCTTTGACAAGGTTTGATTGTGTACATATGAATAGGGATGTTTTTCTGATTGAGACGTGCTTGCAGCGACAAGTATGGGTTTATTTGTTTCATATTGATTTGGTTCGTGTGCACCCTTTTAGATGAATGTTTTAGGATTTCGATTGTACTGATTGAATATCAATCTGCAGTGGGATGAACAACTCCCATGTGGGTGTGTTTTCTGAATTTGGAATGTTCCATTTGAGGGCTCCCACTATACCAGGGATATATGTTTTAGGACTATACAAGAGGGATACATATATATACATTTTGATACACTTTATTCAACATTTGAATTACACTTGATATAGGAGTTATATATCTGACACTGTATAGAAGGTTTTAATATCACATTTTCTGTCTACGTGGTACAGTCTTGATATATTTTGCACACAACCTCCATTCATTGGTGGCCTCGTTAGGGGAGGGTTTAACAGGCCTTTATTAGTTTGTTTGTTTGCAGTTTCTGTTGGTCTGAGGAAGGGACGCTATTTGTCCCGAAACATCACTAATAAATATATTTGGATATGTTATCTGAAGACCAGTGAGTGCTTTTTTCTTCTTTGCTGATGGATTTCCCCACAGAGCACCCTGGCAGTTGATGGTAGCTGGTGAGAGTGCATATACTGTTTCCAATGCACCCACACACAGACTGTCATAGCCTGGTTTCTAGACTCTCCCTTCTTATTTTTTGGTCCTCTACTATTTTTTCTATTTTTTCTTTTTTCTCTGGGTTGTACCTCTATCAAGCAATGGAATCTAGTGAGGTCCCCACTATGTTGGAAGGAGCCACAGGAGGTGGCATATTGATGGATAAGGAGGAAGATACTTTAATGTTTACAGACGAGGATGCTGACCTTATTAGATTTGGCTCTATTGAGGAGTCCACTCAGTCATTATACAACACATGGGCAAAGTTGAAACAACGAGAGATCGATCTTAATCTACATGGAACATACCTATCAGAGTATCATAAAAAAAGGATGTTACCAAGAGGTTTCCGTGTGAGGAATGTCCCCACTTTGGGAAGATCGAATGCTGAATTCTGTTTAAACTGGTGCAGAATCTTAAACAAGTGCTCATTTGACTTGATGCTATTAGTGATTTGCGAAGCTAATAGATTACTCCAAGAGGTCAAAGCAGAAATTCATATTTTTGAGAGCGAGCAATTAAACAAGCTAAGGTCTGATGGCAATAATGACTGGTTGGATAAACTGGCAAAGCAAGTGAAGGCTTACAAACAAGAGCTAATTGCGTTCAAGAATCGCAAATTACAGACTGTGAGCATGGATTATACCCACAAGAGTGTGTACAGATGGATGTTGGCCCCTGAGGAGAGAAATGCCCTGAGACCTCGGAGGGAAAGGAGATTTACAAAGAAAAACTTGAATACAGTTGATACAAGTTCAGGTGATAGTTCTGACACTGAGAAATTTGTGACCCAGACGACACAAGCCTACAAGGGTATTACCACAAGATCTAGGGGATCAAGAGGACACTCTCAATGGGATGCAAGCCAACATGAGAGCTTCTCCAGACCACCGTTGGCCTTACATGCTACCCCCTCCCGTTTTTTAGGACGGGGTCCAGGCCGCACACTAGACGGGGGGGCATGTCCCGCCGCCCCCCACTACAAATGAAATAGAGAGCAACGTTTTTAACATCAGTACTAGAATACTGAATGCCTCAGAAATCTCCTTACTGCAGAAGGGTCTATCATTTGTCCCCATGAGGAGGAGGGATTCTTTTGACTCTTTTGTTGACATACAGAAATTTGGTAGAAAATTGTGCCTTAAAGAATTCTTCAGGCGTGAGAACAATGATGAGATAACACACTTCAAAACCCCGGGGACTTTTGACCCTTCTTCCAACAATCCCTCTATCACAGCATACACCAATTATTTGACTATGATCAATCAAGATTCTGGGAACCACAGGAAATATAGGAACAATCTAACTAAAGATGAACAAAGAGCCTTGAAAACACTTAGCGAGGATGACACCATCGTGATCCGCCCCGCTGATAAAGGCGGTGGGGTTGTGGTCATTAACGCAGAGGACTACAAGAATGAGATTCTTCGTCAACTTTCAGACACAACTACCTATAAGATCTTACCTGGAGATCCAACATTAAAACTCAAAAGTGAGATTGATTATAAAATATCGATATGGAAAGAGAAAGGCATGATTTCTGAACATGAAGCAAGATTTCTTCAAAGAGATTTTCCTATTACCCCTATTCTCTATACACTGCCCAAGATCCATAAGGATATGGATAACCCACCGGGCAGACCGATTGTCTCGGCAAGGGGTTCGCTCCTACAATCTTTGGCGATCTACACTGACCATTACTTACAACCTATGGTACAATGTATGAGATCCTACACACGTGATTCATCCACGTTTATTCAAGACATTCTGCAATTAAGGGACATTACTGATGATGATCTATTGGTCACAATGGACGTTTCAAGCCTATATACTGTTATCCCGCATACTTTAGGGATAACAGCAGTGGCCACAAACTTGAGGCGTACTCCCTATGTTTGTAATAATCTGTTTATAATTACTTAAAACTGGCAAACAGATTAAATGTAGCTGAAATGACTGAACACCAAAAGTTATGAACCTGAACAATTGGTAATCAAATCAACAGCAGTTAATACAGAAAAGAACCAGCAATGGAATATATATATATATAACTGTTTGAATATATATATATAAATGGTAGAAACTGATTATAAGTAAAGTTATGTCAGAGAGCAGAGTTCTTCCAAGTATATTCAACACTGGAGAGTAACAGGTTAATGCTTGCAAGCTGCAGTTAAATGTTAAGTATAGTCTCAGGGTGGAGTACAAGCAACACTGGAGAGTAACAGGTTAATGCTTGCAAGCTGCAGTTAAATGTTAAGTATAGTCTCAGGGTGGAGTACAAGCAAGTTAAGTGAGACACAGGCAGGCAAGCAGACACAGTTGAAGAAAGCAGCTTAATGCAGTTAGTGGATTAGCAGATAAATATGAAACACACTGAGAGAGACAAGTATACTCCAAACATGAGCTAAAGTACTTTCGTGACAAAACCCAGGTAGAAGGTATCCAAGTAGATGCGGTTGTTCCAGAGATGAAATAGCAAACAGAGCAGCAAAGCGTGCAGGTGAGAGCTGTGTGAGCAGTATGCAGCGTGTGATCCTCAGCGTGGAAATGAGCAGAAGGATATGCCAGTAAGGTAGATCCGGATCCTTATACCAAAAATAGTCCACAGCCAGCGGAGCAAGGTGTAGTTGAAAAGCACAATGTATAGAAGAGGGCTAAGGTTACAATTAGCCACAAAGATTCCAGTGAAGGAATCAAAGGAATATCAATTGTAACAAAAATAAGGACTTGAGACAAAGTGACTGAGTAGCCAGAGAGGAACTCAGAGTACATAAAATAATCAAGCAATGTGTACAAGGGGAAGTGGAGTTATAAAAGCTAAAGTGGTGGAGCCCAGTTAAAGGGACATTACAGATCCCCCCCCTCAAGGCATCAACTCCGGGGATGCCAAAGATGGCTTATGGGGATAGCGCTTGTGGAACGCAGCCACCCTCAGAGGGGCATGCACCTGAGAATGAGGAACCCAAGAATTCTCCTCCACACCATACCCCTTCCAACGGACCAGATACTGCAATCTCCTGCGCAATATCCTCGAGTCGAGTATACATCCAACTTCGTATTCCTCATGATCGTCCAGAATAACAGGAGGTGGAGGAATCTTTCCATGGGTGAACTCATTGCTAGTCCTGTAGGGTTTCAAAAGTGAAACATGGAATGATGGATGCAAACCATAAGTAGATGGAAGTTTCAAAACAACAGTTGAGGGATTGAGAATACGTGAGATTGGAAAGGGTCCGACAAATTGACTGCCCAGCTTTCTGGATGGTATTGAGAGTTTCAGATGCTTTGTGGAAAGCCAAACCTGATCACCCAACTTGTAATCAGGGCTCGGCCTATGAGTAGCATTGTAATAATATTGCTGATCAGACTTAGCCTTGTGTAAATGTTCTTTCAACAATTTCAAACTATTTTGTAGATTGGTAAGATAAGTAGTAATGGAAGGAGTATTGCTGCTGGTTTGGGTGAGTCTAAGAGATTGTGGATCCATACTTGCTGGTTTGTATGTTAGGCTTGATTATTATGTAATAATCTGTTTATAATTACTTAAAACTGGCAAACAGATTAAATGTAGCTGAAATGACTGAACACCAAAAGTTATGAACCTGAACAATTGGTAATCAAATCAACAGCAGTTAATACAGAAAAGAACCAGCAATGGAATATATATATATATATAACTGTTTGAATATATATATATATAAATGGTAGAAACTGATTATAAGTAAAGTTATGTCAGAGAGCAGAGTTCTTCCAAGTATATTCAACACTGGAGAGTAACAGGTTAATGCTTGCAAGCTGCAGTTAAATGTTAAGTATAGTCTCAGGGTGGAGTACAAGCAACACTGGAGAGTAACAGGTTAATGCTTGCAAGCTGCAGTTAAATGTTAAGTATAGTCTCAGGGTGGAGTACAAGCAAGTTAAGTGAGACACAGGCAGGCAAGCAGACACAGTTGAAGAAAGCAAGTTAAGTGAGACACAGGCAGGCAAGCAGACACAGTTGAAGAAAGCAGCTTAATGCAGTTAGTGGATTAGCAGATAAATATGAAACACACTGAGAGAGACAAGTATACTCCAAACATGAGCTAAAGTACTTGCGTGACAAAACCCAGGTTGGAGGTATCCAAGTAGATGCGGTTGTTCCAGAGATGAAATAGCAAACAGAGCAGCAAAGCGTGCAGGTGAGAGCAGTATGCAGCGTGTGATCCTCAGCGTGGAAATGAGCAGAAGGATATGCCAGTAAGGTAGATCCGGATCCTTATACCAAAAATAGTCCACAGCCAGCGGAGCAAGGTGTAGTTGAAAAGCACAATGTATAGAAGAGGGCTAAGGTTACAATTAGCCACAAAGATTCCAGTGAAGGATTCAAAGGAATATCAATTGTAACAAAAATAAGGACTTGAGACAAAGTGACTGAGTAGCCAGAGAGGAACTCAGAGTACACAAAATAATCAAGCAATGTGTACAAGGGGAAGTGGAGTTATAAAGGCTAAAGGGGTGGAGCCCAGTTAAAGGGACATTACAATGTTGGCCCCCCTGAGGAAGTTCTCCTGGAACTGTTGTCTATCTGTTTAAGAGAAAACTTTTTTCGATTTGACAAGAAATTCTACCTACAGATAGCGGGCACAGCGATGGGGTCCAATGTGGCCCCATCGCTGGCGAATTTATTTATGGCAGAATATGAAACCATCCAAATGCGAGTATATGATAATCCTGCCATAAAATTTTATCGCAGATATATAGATGATTTGTTCCTGGTCTGGCAAGATGGTATGGAATCGTTCAACAAGTGGATCGACTCACTTAACATGATCAACAGCACCATCAGATTCCAACATGTGGCGGATTATAAATCTGTCGATTACCTTGATGTGAGAGTATACAAAACCAATGGAACATTAGGAACTACCCTATTTAGGAAGAAAACTGATCTTAATTCTATATTACATGCTGACAGTTGCCATCAACCATCATTAATCCGTAACATCCCTAAAGCCCAATTTCAGAGGGTGATTCGCAACAACACTGAGACAACAAAGTGTGATATACAGCTGAACGAAATGATTGATAGATTTGCACAACGGGGTTATAAGAAGCCATTACTACGCTCAATGTGTAACCAAGTGATGATTGGAGCACCAGAGGACAAGATGTATACAATGGAAAAGATGTCACAACTAACTTTTGTCACGACCTATACCCCGGATCAACATCTCCTAGTGAAGGCCATTAAGGAAGAATGGAGATTGATTCAAGCCGATGTGTCATTGCCATTTACACATTGGAATGCTCCACGGCTGGCGAATAGGAGAGGAAAGAGCTTAAAGGACCAGCTGATGAAAGCAGATTATCACTCACCTACCGACAAACAATCTTGGTGTGACTTGTAACAGTATGCATGCTGGCAATACATTTCAACACCCGGAGAGGCGAAAAAAATATAATATCAAATACTTCCTGACCTGTACAACTACACACATCATCTACCTTTTGAACTGCTCATGTGGATTATTTTATGTGGGCAAGACGATTGACGATGCCCGGACCCGGATGGCGAATCACCGGTCAGCCATCAGAACTGCCCAGAAGAACAAAAAAGCAGAACAACCAGTAGCACGACATTTCTTGGAAAACCAACATACGGTCACAGATCTACGTTTCCGTATAATTGATCACGTTCCAGTTCCAAACAGAGGGGGCAACAGAGCGAAGATTCTTCTTCAGAAAGAAGCGAGATGTATCCATGAGCTTGGAACTCTAGCCCCTAGAGGACTGAATATGCAAACAGGATGGCAGTCGTTCCTATGAGAAAACATGATGTTCTATGATTGACCACATATGAGAGTTCATGGTCCTTACCTTGATGAGAGGACACAATACCATTTATGCTTTTCTTATTTTTCTCTTTTTTCCCCTCCCTTTCTCCTCCTTCCCTCCCCCCCCCTCCCCCCGCTTTCCCCGTTTTCCTTTCTTTTTTCCCCTTTTTTTCCTCTTTTCTTTGATCTTTTTCTCTTTCTTTTCTTCCTTCTTTTACTTGTCTATATTTCTAGTATGGATTTGGGACTGTTGATCCACAGAATAGTTGTACTCTATTTGTATTTACATTATACTAGTTTTAGTATGGGACCAATTGTCTTTGGGGTCATTTTATATGTTAATACATGTGTATTGTTGATCTAGTTGCACACATCACTATTTCACATTAATTAGTTTGTCACTTGGTCCTGATTCTATTTTTGTCTGGTAGTGGTTGAGCCCTAAGGGTGGCATTAGGCGTTTATATATTATTGTGAAATTTGTTATGATACAAATCAGACTCAGTGCAGACACGGTAGGGAAGAGAGCTACTGGTGGTTTGCCCTTTTGTTTGGTGCGCAAATTATTTGTCCATTTTTGACCAGCTATACTAACTATGGTCTTTTTTATGCAAGTATTGCGGTTACACAATAATGTTTTTTTTTTTTTTTTTGTCATTTTAGTTTTACCTGTTCACACTGGATATGATAGACATGATACATTGGGTTGTTTTATATTGTAAGGATTCTTCTGATGACAGTGATAAGGAGGTTTGTTATGTTTTCCGTATGTGTGAGCTGTCACATAGTGCTTCTTATAGTTTAATAATATGCTTGATATTTCTATGGTTGTTGCATCTTTGAGGATTTAATCTTGAATATTGCTCACACATTGGTATATGGGTTTTTGGGAGTTAGATTTTTTACCACTATTTTTGCTATATATTATTTCACAGTTGACACATAACGATATGGAGCCTATCTATCTGTGTTCCACTTTGATAGGGAACCAATCAGATGACAGTAGGTGTGGCTAAGTACTTTTATGATAACCGCGGACCTGTCACTAATATCCTTGGATTCTAATATATTATATGGCGGTCACGCTGTCAGTTATAATAATTTGTATATTTTCTGTGGGTCTTAATGGTGTTAAATAGTGTCGCCCACAAATATCCTGTGTGATTATACATAAGGCTGGTTTGTGTCTTTGGATCGGATGTGTGCGATGAGTGTGGTGGGTTGACTAGTGCACTCCCACCACGGTTGTGAACCTATCAGCACTTTGTTGACATTCGGTCCCTAACCAATGGGATTACGGTGGGTGTGATGTATTTCCACGGTGATCGGCTTTGACAAGGTTTGATTGTGTAGGTATGAATAGGGATGTTTTTCTGATTGAGACGTGCTTTCAGCGACAAGTATGGGTTTATTTGTTTCATATTGATTTGGTTCGTGTGCACCCTTTTAGATGAATGTTTTAGGATTTTGATTTTACTGATTGAATATCGATCTACAGTGGGATGAACAACTCCCATGTGGGTGTGTTTTCTGAATTTGGAATGTTCCATTTGAGGGCTCCCACTATACCAGGGATATATGTTTTAGGACTATACAAGAAGGATACATATATATACATTTTGATACACTTTATTCAACATTTGAATTACACTTGATATAGGAGTTATATATCTGACACTGTATAGAAGGTTTTAATATCACATTTTCTGTCTACGTGGTACAGTCTTGATATGTTTTGCACACGACCTCCATTCATTGGTGGCCTCGTTAGGGGAGGGTTTAACAGGCCTTTATTAGTTTGTTTGTTTGCAGTTTCTGTTGGTCTGAGGAAGGGACGCTATTTGTCCCGAAACGTCACTAATAAATATATTTGCATATGTTATCTGAAGACCAGTGAGTGCTTTTTTCTTCTTTGCTGATGGATTTCCCCACAGAGGAAAGTGGGAGAGGGGGGTTAAAAAAAAAAGTGCCTAAATATTGCGGTCCATGGAAACTGTGTGTTCCCATAGACCACAATGTAAATATATATGTATGTGATTATATACATATATATTTATATGTTAATACAGGGGTGTCAAACTCAAATTCATCGTGGGCTGCATCAGCAGTTTGGTCACCCTCAAAGGGCCGGTTGTATCCGTAGGACTATGTGTCCACTCTTTATTATCATAAATTATTGTCACTGCATTCAATTATTACTGTTAATAATAAGAATAATGGCAAGTAGATATTCAAATGTACAATTATTGTACAATTTATTGAAAAATGATTTTTGGTAACAGACAGTAATTTTTTTTTTTTAAAACATACAAATATTGCCAAACACTGTTTATTACACATATGGCAAACACAAGGCATTAACTTTTTTTTAACTTTTCTGACTAGATGGCTGACATTGTTTTCCTGAGGTCAGTCCATCAATGTCTGGCGTTAGGTCTTGTGCTGTAGCAATCCGCAAAACGGCATGGTACCAAAGTGAATCAGCTGATTGATTAATTCAATCCACGCTTTTCTGACTTTAAAGAACAGAACTTAACCTTTACCAGCTTTGATAACCTCCATGCTACAGCACAAGAGCACTCTGATACGTTATACCACTGTAAAGTGACACGGAAGTGGTCAGTATATCCAAAGTTTACCGCTCAGACTTTTAAGCAGAATAATAAGCAGACCCCCCCTGATAAGCAGACCCCCCCTCCCCCCACATACATCATATGTACTTACAGTACAGGAGAGAAGGGTTCAGGCAGCCGTTGGATCTGTCACATCACAGGATGGCATGCGCTCAATATAAAAACAAGTGGAGGTTTCCTGAATGCATGTAAAGTGGAGGTTTCCTGTGTAGAACGGCCGGCGCCGCTAGAGGGCTGGCTTGTAGGCTGCCGTGCATGAGCTGAAGAGGCGACTTTCTTGTGTCAAAAAAAAAAGCGAGAATAAAAGGTGAAGGCTGGCGGCTACATGGGCCACATGACGAGGTCTGGCGGGCCGGATTCGGCCCGCGGGCCTTGTGTTTGACACCCGTGTGTTAATATGTGAATATACACATATTAACACATAAATATATATGTATATATTCATAAACATATATATTTAAAAATTCTGCCCATTGCAATTTGCTGCGCTACATACCTCCTTCGATGCGCAAGGTTCTGATGCCATCTGTGATGGCATCAGAACGAGGCTCCCATAGGAGCCTATGGAAACGTGCTTTTGTCAGAGCAATGCTTCCATTGTGCACTGGTATTATAAAGTTGAGTGCTAATATCGCTTGCATGCAAGCAATATTTAGTGCTCTACTTGTAATCTGGCCCAAAGTGTTAAACTGTGGGTGTAACTTAAAAAACACCAGCCTTTAATTTTCATCTGTTGTCTGGGAAGCACTCCAGAACTAAACAACTCTCAGATTAATCTAGTGGGGGTATGTGGCTATACTCACTACACTGTCCACAAACTAACTTGAAGTTATGACTGTCTTAAAGCCACCCACCAGATCCAGAAACAGCATCAGATTAAATTCCCAATGGTAACAACACTGGCACTAATGTATCTTGTCATTCAGTTGTATCTAACACCAGACTGACCGGCATTAAAACAAAGCAACAACTGTCACCCAGATATAACTAAAGGGGTCGTATACTCTGTGGAAGTTGGCTCAATCCTCCAATCGCAAGATACTTCTTGTAACATGGAGTTTGTTACAGGTGGTACAGCTGGGGCACCGATAACATCCCCGCTTTTTTGATTGTGGCCATGTCTCCATATGGTAACAGTGGATTGGGTCAGTTAACATCAGGTCTTTTAGGCTTCATCCACGTGTCTGATCCCTAAAAGGTAAAGTCGAGTCTGTATCAAGAATTTCCCTGTGAGTTATCACTACCTAGCTGATTGGTGCTAAGGCAGGATGGAAGGTAGTTAGCAATGTCATTCTCTTCCCTTCCTCCATAGTTTTGGCATTTATCAGTATTAAACTTGACATTTCAACAAAGCATAAAATGTTTCATTATTACAAGTGAAACATTATTGCAATCTACATTCATTATTTATTTTGCAGCCTTTTGCTGTAAAATACATCTAAAAAATGTGTTTATGTCACTTTCTCTCAGGGAGGCTTGGGTTAATAAGACAATTTATGTGAACTTTCATTTACTTTACCCTTCCTACCTAAGCTTCTATGGCGTCACATGCTTTTAAAAGGTGGATTATCAGTTTTGCATTAACAATTATGATCATACAATAGTAACTAAGTTGTATCATCACTAAACCTCCTTAAGGGAATTACAAGAGGGCAGGCTACCCCAGCCTGCACATGTGCAAACACTCGGCTAGATTACGAGTTGTGCGTTAGGGTAAAAAAGCAGCGTTAACAGGTCCTAATGCTGCTTTTTTACGCCCGCTGGTATTACGAGTCTTGAAGGTTTAGAGTCACCGCACACTTTTTTGGCCTTACCGCAAAATGACTTACGTAAACTTTGTAAAGTCTTTTTTCTATGGGACTTCCATAGCGCCGGTATTACGAGTCTGTCCTGGGAGGCCAAAAAGTAAGTGGTACACCCTACCCCGTCAAGAGTCCTAACGCATTTTAAAGTCAGTAGTTATGAGTTTTATGGTACAACGCCGTAGCATAAAACACATAACTAAAGTGCTAAAAAGTACACTAACACCCATAAACTACCTATTAACCCCTAAACTGAGGCCCTCCCGCATCGCAAGCACTAAAATAAAATTTTTAACCCCTAATCTGCCGCTCCAGACATCACCGCAACTATAATAAACATATTAACCCCTAAACCACCGCACTCCCGCCTCGCAAACACTAGTTAAATATTATTAACCCCTAATCTGCCGTCCCTAACATTGCCGCCACCTACCTACATTTATTAACCCCTAATCTGCCGCCCCCAAAATCACCGCCACTATACTATATTTATTAACCCCTAAACCTAAGTCTAACCCTAACCCTAACACCCCCTAACTTAAATATAATTTATATAAATCTAAATAAAATTACTATAATTAACTAAGGCCTAGATTTGGAGTTCGGCGGTAAAAGGGCTGTTAACGTTCCGCAGGCTTTTTTCTGGCCGCACCATAAATTTAACTCTGGTATCGAGAGTTTAATCAAATGCTGCGTTAGGCTCCAAAAAAGGAGCGTAGAGCATTTTTACCGCAAATGCAACTCTCGATACCAGAGTTGCTTACGGACGCGGCCGGCCTCAAAAACGTGCTCGTGCACGATTCTCCCATAGGAAACAATGGGGCTGTTTGAGCTGAAAAAAAACCTAACACCTGCAAAAAAGCAGCGTTCAGCTCCTAACGCAGCCCCATTGTTTCCTATGGGGAAACACTTCCTACGTCTGCACCTAACACTCTAACATGTACCCCGAGTCTAAACACCCCTAACCTTACACTTATTAACCCCTAATCTGCCGCCCCCGCTATCGCTGACACCTGCATATTTTTTTTAACCCCTAATCTGCCGCTCCGTAAACCGCTGCAACCTACGTTATCCCTATGTACCCCTAATCTGTTGCCCTAACATCGCCGACCCCTATATTATATTTATTAACCCCTAATCTGCCCCCCTCAACGTCGCCGACACCTGCCTACACTTATTAACTCCTAATCTGCCGAGCGGACCGCACCGCTACTATAATAAAGTTATTAACCCCTAATCCGCCTCACTAACCCTATCATAAATAGTATTAACCCCTAATCTGCCCTCCCTAACATCGCCGACACCTAACTTCAATTATTAACCCCTAATCTGCCGAGTGGACCTCACCGCTACTATAATAAATGTATTAACCCCTAAAGCTAAGTCTAACCCTAATACTAACACCCCCCTAACTTAAATATAATTTACATCTAACGAAATTAATTAACTCTTATTAAATAAATGATTCCTATTTAAAGCTAAATACTTACCTGTAAAATAAATCCTAATATAGCTACAATATAAATTATAATTATATTATAGCTATTTTAGGATTAATATTTATTTTACAGGCAACTTTTTAATTATTTTAACCAGGTACAATAGCTATTAAATAGTTAAGAACTATTTAATAGTTACCTAGTTAAAATAATAACAAATTTACCTGTAAAATAAATCCTAACCTAAGATATAATTAAACCTAACACTACCCTATCAATAAATTAATTAAATAAACTACCTACAATTACCTACAATTAACCTAACACTACACTATCAATAAATTAATTAAACACAATTGCTACAAATAAATACAATTAAATAAACTAGCTAAAGTACAAAAAATAAAAAAGAACTAAGTTACAAAAAATAATAAAATATTTACAAACATAAGAAAAATATTACAACAATTTTAAACTAATTACACCTACTCTAAGCCCCCTAATAAAATAACAAAGCCCCCCAAAATAAAAAATTCCCTACCCTATTCTAAATTAAAAAAGTTACAAGCTCTTTTACCTTACCAGCCCTGAACAGGGCCCTTTGCGGGGCATGCCCCAAGGATTTCAGCTCTTTTGCCTGTAAAAAAAAACATACCATACCCCCCCCCCCAACATTACAACCCACCACCCACATACCCCTAATCTAACCCAAACCCCCCTTAAATAAACCTAACACTAAGCCCCTGAAGATCTTCCTACCTTGTCTTCACCATACCAGGTTCACCGATCCGTCCTGGCTCCAACATCTTCATCCAACCCAAGCGGGGGTTGGCGATCCATCATCCGGTGCTGAAGAGGTCCAGAAGAGGCTCCAAAGTCTTCCTCCTATCCGGCAAGAAGAGGACATCCGGACCGTCCCTCGAATTCCGATTGGCTGATAGGATTCTATCAGCCAATCGGAATTAAGGTAGGAATTTTCTGATTGGCTGATGGAATCAGCCAATCAGAATCAAGTTCAATCCGATTGGCTGATCCAATCAGCCAATCAGATTGAGCTCGCATTCTATTGGCTGATCGGAACAGCCAATAGAATGCGAGCTCAATCTGATTGGCTGATTGGATCAGCCAATCGGATTGAACTTGATGGAATCAGCCAATCAGAAAATTCCTACCTTAATTCCGATTGGCTGATAGAATCCTATCAGCCAATCAGAATTCGAGGGACGCCATCTTGGATGACGTCCCTTAAAGGAACCGTCATTCGTCGGGAGACAACGGAAGAAGAGGATGGATCCGCGTCGCCTGCTTCAAGATGGACCCGCTCCGCACCGGATGGAAGAAGATTGAAGATGCCGCTTGGAGAAGATGTTTGCCGGTCCGGATGTCCTCTTCTTGCCGGATAGGAGGAAGACTTTGGAGCCTCTTCTGGACCTCTTCAGCACCGGATGATGGATCGCCAACCCCCGCTTGGGTTGGATGAAGATGTTGGAGCCAGGACGGATCGGTGAACCTGGTATGGTGAAGACAAGGTAGGAAGATCTTCAGGGGCTTAGTGTTAGGTTTATTTAAGGGGGGTTTGGGTTAGATTAGGGGTATGTGGGTGGTGGGTTGTAATGTTGGGGGGGGGGTATGGTATGTTTTTTTTTACAGGCAAAAGAGCTGAAATCCTTGGGGCATGCCCCGCAAAGGGCCCTGTTCAGGGCTGGTAAGGTAAAAGAGCTTGTAACTTTTTTAATTTAGAATAGGGTAGGGAATTTTTTATTTTGGGGGGCTTTGTTATTTTATTAGGGGGCTTAGAGTAGGTGTAATTAGTTTAAAATTGTTGTAATATTTTTCTTATGTTTGTAAATATTTTATTATTTTTTGTAACTTAGTTCTTTTTTATTTTTTGTACTTTAGCTAGTTTATTTAATTGTATTTATTTGTAGCAATTGTGTTTAATTAATTTATTGATAGTGTAGTGTTAGGTTAATTGTAGGTAATTGTAGGTAGTTTATTTAATTAATTTATTGATAGGGTAGTGTTAGGTTTAATTATATCTTAGGTTAGGATTTATTTTACAGGTAAATTTGTTATTATTTTAACTAGGTAACTATTAAATAGTTCTTAACTATTTAATAGCTATTGTACCTGGTTAAAATAATTAAAAAGTTGCCTGTAAAATAAATATTAATCCTAAAATAGCTATAATATAATTATAATTTATATTGTAGCTATATTAGGATTTATTTTACAGGTAAGTATTTAGCTTTAAATAGGAATCAGTTATTTAATAAGAGTTAATTAATTTCGTTAGATGTAAATTATATTTAAGTTAGGGGGGTGTTAGGGTTAGGGTTAGACTTAGCTTTAGGGGTTAATCAATTTATTAGAATAGCGGTGAGCTCCGGTCGTCAGATTAGGGGTTAATAATTGAAGGTAGGTGTCGGCGATGTTAGGGAGGGCAGATTAGGGGTTAATACTATTTATGATAGGGTTAGTGAGGCGGGTTAGGGGTTAATAACTTTATTATAGTAGCGCTCAGGTCCGCTCGGCAGATTAGGGGTTAATAAGTGTAGGCAGGTGTCGGCGACGTTGAGGGGGGCAGATTAGGGGTTAATAAATATAATATAGGGGTCGGCGGTGTTAGGGGTAGCAGATTAGGGGTACATAGGGATAACGTAGGTGGCGGCGCTTTGCGGTCGGAAGATTAGGGGTTAATTATTTTAAGTAGCTGGCGGCGACGTTGTGGGGGGCAGGTTAGGGGTTAATAAATGTAATACAGGGGTCGGCGGGGTTAGGGGCAGCAGATTAGGGGTACATAAGTATAACGTAGGTGGCGGTCGGCAGATTAGGGGTTAAAAATTTTAATCGAGTGGCGGCGATGTGGGGGGAGCTCGGTTTAGGGGTACATAGGTAGTTTATGGGTGTTAGTGTACTTTAGGGTACAGTAGTTAAGAGCTTTATGAACCGGCGTTAGCCAGAAAGCTCTTAACTCCTGCTATTTTCAGGCGGCTGGAATTTTGTCGTTAGAGCTCTAACGCTCACTTCAGAAACGACTCTAAATACCAGAGTTAGGAAGATCCCTTTGAAAAGATAGGCTACGCAAATGGCGTAGGGGGATCTGCGGTATGGAAAAGTCGCGGCTGAAAAGTGAGCGTTAGACCCTTTAATCACTGACTCCAAATACCAGCGGGCGGCCAAAACCAGCGTTAGGAGCCTCTAACGCTGGTTTTGACGGCTACCGCCGAACTCCAAATCTAGGCCTAAGAAAATAATAAACAAATTACAAGATATTTAAACTTATTACACCTAATCTAATAGCCCTATCAAAATAAAAAAAAGCCCCCCAACTAAAAAAAACCCTAGCCTAAACTAAACTACCAATAGCCCTTAAAAGGGCCTTTTGTGGGGCATTGCCCCAAAGTAATCAGCTCTTTTACCTGTAAATAAAATACAAACAACCCCCTCAACAGTAAAACCCACCACCCACACAACCAACCCCCCAAATAAATTACTATCTAAAAGAACCTAAGCTCCCCATTGCCCTGAAAAGGGCATTTGGATGGGCATTGCCCTTAAAAGGGCAGTTAGCTCTTTTGCAGCCCAAACCCTAATCTAAAAATTAAAACCCACCCAATACACCCTTAAAAAAACCTAAAACTAACCCCCTGAAGATAGACTTACCGTTCTGAAGACCGGACATCCCTCCTCAAGGAAGCGGCAGAAGTCTTCATCCAACCGGGCTGAAGTCCTCAACGAAGCCGGGAGAAGTCTTCATCCAAGCCGGGGGTGAAGTGGTCCTCCAGACGGGCAGAAGTCTTCATCCAGACGGCATGTTCTATCTTCATCCATCCGACGCGGAGCGGGTCCATCTTCAAGACATCCGGCACGGAGCATCCTCTTCAAACGACGGCTTCTTACTGAATAACGGTTCCTTTAAGTGACGTTATCCAAGATGGCGTCCCTTAGATTCCGATTGGCTGATAGAATTCTATCAGCCAATCGGAATTAAGGTAGAAAAAATCCAATCAGCCAATAGGATTGAGCTCGCATTCTATTGGCTGTTCCAACCAATTGGATCAGCTAATAGGATTGAACTAGGAATTTTTTCTACCTTAATTCCGATTGGCTGATAGAATTCTATCAGCCAATCGGAACCTAAAGGACGCCATCTTGGATGACGTCACTTAAAGGAACCGTCATTCAGTAAGAAGCCGTAGTTTGAAGAGGATGTTCTGCGCCGGATGTCTTGAAGATGGACCCGCTCCGTGTCAGATTGATGAAGATAGAAGATGGGAGTCTGTGAATACATGGATATATATAATGTTACAGCATTTTGTAACTTGTTGATAGGAATTAACTCACAATTTTCATTCATTCATTTTTTAAGATATAAGATACTTTAACTATTTTTTGTATAGGCCATTTACATTAATTTGGTAACCTAATAGGAGTTTCTTGTTACCTGCTTTGGCACGGTCAATCTGTGCAATAGGGATCAATGACCTGGTCACTAGTATTTTTATAAAACTATTTTTATAAAGGTGTTAAGGTTTCTATTGTGGCACAAAAGTTTTTTCTATAACATGATTTTGTGTATATATTATAACTAATGAAATAGAGAATAACTATGCTATTATTTATAAAGGGTAATATCTGTTCTAAACACTATGCTTACGAGCTGATTTAGGTGTTTAAGATTTTATTTCTTTCTTTTTCAATTGTAAATATGATTAATTTACTTAGTTGCGACTTGAGATGTTGTAACCGATTGAATAAGTAGGTGTTTTTAGAGCTCCACTCCAAGCTAAGGTTTAATCCAATCACTATGCTTCATTAGCCATATAAGGCTTATGGGAACTTTTGACTGTAGCTACGATTACGGCTGCTGGAGTGGAGTTCTAACCACTCAAAAGGCCATTTGACCATGTATTGTCTTTTTTATACACTTTTTGTTTTTTAGAATTCCTCAATAAAGTTTATCCTTTTATTACTACCGAGTCTTCAAGTGCACCTCACATGTTGTTGATTTGTGGAACTTTGAAACGGAGGTATTGCACTCTAGCACTTCAGATGTATCCTGCACCTAGCTCTCCCACCCACCTCACGGAACATCCTATCGCATTGAGGAAGAGGAAGCCAGAGACCGGAAAGGACGGATTACGTCACACGCCAGTTTGTAAGTGAGCCGAGAGAGGAGAAGAAACGACTACAGATCAAGTAACGCTAGTTTTGTTAATACCGGACTGATCGCATATCCTGGAAGACAGAGAGTCATTTTTACACCCTGTGGACAGGTCACTTACGTGAAAACATAAATATATACTGTATGTGTATGTGTATAGTAGAGAGGACAACAGAGCAAAAAATTCTATACAAAATCAAATAAACAATTTAAATCTTCCAAATGTCAAAAATGATAGTTCATAAAAGTCAGAGTAGTGAGAAAAGTGAAGGTATTCCCCTTACCAGAAATTACCTCAAACTAATGAGGTTAATTGCCGCTTCTGTGAGGGAGAGACCTCCAACGTGCTTGTTCCTTTTGGACTGTTGGAATAGTTTTCATGCACCTCCTGGAGTGTGTTGTTAATAGTAGTTCTCCTTCTATCCTCTTTTTCAGCGAAAGGCACTGCTCTGCATCCCCCTCTTCTTCGTCTCCTCTTCTTCTTTTAAGCAGATTCATTTTTTTCTCTCCAATTTGGTGTTTGTAATGTTGTTATCTCCTGTGGGTGAAACCTGGGTTGGTCCCTGGGTTGATGGTTCTGGTTCTGAAAATGAGATGGGCGATTGTGGGTATGGGGACGATGTGGCTGGTATAGACGCGGAGCCTGTATTGGGTTTGCGGCCTCCTTTAAAACCTCCAGGCAAGCTTTTTACTTGGCACTCTTGAAGCTGCAAGTGCAGAAAGTAAAATAAAGTCCCTTTTCCAGGGCAGCTGTACATAAATCTATAGAAAGGAACTATCAGAATTCAGCTAGGAAACAAACATATCTTTTATCTCCCCTCACTCATATATATGTGTATATATGTATTACACATGCATACACAAACACACACACACAAATGCATACACACACAAATGCATACACACACATACACACAAAAGCATACATACACAGACACACACACACATATACACACACACATACACACACAAATGCATACACACATACACACAAATGCATACATACACAGACACACACACACATGCACACACACAAATGCATACACACACACACAAATGCATATTCACACAAATGCATACATACACAGACACACACACACAAAAATGCATACACACAAATGCATACACACACACACAAATGCATACACACACACAAATGCATAAACACACACAAATGCATACACACACACAAATGCATATACACACACATACACAGTCACAAATGCATACATACACAGACACACACAAGCACAAATGTATACACACATACACACAAATGCATACACACACAGACACACACACACAAATGCATACACACTCAGACACACACACATATGCATACACACACAGACACGCACACACAAATGCATACACACACAGACACACACACACAAATATGCATACACGCACAGACACACACACACACAAATGCATACACACACAGACACACACATACACACAAATGCATACACACACAGACACACATATGCATACACACACACAGACACACAGACACACATATGCATACACACACAGACACACACACACAAATGCATACATACACATTTACTGTAGTATATCCACGTATGGGCATAAAGCAGCTGTACATTTTATAAAACTAATTCAACCTAGAACATGTCAAAACAAATCCCCTCCAAACTTTACAAATGCACTGACCATATATGAATCTGTTGCTTCTGGAAAGTTACAAATGTGCCTTTTCAAAAAGGTTTATGTGATTTTGTTTTGTACCCACAGCATGTCGGATAATCTAAAAAATTAGCAAGAAAGGAGTGATTGCCAGGAAAAAGTTATCATTATTCTGTTCAACATTTCTCAGTTTGGTAGATATTTTACAGTAAAAAACATCCATTAAAAACCTTTTTATGCCATTTGATTCCATAAGTAAACACTGGCCAGTCCTAGAAAGCAAATCAGAAAAGATAACCGTAATTCTTTTCTATTTTTGAAAACAAATTTCTAATAAATCTCCTTCTGGCTTTCGACCCATTTATAAGAAATAAAATGAGCTACATAAAAAGCAGTGTAATTGTTTATACCATACACTAATGTAGGGAAAATGAATGGGTAATAATGTAAAGTAGCCTTTGGATAAAAATCCCTTGCAAACAACAAAAATACAGTTCTGTTGAGATGGAAACATATTGTAACCACAACTGAAAGGTTTATGTAAAGTTTGTATAAAGCAATAAGAGCATGTAGAAATAAAGATGCACTAGTAAATCATTGCAATCATTCTTTATCAATGCTATCTCCAATCACAATTGTGATTTATGGCAGCGTATATAGTTGTACTATGTACAAATAAAGTATGCCTATAAAAATAGTAGTTGATCTTTAAATGTTGTCATGGATGTTATGACACAATGATATGTACTTAGTTGTCTGACAAACCACTTGGTGCTAGAAGGAAAGAGCTTAGCTGGAGTACTGAGTACTATAACGAAACATAACATTCAATTCATCAAGGAATTTTTAATATATTCCCAAAAATGTTGAATAACTGAACTCTGCATTCTGAAATTCCCAAAATTCTTAAAGATTAAACGGATGGTAAAGTTCATACATATTTTTTATAAAAACCTCTTTTTTTTATTACTACTTTTAAATAAAAAAAATGTTATTCATCTAATATCTTATAGATAATTCTCCCCTGCCAGCCTCCCTCCTCTGTTTTTTTTTTTCTTCCCTTTTTTCTGCCCAATCAAAAGCTTAGCCACCTGGACCATTGAACATATGTATTTATTACAAGCATACAGGTAGATTACGAGTTGTGCGTTCTTCTTTTAACGCTGAAAAAATGGCCATTTCAGCATTGAAACAGCCATGCAGCCATTACAAGTCTTGTCGGTATAGCTATACCGCAAGCCTTTTAGCCTGAAACGCAACGTCAGTCCCACACTCGTAAAAATTATGTTTTTTCATGGGACTTTCGTAGCGCAGCCATTACAAGTTTTTCAAAAGCTTGCGTTACACCCTATAACAACAAGATCCATTCCACCATCTGAAAACAGTAGTTATGATTTTTACGCAACAATACTGTTACATAAAACTCATAATTAAAGTGTTAAAAATACACTAACACCCATAAACTACCTATTAACCCCTAAACCGAGGCCCTCCCGCATCACAAACACTATAATAAAGTTATTAACCCCTAATCTGCTGCTCCCAACATCGCCGCCAATAATAAAACATATTATCCCCTATTTTTTTCATGTAATTGGCAAGAGTCCATGAGCTAGTGATGTATGGGATATACAATCCTACCAGGAGGGGCAAAGTTTTCCAAACCTCAAAATGCCTATAAATACACCCCTCACCACACCCACAATTCAGTTTTACAAACTTTACCTCCCTATGGAGGTGGTGAAGTAAGTTTGTGCTTGATTTTCTTCTGTGATATGCGCTTCTCAGCATTTTGAAGCCTGATTCCTCTCAGAGTACAGTGTTTGTCAGAGGGATGTGAAGAGAGTATCACCTACTGATTCTATGGTTTTCCTCAAGGGAAATCTTTTCAAAGGTTCTCTGTTATTGGTCGTAGAGATTCATCTCCTACCTCCCTTTTCAGATCGACTATATACTCTCATATCCATTACCTCTACTGATACTTTTTCAGTACTGGTTTGGCTATCTGCTATATGTGGATGGGTGTCTTTCGGTAAGTATGTTTTCATTACTTAAGACACTCACATCTATGGTTTGGCACGTTATGTATTAATATAAAGTTTTAAATATATGTATTGTACTTATATTTGCCATGAGTAAGGTTTATGTATATTTCCTTTTGCAGACTTCAAAAAAGTTAGGAAGTTATTTTTTCTTACCTGGGGTATAGACTTTTCTTCAAATTGACTGCTTTTTCATTAATTTTCGCGGGCAAAATTAGGCTTGCGAGGTTGCAAAATGCTGATATCTATTGAATTTTTGGCGCGTAGGTATGTTCAGTGACGCAAATTCGTAATTTCCGGCATCTTAGCTGATGCCAGGTTTCCTTGCACAAGGTTGCGTCTGCCATGACGTGAGTTGCGTAATTTCTAGATGTTGTTAGCACCAAAAAATTTCATTTTGCGTTGTGCATCATACTTGGCGCCAAATAATTTAAGTATTTAAACCCCACTTCCTATATGCCCCTTGCCTTTTTTATGCTCAGAGGGCTATGCTGTTTTTTTTCCCATTCCTGAAACTGCTATATAAGGAAATTGATAATTTTGCTTTATATGTTGTTTTTTTTCTCTTACATTTGCAAGATGTCTCAATCTGATCCTGTCTCAGAAACCACTGTTGGAACCCTGCTGCATGATAACAGTTCTACCAAATCTAAGTGTATCTGTTGTAAGTTAGCGGAGATTATATCTCCAGTTGTAGTATATAACAGTTGTCATGATAAACTTTTACAGGGAGTGCAGAATTATTAGGCAAATGAGTATTTTGACCACATCATCCTCTTTATGCATGTTGTCTTACTTCAAGCTGTATAGGCTCGAAAGCCTACTACCAATTAAGCATATTAGGTGATGTGCATCTCTGTAATGAGAAGGGGTGTGGTCTAATGACATCAACACCCTATATCAGGTGTGCATAATTATTAGGCAACTTCCTTTCCTTTGGCAAAATGGGTCAAAAGAAGGACTTGACAGGCTCAGAAAAGTCAAAAATAGTGAGATATCTTGCAGAGGGATGCAACACTCTTAAAATTGCAAAGCTTCTGAAGCGTGATCATCGAACAATCAAGCGTTTCATTCAAAATAGTCAACAGGATCGCAAGGAGCGTGTAGAAAAACCAAGGCGCAAAATAACTGCCCATGAACTGAGAAAAGTCAAGCGTGCAGCTGCCAAGATGCCACTTGCCACCAGTTTGGCCATATTTCAGAGCTGCAACATCACTGGAGTGCCCAAAAGCACAAGGTGTGCAATACTCAGAGACATGGCCAAGGTAAGAAAGGCTGAAAGACGACCACCACTGAACAAGACACACAAGCTGAAACGTCAAGACTGGGCCAAGAAATATCTCAAGACTGATTTTTCTAAGGTTTTATGGACTGATGAAATGAGAGTGAGTCTTGATGGGCCAGATGGATGGGCCCGTGGCTGGATTGGTAAAGGGCAGAGAGCTCCAGTCCGACTCAGACGCCAGCAAGGTGGAGGTGGAGTACTGGTTTGGGCTGGTATCATCAAAGATGAGCTTGTGGGGCCTTTTCGGGTTGAGGATGGAGTCAAGCTCAACTCCCAGTCCTACTGCCAGTTTCTGGAAGACACCTTCTTCAAGCAGTGGTACAGGAAGAAGTCTACATCCTTCAAGAAAAACATGATTTTCATGCAGGACAATGCTCCATCACACGCGTCCAAGTACTCCACAGCGTGGCTGGCAAGAAAGGGTATAAAAGAAGAAAATCTAATGACATGGCCTCCTTGTTCACCTGATCTGAACCCCATTGAGAACCTGTGGTCCATCATCAAATGTGAGATTTACAAGGAGGGAAAACAGTACACCTCTCTGAACAGTGTCTGGAAGGCTGTGGTTGCTGCTGCACGCAATGTTGATGGTGAACAGATCAAAACACTGACAGAATCCATGGATGGCAGGCTTTTGAGTGTCCTTGCAAAGAAAGGTGGCTATATTGGTCACTGATTTGTTTTTGTTTTGTTTTTGAATGTCAGAAATGTATATTTGTGAATGTTGAGATGTTATATTGATTTCACTGGTAAAAATAAATAATTGAAATTGGTATATATTTGTTTTTTGTTAAGTTGCCTAATAATTATGCACAGTAGTAGTCACCTGCACACACAGATATCCCCCTAAAATAGCTAAAACTAAAAACAAACTAAAAACTACTTCCAAAAATATTCAGCTTTGATATTAATGAGTTTTTTGGGTTCATTGAGAACATGGTTGTTGTTCAATAATAAAATTAATCCTCAAAAATACAACTTGCCTAATAATTCTGCACTCCCTGTACATGCAGAGAATGTATCCATCAGTACTAGTACAATGCCTGTTGTTCCTTCAACATATAATGTACATGATATCCCTGTGAATATAAAAGATTTTATTGCTGATGCGATTCAGAAGGCTTTGTCTGCTATTCTTCCTTCTAATAAATGTAAAAGGTCTTTAAAAACTTCTCATAAGGTTGATAAGCTTTCAAATGACCGACAACATACTGAATTATCCTCCTCTGATGAGGATCTATCTGGCTCTGAAGATCCTACCTCAGATATTGACACTAACAAATCTACTTATCTCTTTAAGATGGAGTATATTTGTTCCTTGTTAAAAGAGGTGTTGATTACTTTGGAAATTGAGGAAAACTAGTCCTCTTGATACTAAAACTAGTAAACGTTTAAATTCTGTTTATAAACCTCCTGTGGTTACTCCAAAGGTTTTTCCAGTTCCTGATGCTATTTCTGATATAATTTCAAAGGAATGGAATACGCCTGGTACTTCTTTTTTTCCTTCTTCTAGGTTTAAAAAGTTGTATCCTTTGCCAGCAGTTAGATTGGTGTTTTGGGAAAAAATCCCCAAAGCTGATGGGGCTATTTCTACTCTTGCCAAACGTACTACTATTCCTTTGGAAGATAGTACTTCTTTTAAGGACCCTTTAGATAGGAAACTTGAATCTAATCTAATGAAAGCTTATTTATTTTCTTACTACATTCTTAGGCCTGCTATATCCATGGCTGATGTTGCAGCTGCAACAACCTTTTGGTTGGAAAGCTTAGCGCAACAAGAAACAGATTCTGATTTGTTTAGCATTGTTCGCTTGCTTCAACATGCTAATCATTTTATCTGTGTTGCTATTTTTGATATCAATATTGATGTTAAATCTAAGTCTTTAGCTATTTTAGCTAGAAGAGCTTTGTGGCTCCAATATTGGAATGCTCACATGGTATCTAAGTCTAGATTACTATCTCTTTCTTTCCAAGGTAACAATTTATTTGGTTCTCAGTTGGATTTAATTATTTCAACTGTCACTGGGGGGAAGGGAGTTTTTTACCTCAGGATAAAAGATCTAAGGGTAAATCTAAAGCTTCTAATCGTTTTTGTTCTTTTTGACAGAATAAGGAACAGAAAGCCAATCCTTCCCCCAAAGAATCTGGTTCCAATTGGAAACCTTCTTCAAGTTGGAATAAATCCAAGCCTTTTTAGAAACCAAAGCCAGCCCCCAAGTCGGCATGAAGGTGCAGCCCTCATTCCAGCTCATTCTATTAGATCAGTTTCCACTTTGTGGGCTTTTAAGAATGAAGCTTCAGTTGATCAGATTTGCAAAGCAGCAACTTGGTCTTCTTTGCATACATTTACTAAATTCTACCGTTTGATGTATTTGCCTCTTCGGAAGCAGTTTTTTTGTATGTGGATTTAATTTTTTCTGCGGAAAATGGCTGTTTTTATTTTTATCCCTCCCTCTTTAGTGACTCTTCTGTAGAGTACCACATTTTGGGTATTACTATCCCATACGTCACTATCTCATGGACTCTTGCCAATTACATGAAAGAAAAAATTATTTATGTAAGAACTTATCTGAGAAATTAATTTCTTTCATATTGGCAAGAGTCCATGAGACCCACCCTTTTTATGGGGGTTATGTTTTTTTGTATAAAGCACAATTATATTTCCAGTTCCTTTTTTTGATGCTTTTTATTCCTTTTTCACTAGTACTAATACACACTACTTGGCTATTCGTTAAACTGAATTGTGGGTGTGGTGAGGGGTGTATGTATAGGCATTTTGAGGTTTGGGAAACTTTGCCCCTCCTGGTAGGATTGTATATCCCATACGTCACTAGCTCATGGACTCTTGCCAATATGAAAGAAATTAATTTATCAGGTAAGTTCTTACATAAATTATGTTTCCGCCGCTTCCCAACATCGTCACCACTATAATAAAGTTATTAACCCCTAAACTACTGCGCTGCTGCATCGCAAATACTATCTAAATATTGTTAACCCTTAATCTGCCCACTACTGCCTACTAAGTTATTAAGCCCTACACCACCACCACTATAATAAACCTATTAACCAATAAACCGCAAGCCCCCCACAACGAAATATACTAAATTAAACTATTAATCCCTAAACTGAAAGCCCCCACATCACAATAAACTAGTAACGCCCCCTAGCTTTATATTAAAATTACAATTTCCCTATCTTAAATTGAATTAAAGCTTACCTGTCAAATTAAAAAAACTAAGTTTAAACTAACAATTAAACTAATATAACTATTTAATATTAAACTAACTACCAATTAAAGAAAACTAAAATACACATTATACATATACAAATCCTAACACTACTATAAAAATTACAAACTATCTAATTAAAAAAAAATAGGGGTTAATATAGTTTAATTTAGGTTGTTGCGATGTGGGGGGCTGGCGGTTTAGGGTTTAATAGGTTTATTTAGTGGTAGTGATGTGGAAGGCCAGATGTTTAGGGGTTAATAACTTTATTTAGTTTTGGCGATGTCGGGGAGCGGTGGAATAGGGGTTAATAGATTTATTATAGTGTGGGCGATGCAGGGATGCAGGGGAATAGAGGTTAATAACTTTAGTATAGTGGCGACATTGGGAGCAGCAGATTAGGGGTTAATAGTTTTATTTCGGTGGCAGCGATATTGGGAGCGGCAGATTAGGGGTTAATAACTGTATGTAGGTGGCAGCGATGTCGGGGGCAGCAGATTCGGGGTGTTTAGAAGTGGGGTTTATGTTAGGATGTTAGGTTTAAACTTTTTTTTTTCAATGGGGCTGCGTTACGGAGCTTTTTATTCCGCGATCGCAGGTGTTAGGTTTTTTTTAGTCCGCTTTCCCCATTGATGTCTATGGGGAAAGCGTGCATGAGCATGTCAAAACAGCGCAACCATATCACACGCACAAGGCGGCTGTTTCAAAACTTATAATGGCTGCGCTATAGAGGGTTAAATAATGCAACTTTTGTTGCATTCATTAAATTCCCTATAGCGTTCATAACTCGTAATCTACCTTAACGTAACCACAGTCTGTCAGTGCTTGTTACTTTTCTGCATGAGTGGCACAAAATAGAGGATTCATAATTTACCACAACTTATTGATGTTCAACAAAACGTCACATTTTTGTAAATGCTCTTTTTTTTTCATTTTACTTGCAATTTTTTTTATTTTACATACCAATTTTATTACTGATGATTCTAGAAATGTGTACAGCAGTCCCGCCTGCTATACACATTACTAAGATCAGAGCCGGTTTTAGTATTTTTTATTTCCCTCTTGAAATTTTTTTGTTTCAAATAGTAAAGTGATGTGTACAGCAGTCCCTCCTGCTATACACATCACATCTTTACACAGGAACGCTTCCTCCGTTCTATTTTTCTTTTAACTTGAGTAGATTGAGGTGTACAGCAGTCCCGTCCGCTGTACACGTCACTAGGATCAGAGCTGCTCGTTCAGTACATCGGAACGCTTCCTTTTTACTTTCAGCAGATTGACGTGTACAATGGGTGGGACTGCTGTACATGTCAATTTACTCAAGGTAAAAAAAAAAAGAACGGAGGAAGCGTTCCTGTGTAAAGAACGCGTAGGTCTGATGATAGTGATGTGTATAGCAGGTGGTACTTCTGTACACATCACTTTACTATTTGAGACACAAATTTCAAGAGGGAAAGGGGAAATAACAGAAAACATAAAGCGGCTCTGATCCTAGTGATGTGTATAGCAGGCGGGGCTACTGTAGACATCACTTTACTTTTTGAGGCACAAAAGTTTCAAGAGGAATAAAGGTAATACAAATATGGGAATAGCTCTACTAGTGATGTGCACAGCAGGTGGGACTGCTGTACATGTTTATAAAGTGCTGAGAAGCTACATTAATGGGCAGAACCAATAAAGTGATTGACAGGAATTATAGAATACAAAAATAATGAATATATAATAATGTAAAAAAAAATGAAAAAATATGCAAATTGTTTATAAAACATGAAATAATAAAATTGACCATCCCATTAAGGGCTAGACTACAAGTGCAGTGCTAAATTATAGTGTGCCTGCAAATGGGCAAAATTGCCCATTTGCAGGTGCACAATAATTAACCAGCCATTACAAGTGGCTGATTGTTAGGTTAGTCATGAATGACCTGGTTTTGTAGATCTCAACTGTGGGTTTTGCCCCTGTCTGTGAAGTTTAAAGGAGCGACTGAACGTCTATTAAACAAACACTCTCTTGGAATATAGTAGTTAAGATGGAATATAATGTAGCAGGTTAGCCTGTGATTGATATGGTTAACAAATACTTGAAAGCAAATATTGAGGCTTAGAAGTTTTTTAACAATGTCCAATCCTCTATAGATGGGTAGCTGCAGGGATGGAATAGAGACAGTGTAGCAGTATGCGGTAGCTAGTGGTTTCAGACCGCAACCAGAAGCTGATTCTCTGAGAATCTTTGATGTCAAAGAAACGTCGGAGTCAAGCCCGGTGGTTGGAGAGGAGACGTGCTTCCGATAGTAAGCTTTAGTACGCGGTTGCGGTGCTTTATTCTGTGAAAGTTGTACTTCATACAAGATGTACTTCATACAAGATGCAGGTAAGTGTGTTGATAGGTTGCTTTATTGGATAAGGAGATAATGGAAGTAGCATTGTGGTTAGGAATGCTACCCGCTCTTGATAATATGGCAACAAGACCGTTATACTGTACTCCACGGGACAGTGAAAGTTAGAGGGAGAAAGTTTGTAAACAACCTGGAGGTATGAAAGTTCTTCCAGAGTGAGGGAACAAATTGGAGCTGGTTGATAGGCACTCTGATTAGAAGCTCTGGAAAGTGACTGCTTGTAGTCAGCATATCTAGGAAAGCTGTAGGCTTGTAACGATCCGCTCAGACAGGAAACTACCTGTGTATTGCGTAATAACATTAATAAGCACCTGGATAGGGGTAGGTTGCGCTTATGTAGCGTGAATTACTTATAGGAACAGAACTGAGAGGTTGAGAAGGCTGACGTCAGGGTGACGTCTGTGGAAAAGGGAGACAAGTCTAGGAGCTTTGAGGTTGGTAGAGAGTTCCCAGGAGTAGTCCTCAGGGAAGTATCCCTTCCAACAGACTAAGTATTGTAACTGGTCCCTGTAAACTCTGGATGCTTTGGACTAAGTATTCATCTTGGTAAAGTGATGAAGGGGGTAGAACTTGACTCTGGGATCTCATAGGCATATAAGGCTTGAGCAAGGAGATGTGAAACGTGGAGTGTGTTCTGAGGTTAGTTGGCAATTTAAGAATGATTGCATTGGAATTCACTACTCATAGGATCTCAAAAGGACTGATGAAGAGTCCCCCCAATTTTTTACTGGGAATGTGTAGCTTGAGGTTTTTTGTGGACAACTAGACCATATCGCTGACAGCATAAGATGGGGCTTGCTGTCTCCGTAATTCATAATATCGTTTTTATGAGGTTTGTGCATTTTGGATGTTCTCTCTGAGAAGTTTAAAATTGTCAATTAAGGAGTTGGGGGTGTCAGCTACCAATTGAGAAGTCAAACCTGAAGGGGGAGATAGGAGGAATGAAGGATGATAGCCATAATTGGCATGGAATGGTTTTCGTTGATTGAGTAATTATAGGCATATTTAGCCATGGGGAGGTAGGTTGGCCAGTTTTCTTGTTGATAAGAACAATAACATCATAAGTAGTTTCCAACCACTGATTTAGCCTCTCGGTTTGACCGTTGGTCTGGGGGTGAAATGCAGTAACATAACAATGTTCAATTTGTAGGTGAAAACAGAGTTCTCTCTAGAAATGAGAGGTGAATTGAGTCCCTTGGTCAGTGGAAATGATGGAGGGTATACCATGCAATTTCACAACATGTTTAAGGAATAATTGTGCAGTTTCAGCAGATGTTGGTAGTCTATAGAAGGGGATGAAATGCACCATTTTCGTAAGTAAGTCAATGATGACTGGGACAGTATTTTTGTTATCTGAGTTTGGCAATTCCATTATAAAGTCGATACCAACATGTTGCTAAGGTTTGTCTGGGATTTGTAGAGGCATCAATAATCCGTAAGGAGGACGTCTCTCAGACTTAGAGACAGTGCAAGTTTGTACATATTCTTTTACTGAATGTTGTAAGGAAGACCACCAGAAATTTCTTTTAATGAGTTCTAATGTTCTGTGGAAACCTGGGTGACCTGCAAGAGGTGAATCATGTCCCTCATAGGAGGAGGTATATATAATCTTTTCCCGTAGTAATAAAGACCATCTGCATCATTATGTAGGTGTTGCTGGGGTAAATGAGAATCCGTAGTCAGAGACCATTGTAGTACATCCGTGAACTGAGGAGTTATTCCAATGAAGTGTTCAGATTGAATAATAGCTGTAGGGTGGTTTGGATAATTATGTTTTTTGTCTTTACGGGACAAGGCATCGGCTTTACCATTTTTGCTTCCAGGTCTGTAAATTATGTGGTAGTTAAACCTGGCAAAATATAGGCTCCATCGAACCTGTCTCAAAGACAGAGTTTTGTTAGTTTGTAAATATTCTAAGTTTTTGTGGTCTGTATATATGATGATGTGGAGTTGGGTACCTTCCAGGTGATGTCGCCAATGTTCTAGAGAATATTTAATGACATGAAGTTATTTTTCTCCGACGGGATAGTTCAAGTCTGCAAGTGACATTACTCTGGAGTAGAATGCAACAGGATGGATTGCATAAGTGAGTGTGGTACATTGAGAGAGGACAGCACCAATGGCATAGTCTGAGGCATCAACTTCTAAGATGTATTGAAGTTTTAGATCCGTGAAATGTAGTATGGGCAGTAGTGAATCTTTCCTTGAGGTCGTTAAAGGCTACGTTTCAGAATTCCAACTGAACTGAGTAGTGGTACTGGTGAGACTGGTTAAAGGTTTAGTAATTGAAGAGAATCCTTTGATAAATTTGCGATAGGATAGGAAACGTTTTATGTCTTTCTTGTAGGTCGGTACTGGCCATTTTTTAATTGCGTCAACCTTATTCTCTTCCATTTGAATACCAGAAGAACTGATATTATACACAAAGAAAGATATCTGATTGGAGTGGAATACACACTTCTCAGGTTTTGCATAGAGATGGTGGGTTCTAAGCCTGACAATACCCAATGGACATGTTTTGTATGTTCCTGTAGGGTTTTTGAATAAATGAGGATATTATCAAGGTATATTACCATACATACATCCAGTAGGTCTCTAAAAAAATAATTAATACAGTTTTGGAATGTCGCTGGGGCATTGCAGAGACCGAATGGCATAACCGTTGTGACAGGGTCAGAGATCATATATATGTTAGAAGGAGAATGGAGCTCTCTGTTTATTCAGAATGAAAACAGTTAAATTCCAGGTGCTCTCAGCTGGTGCAATTAGCTAGCTAGCAAAAGGCTGCTCTGAGAGCAAAGCTTTCTCTTTCTTCCTCCTGTGAGGAGGAAATTACCTGACAGACTGCCTGTAAGCACAGAGACACAGAGGGAGAAAAAGCAAGTACTTTAAACTAGTGTTTTTCCTATAAAGCAGTTGTTTACTGGGGACAGTTTAGATGCCCCACTATAGTTAGGAATCCTTTAAAATGTAGTTAGCCTCCTGAGTTAGGAGTAGGTGTTTGTTTTGTTTTTATGAAACCTGCTGTGAAACAAATAAATAGTTTGTTCCTTAATCAAATGAACTGTTCCTTCTTACTAAAGCCAAAAGCACGGCCACCTTACCACAGTGGAGGCAGCAGTGGGATGGTCTAGTACTGGGAGATTAAAAGTACGGAGCCCACTTAAAGAAATATATATTAAAGTTTGTGTTTGCAAAAATGGAGGAGATCATAAAAGCCACTGCAGTGCAGCAGGAAACCAACAAAGCTCAGCAGGAAAGTAACCGTTTACTATCTGTGCAACTTGGAACAGTAATAGAGGCACAAAACACTGACCGCTTTATGCTTAAAGGGATAGTGGACCGTCTCTCAAATGTCAGCAAAGGAGAGACCAGCAGTGATACCAGGACTATCCAAGCAAGTCAGTATCTGCAAAAGATGACCCCGCAAGATGATGTGGAAGCTTACCTCCTTGCTTTTGAAAAGACTGCCACTAGGGAGCAGTGGCCATATGCAAAGTGGGCTGGAATCCTTGCACCATTTCTCTTAGGAGAGGCCCAAAGGGCTCACTTTGATCTGGAAGAGGAGGAAGCAAATGACCATGACAGTCTTAAAGCAGAAATCCTGACCAGGGCTGGTATATCCCCTGCAGTGTATGCCCAAAGATATCACAATTGGGCATATCAGGAGCAGAAGGCCCCAAGAGCCCAGTTGTTTGACTTGACACATTTGGCAACGAAATGGCTGACCCCAGAAAATTCTACACCAGCACAAATTATAGAGACCTTGTTGGACCGGTTTGTGCGAGCTTTACCAAATGGACTACTCCAGTGGGTGTGGCACTGGCAGGGTAACCCCACTACCTATGATGAGATAGTGGCTATGGTGGAGCGTTATACTGCCGTGATACTTATACTGACGTTAAATCTTCTTCTCCACCTACAAGAAGCCCAAAGGTGAAACAACACCTGGATCTAAAGGACTGGAGAACTAGTGGACCTCCGAAAATGGTAAACTGGACCAGGCGACCTAAAGGAACTCAATTTGGCTCAAAGAATAATGAGCCCCAGAAAGGACTGCAGAATGATACTGTTCCAATTACCTGTTATGAGTGTTGGCAATTAGGACACATCAAAGCTCATTGTCCACAACTGCAGGAAGCCATGGAATGTGGATATGCTTCTGTAGATAAAAAATGTTGTGGCCTTGTGTGTTTAATAGGGAAACAAGTGGAAACAAGTGTTTTTAGTTTGTGTGTACAGCTAAATGAAAAGGCTATACTGGCCCTAGTAGACTCAGGCAGTGATATCAATTTAGTTTCCGAGAGTCTAGTCACACCTTTAGAAGTACTACCTGGTCAAAGGGTGGGTGTACTTTGTGTCTATGGCACTAAAGTAGAATATGCTACTGTTGCTATTGAAATAAAACACCTTGGTAGGCCTATAAAAATTGAGGCGGCTATAGTCCCCAGGTTGCCCTATTCTCTAATATTGGGACACAATTTCCCAGGTTTCAGCAGTCTTATACAAACTGAGCTAACCACAGTAAATAATCCAGAGACTACAGTTGAAAACCTCTCAGATGTATTCCCTTTTATTTAATCTGAAATAATTTCAAAAGGTTGTAAACCACAAAAATCAAAGAGAGAGAGAAGGGCAGATAAGTACAGGGGTACAAGTTTTTTTTATGTGAAGCATTAATTAATGAAATTGAAAAAGAGGTTGAGGTTGAACAGCATCTTGACAATCTGTACACTACAAATTTTGGCAGAAAACAAGTTAGTGACTTATCTTAACAAAATGCATTCTCAAATGTTGTAGAAGTTAATGGAGCTGGGGTAGAAGGACTAAAAATTTATATCCCCATTTCATTCTAAGAGATGATCTATTGTATAGAGTAAACAAAGAGGAAGGGCAAAATATTTAGCAACTGTTGGTACCTCAGCCTTTTAGGAGAAAGGTGTTAGAGTTAACGCTTGCCCATATTTTTGGGGGACATTTGGGAACAGAAAAAACCCAAGACAGAATATTAAGAAGATTTTTTTGCCAGGGGTTTATGAAGAGGTAAAAATATTCTGTTCCTCATGCCTAGATTGTCAATTAACAGCCCCAAAGCCTTATTTACGGGCTCCTCTTATTCCCCTTCCCATAATTGACACCCCTTTTGAAAGAATTGCATGGACTTGGTGGGGCATATTAGATTATGCCACACGATATCCAGAGGTAATACCCCTGTGTAACACAGCTTCTAAGAATAAAGCTAAGGAACTGGTACAGGTTTTTTCAAGAGTAGGAATACCAAAAGAAAATCTTACCGACCAGGGTACCCCTTTTGTTTCACGTCTAATGAAAGACCTATGTCAGTTACTACAGATAAAGTCTCTGAGAGCTTCAGTGTACCATCCCCAAACAGATGGGTTGGTGGAGAGAATTAACAGGACACTGAAACATATGTTACGCAAGGTTGTAAGTAGGGATGGGAAAAACTGGGATACACTTCTACCGTATTTAATGTTTGCAATACGGGAAGTACCCCATGCATCAATAGGGTTTTCTCCCTTTGAGCTCCTTTATGGGAGACACTGAAGAGGCTTATTGGATATAAGAAGAATGGGAAGAACAAAGGGTGCATGAGAGAAATATCATTACCTATGTGGAACAAATGCAAGAACGCATAAAACAGATAATTTCCATAGCTAAACAGTATTTGGAAGAGGCTCAACAGAGACAGCAAGTACTTTATAACAGACAATCCTCTGTACGAACTTTCCAGCCAGGTGACAGGGTCATGGTTCTTGTCCCCACGGCTGAAAGTAAATTGTTATCTCGGTGGCAAGGTCCATATGAGATTATTAGCCAAGAAGGGCCTGTAAATTACAAGGTGAGGCAGCCTGACAGAAGAAAGGTGGAGCAAGTGTACCACATAAATCTGTTAAAGCCTTGGAAGACTAGAGAGGCCTTTGTATTGGTAGGAGTACAGGGATTAACAGTGACACCCACTCTTGTCCCTGAGGTGCAAGTGTCTACTGACCTTATATCAGAACAACAAAAAGAAGTTAAAGAAATGTTAAAAAGAAATGCTGATGTATTTTCTAATACACCAGGTAGAACCAGGGACGTAGTCCATGATATTGTTACGGAGCCAGTAGTAATTGTAAAAGTTAAACCCTACAGGGTACCGGAAGCAAAAAGAGAGGCAATACAGGCAGCAGTGGTAAAAATGTTACAACTAGGGGTTATTGAAGAATCTAATAGTCAGTGGTCAAGTCCTATAGTCCTAGTGCCAAAGCCAGATGGGTCTCTGCGGTTCTGTAATTATTTTAGGAAACTCAATGAGTGTTCTAAATTTGATGCATTCCCTATGCCTAGGATAGATGAGCTTATTGAAAATTTGGCACCTCACAAAAGGCTATTGGCAAATACCTCTGTCAAAGGAAGCTAAAGAAAAGACAGCATTTGCAACCCCTGGGGGCCTTTACCAATATACCGTTTTGCCATTTGGGTTACACAGGGCACCAGTGAGATTCCAATGGTTGATGAATAAGTTGTTGAAGCCACATGCCCAGTATGCCTCAGCTTATCTAGATGATCTGGTTATTCATAGCCAGGACTGGGAGTCCCATTTGCATAGAGTAGAAGCTGTTTTAGACACTCTGAGTGAAGCTGGTCTCACAGTCAATCCTACTAAAAGTATAATAGGCTGCTTAGAGGTCAAATATTTGGGTTTTACTGTAGGAAGAGGTATGGTAAAACCCCAAGTTAGTAAAATAGCAGCCATTGAAAGCTGGCCCAGGCCCTTAAGAAAAATAGTAGGGTATGGAATAGTAGGGTATTATAGAAGGTTTATACCCCATTTTGCCACCAAGGCTTCTCCACTAACAGATTTGATGAAAGCAAGGGCGTCTGATGTTATGGAATGGACTGAGGTGGCAGACCGTTCATTTTCTGACTTGAAAACGGCTTTATGCTGTCATCCATTCTTAATAGCTCCTGATTTCTCCAAGCAGTTCTTTCTGCAGACAGATGCTTCCGAAGTTGGCCTGGGAGCAGTACTGTCTCAATATATAGCAGGTGAAGAACACCCTGTGCTCTAATGAGTCATAAATTACAGGGAGAGCAGAATTATTAGGCAAGTTGTATTTTTGAGGATTCATTTTATTATTGAACAACAACCATGTTCTCAATGAACCCAAAAAACTCAGTAATATCAAAGCTGAATATTTTTGGAAGTAGTTTTTAGTTTGTTTTTAGTCTTAGCTATTTTAGGGGGATATCTTTGTGTGCAGGTGACTATTACTGTGCATAATTATTAGGCAACTTAACAAAAAACAAATATATACCCATTTCAATTATTTATTTTTACCAGTGAAACCAATATAACATCTCAACATTCACAAATATACATTTCTGACATTCAAAAACAAAACAAAAACAAATCAGTGACCAATATAGCCACCTTTCTTTGCAAGGACACTCAGAAGCCTGCCATCCATGGATTCTGTCAGTGTTTTGATCTGTTCACCATCAACATTGCGTGCAGCAGCAACCACAGCCTCCCAGACACTGTTCAGAGAGGTGTACTGTTTTCCCTCCTTCTAAATCTCACATTTGATGATGGACCACAGGTTCTCAATGGGGTTCAGATCAGGTGAACAAGGAGGCCATGTCATTAGATTTTCTTCTTTTATACCCTTTCTTGCCAGCCACGCTGTGGAGTACTTGGACGCGTGTGATGGAGCATTGTCCTGCATGAAAATCATGTTTTTCTTGAAGGATGCAGACTTCTTCCTGTACCACTGCTTGAAGAAGGTGTCTTCCAGAAACTGGCAGTAGGACTGGGAGTTGAGCTTGACTCCATCCTCAACCCAAAAAGGCCCCACAAGCTCATCTTTGATGATACCAGCCCAAACCAGTACTCCACCTCCACCTTGCTGGCGTCTGAGTCGGACTGGAGCTCTCTGCCCTTTACCAATCCAGCCACGTGCCCATCCATCTGGCCCATCAAGACTCACTCTCATTTCATCAGTCCATAAAACCTTAGAAAAATCAGTCTTGATATATTTCTTGGCCCAGTCTTGACGTTTCAGCTTGTGTGTCTTGTTCAGTGGTGGTCGTCTTTCAGCCTTTCTTACCTTGGCCATGTCTCTGAGTATTGCACACCTTGTGCTTTTGGGCACTCCAGTGATGTTGCAGCTCTGAAATATGGCCAAACTGGTGGCAAGTGGCATCTTGGCAGCTGCACGCTTGACTTTTCTCAGTTCATGGGCAGTTATTTTGCGCCTTGGTTTTTCCACACGCTTCTTGCAACCCTGTTGACTATTTTGAATGAAACGCTTGATTGTTCGATGATCACGCTTCAGAAGCTTTGCAATTTTAAGAGTGCTGCATCCCTCTGCAAGATATCTCACTATTTTTGACTTTTCTGAGCCTGTCAAGTCCTTCTTTTCACCCATTTTGCCAAAGGAAAGGAAGTTGCCTAATAATTATGCACACCTGATATAGGGTGTTGATGTCATTAGACCACACCCCTTCTCATTACAGAGATGCACATCAACTAATATGCTTAATTGGTAGTAAGCTTTCAAGCCTATACAGCTTGGAGTAAGACAACATGCATAAAGAGGATGATGTGGTCAAAATACTCATTTGCCTAATAATTCTGCACTCCCTGTACTGCCAAGAGAGCACAATATGCTGTAGTAGAGAAAGAATGCTTGGCTATCAAGTGGGCTATTGAGACCTTAAGGTACTATTTGTTAGGCCGGTCCTTTACGCTATTGACTGACCATGCTCCTTTGCAATGGATGCACAAATTGAAATAAATGAATGCCAAAGTGACAAGTTGATTCCTCTCTTTACAGCCCTATAAGTTTGATGTGGCCCATAGAGCTGGGCTTCTGCATGCTAATGCAGGTGTTTTTTTTCAGCAGCCGCTCCACCCTACTGTGTTCCGCTGGAGGGAAGGATGGAGCTCTCTGTTTATCCAGAATGAAAACAGTTAAATTTCAGGTGCTCTCAGCTGGTGCAATTAGCTAGCTAGCAAAAGGCTGCTCTTAGAGCAAAGCTTTCTCTCTCTTCCTCCTGTGAGGAGGAAATCACCTGACAGACCTGACAGACTGCCTGTAAGCACAGAGACACATAGGGAGAAAAAACAGGTACTCTAAACTATTGTTTTCCCTATAAAGCAGTTGTTTACTGGGGACAGTTTAGATGCCCCAGTAATATAGTTAGGAATCCTTTAAAGTTTAGTTAGCCTCCTGAGTTAGGAGTAGGTGTTTGTTTTGGTTTGTTTTTGTTTTTATGAAACCTGCTGTGAAACAAATAAAAAGTTTGTTCCTTAATCAAATGAACTGTTCCTTCTTACTAAAGCCAAAAGCTTGGCCACCTTACCACACTGTGTACTCAAAAAATCCATAACATGTTCTGAATGCGGTTCTTCCTCTCTGATCTGAACCAGGTTGTATGCCCTCCTGAGCTCTAGTTTTGTGAAAATTTTAGCCTTGTATAACCATTCGATAAGTTCGGGTATTAATGGTTATGGGTATCTGTTCTTGATCATCCTTTTGTTTAGTCCTCTATAATGAGTCTGAGTGAGGCATCTTTATTTTTTACAAAAAAGAATCTGCTCCTGCAGGAGATGAGGAGGGTCTAATAAAACCCTTACGGAGGTTATCATTGAGGTAGGACTTTAGGTGGGAAAGTTCTGGTTGGGATAACAGATAAATGTGCCCATATGGGATAGTTGACCCTGATTGTAATTCAATAGGGCAATCATAGATGCGGTGAGGAGGTAAAGTCTCAGCCTCCTTTTTGCTGAACACATCCTTGAAGTCAGAATATACTTCAGGTAGAGAGTCTTCAGAGAGTTGAAGAAGGATGTCATGTGGGAAACAAGTTTCTTGGCAGAAATGAGAACGGAACGTGATCTGGAGGTCTTTCCAATCTATCTTGGGTTAGTGTAGTTGTAACCATTTGAGACCTAAAACAATAGGAAAAAGAGGAGAAGGTAAAACATCAAAAGAAAGGAACTCGGTATGACCAGAAGTAGTTTTCACCATGATAGGAATGGTCTGATGGATGATAGGAGCAGCACTGATCTGTGAGCCATCAGTGACACAAATTGAGACTGGTGTAGTTTTCAACACAAGTGGAATTTTATTTTTCAAAACCAGTGACTTATCAATAAAGTTTCCATAGGCTCCAGAATCTACTATGGCATCAGTGTTCAGGTGTTTTCGATCCCACTGTAAGGATAAAGATAGGAGATAATAAGATGCAAGTCTGGTATTAGTGGTTAATGATGAATACATAAGTTGGGACTTACTCTTCTTTGAGAAGAATGGGAAAATCTCTGACAGCATGTGATGATGAGGCACAATGCAAACATAGATCTTTCAATCTCCTCCTACTTCTTTCTTTGGAATGTGAGGGGACTCCTAACAAATTCAATCTCCATAGGCTCTGGTGAGGACTTTGAACAAGACGGCAGTTGGGTGCTATAGCGTTTATATGAGGGTTCTGAGGTGTGCCTTTTGGACTTTCTCTCTCTAAGCCTTCAATCAATTTGTATAGAGAGCTTCATTAAGGCATCTAGAGTTTTTGGTAAATTTGTTCTGGCGAGTTCATCCTTTACAGAATCAGCGAGACCTAATCTAAATTGGTTCCTGAGCGCAACTTTGTTCCATTGTGAATCTAATGCATATTGCTTGAAATCTAATATAATCTTCCACAGGGCATCTGCCTTGTTTTAGGGAATGCATGTTGGCTTCAGCTGTGAGTTGTAAGTTTGAATCTTCATAAAGCTCGCCCATTGTCTTTAAACAATTTATCCAAAGATCCCAGTATCGGATCGTCGGATTCGAAAAATGAGTCTGCCCAGAGCCTGGGCTCACCTCTCAAATAGGAAACGGTTAAAACCTTAACCCTTTCAGTGTAGTAGCTTCTGGGCTTGAGTGTTAAAAGTAGGGTGCAGGCATTTTTAAACTGCCTGTATAGTTTTCTATCCCCCGTGAATTTATCTGGGGCAGAAACATGAGGTTTAGGGGCACTCTCGTCAGTAGCTGATTTTATTGCAATTTAATCTTTAATGATTCAATTTGTAGTTTCCTGAGGCCTTGGCCGAGTAGGTCTACCCTTTGAGTGAGATTAATCACAGGTTGGGGTAAATCCGCTGGATCAATTTTTAAACGCTTAGGAATATGTTAGGTTAGTCACGGATGACCTGATTTTGTAGATCTCAACTATGGGTTTTGCCTCTGAAGTTTAGAGGAGCGACTGAACGTCTATTAAACAAACACTCTCTTGGAATATAGTAGTTGTTAAGATGGAATATAATGTAGCAGGTTAGCCTGTGATTTACATGGTTAACAAATACTTGAAAGCAAATATTGAGGCTTAGAAGTTTTGTAACAATGTCCAATCCTCTGTAGATGGGTAGCTGCAGGGATGTAATAAAGACAGTGTAGCAGTATGCGGTAGCTAGTTGTTTCAAACCGCAACCAGAAGCTATTTCTCAGAGAATCTATGATGTCAAAGAGTGGGCGGAGTCAAGCCCGGTGGTTGGAGAGGAGACATGCTTCCGATAGTATGCTTTAGCTCGCGGCTGCGGTGCTGTATTCTGTGAAAGTTGTACTTCATACAAGATGCAGGTAAGTGTGTTGATGAGATAGGTTGCTTTTGTGGATAAGGTGATAACGGAAGCAGCACTATGGTTAGACGGAATGCAACCCGCTGTCATCCCAGGCCTAGTTGATCTAAGCCAAGCACATCCCTGGCATGACATAATGGTAATACAGGATACTAATCTTACCTACACCACTTAAAAAAGTAAATCGGCTAGATTTAGAGTTTTTTCAGTAAAGACCCGCGTAGCTAACGCTGCTTTTTTTCCCAGCGCACCCTTAAGACAACGCTGGTATTTAGAATTGTCTGAGTGGTTGCGTTAGGCTCAGAAAAGGGAGCGTTGAGCATAATTTAGCTCCACTTCAACCCTCAATACCAGCATTGCTTAAGGTAGTGGTAAGCTGGAAAAACATGCTCGTGCACGATATCCCCATAGGGAACAATGGGGCTGGGCTGGCTGGAAAAAAACTTAACACCTGCAAAAAGCAGCGTTCAGCTCCTAGCGCAGCCCCATTGTTTCCTATGGAGAAAAACTCTCTAAGTCTACACCTAACACCCTAACATGAACCCCGAGTCTAAACAACCCTAACCTTACACTTAGTAACCCCTAATCTGCCACCCCCGCTATCACTGACACCTGCATTATGATATTAACCCCTAATCTGCCGCTCCGGACACCGCCGCAACCTACATTATCCCTATGAACCCCTAATCTGCTGCCCCTAACATCGGCGACACCTATATTATATTTATTACCCCTAATCTGCCCCCCCCACCTACGTTGCCGCTACCTTACCTACACTTATTAACCCCTAATCTGCCGACTGGACCTCACCGCCACTATAATAAATGTATTAACCCCTAAACCACCACACTCCCGCCTCGCAAACACTAGAATAAATTTTATTAACCCCTAATCTGCCCTCCCTAACATCGCCGCCACCTACCTACAATTATTAACCCCTAATCTCACGCCCCCAACGTTGCTGCTACTATAATAAATGTATTAACCCCTAAACCTAAGTCTAACCCTAACCCTAACACCCCCTAACATAAATATAATTTAAATTAAACAAAATAATATTCTTATAATTAAATAAATTAATCATATTTAAAACTAAATACTTACCTAGAAAATAAACCCTAATATAGCTACAATATAAATAATAATTACATTGTAGCTATTTTAGGATTTATATTTATTTTACAGACAACTTTGTATTTATTTTAACTAGGTACAATAGCTATTAAATAGTTATTAACTATTTAATAGCTACCTAGTTAAAATAATTACAAAATTACATGTAAAATAAATCCTAACCTAAGTTACAATTAAACCTAACACTACACTATCATTAAATTAATTAAATAAATTACCTACAATTAGCTAAACTAAAATACAATTAAATAAACTAATCTATAATACAAAAAAACAAACACTAAATTACAAAAAATAAAAAAATATTACAAGAATTTTAATCTAATTACACATAATCTAAGCCCCCTAATAAAATAAAAAGCCCCCCAAAATAATAAAATTCCCTACCCTATTCTAAATTACAAAAGTAATCAGCTCTTTTACCAGCCCTTAAAAGGGCTTTTTGTGGGGCATTGCCCCAAAGTAATCAGCTCTTTTACCTGTAAAAGAAAATACAATACCCCCCCCCAACATTACAACCCATCACCCACATACCCCTATTCTAACCCACCCAACCCCCCCTTAAAAAAACCTATCACTAACCCCCTGAAGATCTCCCTACCTTGAGTCGTCTTCACTCAGCCGAGCCGAAGTCTTCATCCAATCCGGCAGATGTGGTCCTCTATCTGGGCGAAGTCTTGATCCAAGCGGCAAAGAAGAGGTCCTCCTTCCAGGCGATGTCTTCTTCCAAGCGGCATCTTCTATCTTCTGTCTTCCAGATCCATCTTCTGTCTTCCCGACGGACTAACGACGAATGAAGGTTCCTTTAAGGGACGTCATCCAAGATGGCGTCCCTCGAATTCCGATTGGCTGATAGGATTCTATCAGCTAATCGGAATTAAGGTAGGAAAAATCTGATTGGCTGATTCATTCAGCCAATCAGATTGAAGTTCAATCCGATTGGCTGATCCAATCAGCCAATCAGATTGAGCTTGCATTCTATTGGCTGTTCCGATTGAATCAGCCAATCAGATTTTTCCTACCTTAATTTCCGATTGGCTGATAGAATCCTATCAGCCAATCGGAATTCGAGGGACGCCATCTTGGATGATGTCATTTAAAGGAACCTTCATTCATCGTTAGTCTATCGGGGAAGGAGGATGTTCCGCGTCGGCGGGATGAAGATGGATCCGGAAGACAGAAGATAAAAGATGCCACTGGGAGGAAGACATTGCAGGATGGAGGACCTCTTCTTTGCCGCTTGGATCAAGACTTCGCCCGGATGGAGGACCACATCTGCCGGATTGGATGAAGACTTCTGCTCGGCTGAGTGAAGATGACTCAAGGTAGGGAGATCTTCAGGGGGTTAGTGATAGTTTTTTTTAAGGGGGGTTTGGGTGGGTTAGAATAGGGATATGTGGGTGGTGGGTTGTAATTTTAGGGGGGGGGGTATTGTATTTTCTTTTACAGGTAAAAGAGCTGATTACTTTGGGGCAATGCCCCGCAAAAAGCCCTTTTCAGGGCTGGTAAAAGAGCTGGTTACTTGGTAATTTAGAATAGGGTAGGGAATTTTATTATTTTGGGGGGCTTTTTTATTTTATTAGGGGGCTTAGATTAGGTGTAATAAGATTAAAATTCTTGTAATATTTTTTATTTTTTGAAATTTAGTGTTTTTTTTTTTGTATTATAGATTAGTTTATTTAATTTTAGTTTTAGTTTAGCTAATTGTAGGTAATGTATTTAATTAATTTAATGATAGTGTAGTGTTAGGTGTATTTGTAATTTAGGTTAGGATTTATTTTACAGGTAATTTTGTACTTATTTTAACTAGGTAGCTATTAAATAGTTATTAACTATTTAATGGCTATTGTACCTAGTTTAAATAAATACAAAGTTGAATGTAAAATAAATATAAATCCTAAAATAGCTACAATGTAATTATTAGTTATATTGTAGCTATCTTAGGGTTTATTTTCTAGGTAAGTATTTAGTTTTAAATATGATTAATTTATTTAATTATAGGAATATTATTTCGTTTAATTTAAATCATATTTATGTTAGGGGGTGTTAGGGTTAGACTTAGGTTTAGGGGTTAATACATTATAGTAGCGGCGACGTTGAGGGCGGGAGATTAGGGGTTAATAATTGTAGGTAGGTGGCGATGATGTTAGGGAGGGCAGATTAGGGGTTAATAAAATTTATTCTAGTGTTTACAAGGCAGGAGTGTGGCGGTTTAGGGGTTAATACATTTATTATAGTGGCGGCGAGGTCCGGTCGGCAGATTAGGGCTTAATAAGTGTAGTTAGGTAGTGGCGACGTTGGGGGGGCAGATTAGGGGGTAATAAATATAATATAGGTGTCGGCGATGTTAGGGGCAGCAGATTAGGGGTTCATAGGGATAATGTAGGTGGCGGCGGTGTTCGGTCGGCAGATTAGGGGTTCAAATTTTTTATTAGAGGGTTGGCAACGATGTGGGGGGCTCAGTTTAAGGGTACATAGGTAGTTTATGGGTGTTAGTGTACTTTATAGTAGTTAGGAGCTTTATATTCTGGCGATAGCCCATAAAGCTCTTAACTACTGACTTTTTTTTGCGGCTGGAGTCTTGTCAGTAGAGGCTCTACCGATCACTTGTTCCAAGACTCCAAATACCAGCGTTAGGCAAATACCATTGAAAAGATAGGATATGCAATTAACGTAAGGGGATCTGCGGCAGCCTGGAGTCGCGGAAAGGAAGTGAGCGGTAGACCCTTTCCTGCCTGACTCTAAATACCAGCGGGCGGCCAAAAGCAGCGTTAGTACCCCTTAACGCTGCTTTTGACGGCTAACGCAGAACTCTAAATGTAGCCGAATATAAGGTTAATAGCGTGTCACTAAACCATCAAGTAATGATCACTATGGAAGTTTCACTATGTTTCTTTCTCTATCAATACTTTACATAAAGGGGAATAAGACTTCTAATAAAAGTAGAAAAGGCTCCCAAAATTCAACACTGTCTATCCAGATAACAAATATAATGTGTAACATTTGGGAAACAAGGATTCTAAAAAATAAAACAGTCACCTAAGACTGAGGCTTACCACCTTATAAAAATTTCTAATATTAATACCTTCTCTCAAGTGGATCCAAAGATAAAAAGAAGAGAAAAATGACCCATTTGTTAGAGTTTAATGTAGCATAAAACCTAAACTCACCTTCTAGGGCTCGATTTATCAAGCTAGGACAGACAGGGGTGTACATATATGCCATTGTCTGCCCTAGCTCGCTTCTGATGGGCAGCAATCCGCTGCCGGAATTCAGCATTGCACAAGGGTGCTATTTTGTGCTCTTGTGCAACACCGCCTCCTGCCCGCACACAGCCAATCACGCGTGGACAGGGGCTGTCAATCTCCCTGGTCAGACGAGATTGGGGAGATTGCAATTCTCCACCTAATAGGTGGAGAAGAGGTTAGGAAGCAGCGGTCTGATGACAGCTGCTTGATAAATACTGACTGCAGGTTCTCTTGTGAGAAACTGCAGTCATAGACGGGCGAATGGCTTGATAAATTGAGTCCATAATGTGCATGTATACTGTATATCACTGACAGGGATATATTCTCAGACAATATGTAACAAACAGTAAATGGATGTTGCCACATCTTTACCTATTTGGTATTGTTAGTTAGATACAAGGCTCACTATGAGACAATTGCTAATATTTTTATGTAAATTAAAGCAGTACCAACATATTTTCTACAAAGCTAAATGTGAGAAAAATGATTTAAGTCATATTGTGTTGATTATTCAGATAAAAGAGTAGAAGAATACTTCTGGCATCATAAAATAAAATACAAGAAATCCCTGTAACTAAGATAACAAACCTCAGGTGTCTTAAATGCCGCTTTCATATCTTATTTTACAAGCATGGCAACATTTACTAAACAATCATCAAATACTGACTCCGGAAAAATCATCAGTTCTTGAGACGCACTAATAATATTATTATAGAAACATAGCAACATTAAACAACTCTAACATTTTCATTCTTTATTTAGTGCATTGGGTTCCTCTCGGGAACAATAGATTACTATATATATTTTTTTTTCTTGTATGATTTAGTGTGATGTTTCATGAACATAAACTCTGGAACATGTAATTTGTACCATGAGGCATATTTGTTAGTAAAACAAACTTTAACAGGAAATATTTCAGTCTTCTGTGTAAAGTGAAGTAGCAATAATCTTCTAAACCAGTGGTTCACAAACCACTTGCAAGGAGTATTTTCTTTTCTATTCTCTGTCCAGGGGAACTTCCATTCTCATGCGTTCCCACTGGACTTGACCCCTGGGTGAAATAATTTTTTACAATACAGTGTCCCTTTAATAAAACAGAACTAAGTCATGTGTCATAGAACGCTAAGTTTTCAAAAACTGAATTGCAGGTAAGGTAAAGGGATAGGAAAGTCAAAATTAATGATTACATTAATTACATGATTTAGAGGCCCATTTATCAAGCTCTGAATGGAGCTTGAGGGCCCGTGTTTCTGGCGAGCCTGCAGGCTCGCCAGAAACAGCAGTTATGAAGCAGCGGTCTAAAGAACACTGCTCCATAACCCTGTTCGCCTGCTCTGAGCAGGCGGACAGAGGTCGTTACAATTCAACCCGATCGAGTACGATCGGGTTGATTGACACTCCCCTGCTGGCGCGAGTCTGCGTTCCAATGCTGAATAGGTCGAGCGTATTGCTCTCCGCATTCAGCGAGGTCTGTCGGACCTGATCTGCACTGTCGGATCAGGTCTGACAAACCTTTAATAAATAGGCCTCAAAGAATACAATTTTTAAACTTTTAAATTCACTTCTATTTTCATAGGTGCTTTGTTCTCTTGGTATCTCTTGGTAAAAAATAATACACACATATCCTACACAACTGGAAGCTATCTGTTGATTGGTGCCTGTACACATTTTTCTCTTGTGATTTGTTAACTAGATGTTTTCATCTACCTGCCAGTAGTGCAATTCTGCTGATTCAGCAAAGGATAATACGAAAATGAAGCTAGTTTGATAAGAGAAGTAAACTGGAAAGTTATTTAAAATTGCATGATCTATCTGAATCATGAACAGAAATTTTGGGGTGTCCTGACCCTTTAAATAACACATTGAAAGGGACAGTCAACACCAGAATTTTTGTTGTTTAAAAAGATAGATAATCTCTTTATTACCCATTCCCCAGTTTTGCATAACTAACCCAGTTATAATGATACACTTTTTACCTCTGTGATTACCTTGTATCTAAGTCTCATCAAACTTCCCCCTTTTTTCAGTTCTTTTGACACACTTGCATTTTAGCCAATCAGTGCTGACTCCTAGGTAACTCCACGTGCATAAGCTCAATGTTATCTATATGACACACACGAACTAATGCCCTCTAGTGGTGAAAAACTGTCAAAAGGCATTCACATAAGAGACGGCCTTCAAGGTCTAAGAAATTAGCATATGAGCCTGCCTAGGTTTAGCATTCAACTAAGAATACCAAGAGTACAAGGCAAAACTTGTGATAAAAGTAAATTTAAAAGTTGTTTAAAAATACATGCCCTATTTGAATCATGAAAGTTTATTTTGGACTTGACTGTCCCTTTTTTATAAAAGTGTGTGCCTGGTATATCAATGGATATATGATTTTCCTCTTTATGTTATAAAAATGGCATCAAACACATATTTCTGATATATAAATTGGGTTTCATATTATTGCATTATTTATGTCAATACTTTTTCAATTAGTCTTTATTTGGAGGAACATTATGTTTAGATAATCGTTATATTAAGATGATCTTTAATCTAATCAATACATTCCTCTGTGATAAACAATACTGATAGCATGTTAATCTGGTGTCTTTAATATCCCATCAAATACAACAGCTGGCAATTTCTTTCAGTAATGTTGAATAGAGAGTGTAGGCAGAGAGCACACAGCGAGAAGAAACAAGCACATGAACTCTGAAACTTAAAGGGACATGATGAAACCCAAATGTGTTATGAAATTTGCTTTATTCTTTTGGTATCCTTTGTTTAAGGAGCAGCAATGCACTGCTGGGAGCTGTCTGCAAATCCTCAACTGTACACATGTACGCAAACAACACAGTAATCTATGCAAACAATTCCGATCTGCCGCAGGTTGAAGCAGTGCTCCAAGACCAGTTCACAGAGGTAGAAAAGTGGATCTCAAAAAACAAACTCTAACTAAACACTGACAAAACTGTCACAATGATCTTTGGAATGGGACCTAAATTACACAAACTACAAAATTCCCATCTATGCATCAAAACAAAATCAAATTGCACACTGACCGCAGTCCACTCTTTCAAATACTTGGGTTTGTTGTTAGACCCCAATCTATCTTTTGGCCTCCACATAGAAAAACTTGCATCTAAACTTTATACAAAACTAGGTGCCCTGTACAGAAACAAATCCTGCCTCAGCCCTACAGTAAAGGAAAAGATTGTACAGCAAATGCTGATGCCAATCATTGATTACAGGGACGTAGTATATGCACCTGCACCGCAAACTCACCTTAATAAACATAATACATTGTATAACTCGTTCTGCCGCTTTGTGCCACCATTGTGACATGCTAAAAGAACTAAACTGGCTGTCACTGGAATCTAGATGCACTCTCCATCTTTCCTGCCTTGTGTTTAAGAGCTCCCACCCTACCTGAGCAGAATGCTCTCCCCGGCTATTCCCACCTCCTATAACCTCCGATTCAGTACCAGCACATTATTTAGTTTGCCTCAATACAAAAAGAAAGCAGCTCAATCCTCCTTTTCCTACAGAGCACCACAATTATGGAATGACCTCCCGCACACTTTCAAACCTTCCCCAAGCCTAATATCCTTTAAGAGATCCCTCTCTACATATCTCAAAACAGAATGTACCTGTCATGGTTGATTATATATTTCCTACCTGTTCTATGTTACATTTTTGCATATATTATGTATTAATATTATTTCTGAATTTTATTGTACCCTATTGTATCAATGCAATGTTTTGTGGACCCAGGACATACTTGAAAACGAGAGAAATCTCAATGTATCCTTACTGGTAAAATATTTTATAAATAAAAATAAATAAATAAATAACGGAACACATTGGGGAACCAATGAGTATAGGCATATATGTACAGCCAGCAATCGAGCTAGCTCCCATCAGTGCATTGCTGCTCCTGAGTCTACCTAGGTATACTTTTCAACAAAGAATACCATGAGAACAAAACATATTAGATAACAGAAGTAAATTTCAAAATGGTTTAAAATTATTTGCTCTATCGGGGGCGGAGTCCAGGGCATACGAGAATGGTCGCATAATCCTGTTGCTCTGGTAATGGCTACGCTATAATCAACCTTATATACCATCTATAACAGAGTTAAACCTTGAGATATTGCTTGAGTATACCCTGGACTACTATCTAGCAACTGGCGAAGGCCGAATATAGCCACTGGTGCCTCATTTCTGAGTTAGGACCGGAGGCAATCTTCTCAACCTCATGGCTGAAAGACTATACAAACTCACCTGGACTCCCAATTCATATTGTGGACTGTGGCCATTAATTAGACCCCCCGGAGGGTATCCCTTGTGGGCCTGTCGTTATGTAGCAGTGTTCTCTCACCAGTCACTGCAACTCAGCTTATATTCACTAACACAACCTCAGATATCGCTATCTAGCATCAAGCTTTGCCCTGCTCGCCTACTACAGGTTAACACCTATACTTGCCATGGAAAACACTCAACAGATTCTGTCTAAACTTGAAAGACTACTAGATTCCTACCAACTGGCATTTGCAGATGCCCTGAGCACAGCCTTTAGTCCTGTTAATCAAAAGGAAGCCTCAAAGGAGCTGGTTCCAAACCCGACTGATAAAAGTAGCAACAGCAGAGGTGTTCTGGGGTCCCAGCATCTACCACACACTGTTGCCCTTCCTATGACGCCGGTTGGAGATATATTAACTTTCCAGTCTGAACGGCTTACAGAGGACCTTTTGTTGATGAGCATTACTACAGAGAGTCGACATGGAGACCAATACACCCAAGATGAGCATCCCAGAAAGCCTAGATGTATTGGTCTTGGGACAAATCCAGAGCAGATCGGCCCTTTCGTTACTTACCATCAGATGAGAGACCAGTCCGCTTCACTCTCAGTCTCGGGATCGGAGATAAATGTTCATGGACTCTCTACTTGGAGGGGACAACGCTGCCTCTTATCCACAGCTTGGGAAGGTGAAATAAAGATTCCGGTCTCCTGCATTCATTCCCCCTTACTGATCATTGCATCCCGGACTCGGTGCCGCTGGGGAACTCTCATAGAGGCACAGACACCCTTGCTGTTTCAATGCTGGGTGTTCTTGAGACACAAGGACTGCAATCGCACTGGGGTTGGCTGAAACCATTATAACGATCTTTATATATGGCTCCCTGAACTCTCCAAACATGGGGACTATGCCGGGGATGCTAACCATACTAAGTTTTTGTGTTATATCTTGCTGTATTTACTCTACCTTCTTTTATTACTTATAAGGAAGTCTTGTTGAGCCAATGTTTACTGTTATGAACACTTCACTAAACGGTTGTTTTTAAGGAATCTCTGCATTGAGGACTTGACCACATTGATGATGACTAGTTTATAATTTATTCTCTGTGGTGTCTGTGAGTACCAACCATTATGGGAGCATAATCGGACGTGTGAGTACGTACCATTATGGGAGCATAATCGGATTGATGTCACAGCAAACACCCTCGTTAATAGCAGACGATTTATGTTTTGTAGGGCTCAATACTAAGTACCTTGTTAACGATGTTGCAGCTGATGCACAATACCAGTGGAAATAATGAAAGAAAGTGCTGCTCAGGTTTGCATTACTCTATATTTTTCTGACATACCGACCATGCTTCTGGAAGTTACCTTAGCAATGTCACAGCATACGCACTAATTTTGGGGGAGCAGAATACCAGCAGCAGACACAGCTGCTCAGGTTTACATTAATCTATATTTTGCAGACTTACTGATAATTCCTGTTCCATTTCAAAGTGATGGTTATATGATGTGGCGCTATCTTAATAATGTCAGTGAACCGTCAAAGAAGAAAAAGGTAGATGATGCAGAAAAGAGAGAAAGTGACAGACAATATAAAAAGGAAAATAGAGAGAGACAATTCAAAGACATCTGGATGATTAATAAGGGGGAAAAGAGAGAGTGGCTTGTCTACAGGGAGTGCAGAATTATTAGGTAAGTTGTATTTTTGAGGATTAATTTTATTATTGAACAACAACCATGTTCTCAATGAACCCAAAAAACTCATTAATATCAAAGCTGAATAGTTTTGGAAGTAGTTTTTAGTTTGTTTTTAGTTATAGCTATTTTAGGGGGATATCTGTGTGTGCAGGTGACTATTACTGTGCATAATTATTAGGCAACTTAACAAATCAGTGACCAATATAGTCACCTTTCTTTGCAAGGACACTCAAAAGCCTGCCATCCATGGATTCTGTCAGTGTTTTGATTTGTTCACCATCAACATTGCGTGCAGCAGCAACCACAGCCTCCCAGACACTGTTCAGAGAGGTGTACTGTTTTCCCTCCTTGTAAATCTCACATTTGATGATGGACCACAGGTTCTCAATGGGGTTCAGATCAGGTGAACAAGGAGGCCATGTCATTAGATTTTCTTCTTTTATACCCTTTCTTGCCAGCCACGCTGTGGAGTACTTGGACGCGTGTGATGGAGCATTGTCCTGCATGAAAATCATGTTTTTCTTGAAGGATGCAGACTTCTTCCTGTACCACTGCTTGAAGAAGGTGTCTTCCAGAAACTGGCAGTAGGACTGGGAGTTGTTGAGCTTGACTCCATCCTCAACCCGAAAAGGCCCCACAAGCTCTTCTTTGATGATACCAGCCCAAACCAGTACTCCACCTCCACCTTGCTGGCGTCTGAGTCGGACTGGAGCTCTCTGCCCTTTACCAATCCAGCCACGGGCCCATCCATCTGGCCCATCAAGACTCACTCTCATTTAATCAGTCCATAAAACCTTAGAAAAATCAGTCTTGAGATATTTCTTGGCCCAGTCTTGACGTTTCAGCTTGTGTGTCTTGTTCAGTGGTGGTCGTCTTTCAGCCTTTCTTACCTTGGCCATGTCTCTGAGTATTGCACACCTTGTGCTTTTGGGCACTCCAGTGATGTTGCAGCTCTGAAATATGGCCAAACTGGTGGCAAGTGGCATCTTGGCAGCTGCACGCTTGACTTTTCTCAGTTCATGGGCAGTTATTTTGCGCCTTGGTTTTTCCACACGCTTCTTGCGACCCTGTTGACTATTTTGAATGAAACGCTTGATTGTTTGATGATCACGCTTCAGAAGCTTTGCAATTTTAAGAGTGCTGCATCCCTCTGCAAGATATCTCACTATTTTTGACTTTTCTGAGCCTGTCAAGTCCTTCTTTTGACCCATTTTGCCAAAGGAAAGGAAGTTGCCTAATAATTATGCACACCTGATATAGGGTGTTGATGTCATTAGACCACACCCCTTCTCATTACAGAGATGCACATCACCTAATATGCTTAATTGGTAGTAGGCTTTCGAGCCTATACAGCTTGGAGTAAGACAACATGCATAAAGAGGATGATGTGGTCAAAATACTCATTTGCCTAATAATTCTGCACTCCCTGTATAACAGCTCAAAACAGGTTATGCTATGTAGTGTATGCCAGGCATTTTCAAACAAACGGAATGCATTTGTGGAAGGTACCAGCACAATGAAACTTGAAGGTATTCAGTCACATAAGCTTTCATCAGGGCATCTGGGGAGTGTCCAGTGTGAGTCAAACCGGAAATTAAAGCAGACTGAAACACCTGCTGGACAGGCAATCGCTACCATGACAAAGGCACAGACAGAGAAACTAAAACTACTGTTTCGCAATGCTCATCTCCTTGCCATTAAATTAAGGCCTTTCTCTGACTTTCCAGATTTGTGCAAGTAAGTGTATGCTTTTATTGTATAAATGTGTTTGGCTTTTCCCTAACTGTCTGCTTAGTTTATAATACTTTCTGTCCAAAATGCTAATTTTTATCTCTATTTTGTTTCTACAGACTTGACAAAATGAAGGGTTTGGATGTGGGAGATACCTATCTTAATGCCATATCAGCACGGTCATTTGTACACTTTATTGCACAGGAAGAAAGAAAACATACAAAAACAAAATATGCAGCTGACAAATTTCTTGCAGTCTTGTGTGATGGTTCAGTTGATAGTGCAGTGGTGGAGGAAGAAATTATTTATGCTAGATTTGCAATAGAAGGCAAGGTACACACAAGATTTGTGGCTTTGCAGTCACTTGAAAAGGCTGATGCTGAAACAATTTCTCAGGCAGTAAATGCAGCAGTTACACAACACCTTGACCAGTCGTGGAAGGAGAAACTAGTTGCAATAGGCACTGATGGAGCAGCAGTGATGCTGGGATATAATGGAGGAGTTGTGCAGAAACTAAAAGGACAGAGAAAGCATGTTGTTGCAATTCACTGCATGAGTCACCACTTGGAGCTCAGTGTCATGGACACAGCAGCCAATCATGAGAGTCATAAGCAGTTAAAGGATCTACTTTTCGGGTTATATTTATTTTATCACAAGTTGACACTCAACAGTGCAAATAATAAAAACAGCTATGCTTCTTTAAAAATGAGGACACTATTGCCTACACGAGCAGATGGGACACGATGGGTAGGCCACTTCTGGCGTGCACTTGACCATTTCCTCAAAAGTTACAAAGCAATTATACAACATCTTGATCAGGTGGCTAGACCTCTGTCCCTTCCCTCTGCTCTCTCTTTCTCTATCTCTCCAGCCTTCCATTTCCCCCCATGTCTCTCAAGCCCCTTTTCTCTCCCTCCATTTCATCCTCCCCACTCCTGTTCCTCCCTCTCTGTCCCTTTCCCCCTACCTCTAACTCCTTTTATCTCTCCTGTGCTTCTCTCCTTCACTCTCTCTCTGCCTCTTTCTCTAGCTCTCCCACCCTCTCTCTGTCTCTCAAAATTGAGAAACCAAAATATCCCAGAGAGAGAGAGAAAGAATAAAAAGGAGAGATAAGCAGGGCAATTATGTATACTTTCTGTTTATTTCTAGGTCCAATCTCCTGATGCAAAAGGTGTGAGAGGAAAACAGCAAGCAAAGGCCAGATGCTTTTGCAGAGCTTCTACAAGTCTGCCAATGGTCCAGTATGCTTGCTTCATGTATGATGTGCTTTTACAGCTATGCAACAACACTGTGTCCAACTCTCTTCAGAACCGAAATGCAAGTGTTGCAGATGTCCACAACAGTTTGGAAGTGACAAAAAGATTGCTGATCGCTCTGAAAGAGGTATGTACTTTTTTTTTGTTCTATAAGATTTTGATCTTATGTTCATATATGTTCCAGGCCTGTACCTGGGTCATTTCTTCATTCTATTCAGTATGACGAAGAAGGCACAGCTAGGTTTAAAGGAGTTGAGTTGAAAGGAAAGAATGATGCCTTCAAGAGTTCAAAAAAGAGGTTTCTGGAAACAATACATTTCAGCTTTGAAGACATTGAAGAAGGAGTTCTTCAAGCAACATCGGTGACATCCTTCAAAACATAGCCTGACAAAGAAAACTCAGAAGGTATTTCTACATTTAAAATGTAATTAGAGATTTTCTCTAATGTAAAATACTATTAGGACATATTAAACAAAAAGATGTTATTGAATTACATATTTATGTTTAATATGTCCTAATTAGTATAGTTTAGTTTTAGCAGAACTAAAAATGATGCATCAAATGTGTTTGCAAGGAATTTTTTGTTTTCTTTCTTCCAGACTTTGGCAATGAAGACATTGGAACTCTGATCAGTCAGTTTCAACCAGTACTAGAGGCACAGGGTGTTAATTGTAGAAAATAGAGAATAAATTAAGACTAGTTTATATAAAAAGAATGACTGAGAGAAGAAGCTGAAAACTGTCACCTGGCCTGAACTCAACAGAGAATTCGGAGATAAATGTGGCCATCTTCTGAGTTTGATGGACTTGATCCTAACTTTGCCAGTCAGCACATCAGAATGTGAAAGAGGCTTTTCCAAAATGAAGATGATCAAGAGTGACTGGTGCTCCTCCCTCATAACTTCAACATTGTCAGATTTTATGATTGTAAACCTTTATTTTGCATCAGCAGATCAATTTGATCCAAGTGACGCAGTAAGGAATTGGGCAACAGCAGGGCCACAAAAGAGAAATGCCACATACAAAAGGTCTACAAATGAAACATCAAATTTAGTAATTGCTGAGGTTGCAGAGGTTCCAATCCCTTTTGATCATTTTCAAAATGAGGAACAAGCAGAAGAGTTTAAGGTGTCAAGACTTAATGAGGTTTATGATTGTGAGTTTAACTTCCCATAGCACTCTGGCTCAGATTGACATCTGTTAACAGTTTCAGCAATGTTTCATGTGCAGCATCGATCAGGTACTTTCTGTATTGACTTCAATACAATGACTGAGGCTCAGTTACTAATTTTATTTTCAATATTTGCTTAAAATAAATAAATACTAGTTCACTGAAAGTCTAATTTTGCACTATTCTGTAGTTCAATGATTGTATAATAAACCAATGTCAGGAATGTATACAAAAATAAAGAATACAAGTTTGTGAGATTATAACGACAAGGTATACTTTGTCCTTTTTAATGTATAATGTGTACACATGCAAATACGCACGGGCAAGTACATTTTCTTGCGGGCTGGTCATTTTTTTCAGTTACTTTCCTGGTGGGCGAGTTCATTTTTTGGGTAATCATAGGCCCTGTATATTAAATGTACAATGTAATATGTGTCAAAATAGAAATCATATTATAAATGATATGAACAAACATACAGTTCCAAAATATTAATAACAAATCATAAAATCTTATCTCAAATGTTAACAGAAGTGGTAACTAATAGAGAATTTAGACCTAAAACTATATAAAAAAAATCATACTGGGTTCAATAAGTTAACACAAAAATATTTTATAGAAATATTTTTCTTTTATCTAGCCATTTCCTTTTAATATTTTTCATTGTGTTCTTTTTCAGAATCCTTGCACATTCCACACAGAGCGTTCTTTTACCACACTCTATTAATCACAGTTTAAATTTAGATCCAGATACAAGTGAGATGGTTTCTTGGAGCAGCCTAGTTTTTTTCTCTGTTTTAGTTATGATCTGTCCAGGAGATTGCAAAGATTTGCTTTCTGTCCTTAAGGAGGAGGAAACCTTAAGACATTGATGAAGGAGCATTCCAGAGAGCTGGTCTATTCATGGGAATGTATGTAACTATCATAACATCCATATTGTGCATGTTTAGAAGCTATAATTTAAAGTTTATTTGAGTAGTGTCTATCTGTAGTATTTTCACAAGTGCAAATATCTTTTCAATTCTTATTTTTTTGTCAGGAGTCTATTCACTACATTATCAAAATATAAAACACGAATAACAAACATATTGGGTTTTTTTCATGTAGAGTCACATCTATTCTAACATGACACAATGCCTCAAATAATATGGCCTTCACTTCATATTTCTGTCATACACTGATAAGTAGATATATGTAAATCATAGCTAAAACATTGGTTCAAGCAGGCCTTTCTTACTTTAGTATCTAGATTACTATCACCTAGATTACGAGTTTTGCGTTAGAGGCTATGCGGTGCTAACGACCAGTTTTCCCTCACCGCTCACTTACCTGCAGAGCTGGTATTACGGGTTTTCAGAAACCCGTCGGTAAAAGACAAGAAGTGAGCGTTTTGCTCATTAACGCACTCCAATACCAGCGCTGCTTAAGTCAGCGGTGAGCTGGTGTAACATGCTCGTTCCCCATTTTCCCCATAGCAATCAAGGGGGAGAGCCGGCTGAAAAAAAGTCTAACACCTGCCAAAAAGCAGCGTAAAACTCCTTAACGCAGCCCCATTGATTCCTATGGGAAAATAAAATTTATGTCTACACCTAACACCCTAACATGAACCCCGAGTCTAAACACCCCTAATCTTACACTTATTAACCCCTAATCTGCCGCCCCTGACATCGCCAATACCTACATTATACTTATGAACCTCTAATCTGCTGCCCCCAACATCGCCGCCACCTACATTATATTTATTAACCCCTAATCTGCCACCCCCAATGTCGCTGCCACCTACCTACACTTATTAACCCCTAATCTGCCGCCCCCAACGTCGCCGCCACTATATTAAAGTTATTAACCCCTAAACCTAAGTCTAACCCTAACACCCACTAACTTAAATATTATTTAAATAAAACTAAATAAATATTCCCATCATTAACTAAATTATTCCTATTTAAAACTAAATACTTACCTATAAAATAAACCCTAAACTAGATAGTTACATTGTATCTAGCTTAGGGTTTATTTTTATTTTACAGGCAAGTTTGTATTTATTTTAACTAGGTAGAATAGTTACTAAATAGTCATTAACTATTTAATAACTACCTAGCTAAAATAAATACAAATTTACCTGTAAAATAAAATCTAACCTAAGTTACACTAACACCTAACACTACACTATAATTAAATAAATTGACTAAATTAAATACAATTACCTAAATTAAGTTAAATTAGCTAAAGTACAAAAAACAAACAAACACTAAATTACTGAAAATAATAAACAAATTACAGAAATTTAAACTAATTACACCTAATCTAATATCCCTATTAAAATAAAAAAAGCCGCCCTAAAATAAAAAAAAACCCTAGCCTAAACTAAACTAAACTAAACTACTAATAGCCCTTAAAAGGGCCTTTTGCGGGGCATTGCCCCAAAGTAATCAGCTCTTTTACCTGTAAAAAAAAAATACAAACAACCCCCCCAACAGTAAAACCCACCACCCACACAACCAACCCCCCAAATAAAATAATATCTAAATAAACCTAAGCTCCCCATTGCCCTGAAAAGGGCATTTGGATGGGCATTGCCCTTAAAAGGGCAGTTAGCTCTTTTGCTGCCCAAACCCTAATCTAAAAAATAAAACCCACCAATACACCCTTAAAAAAACCTAACACTAACCCCCTGAAGATCGACTTACCGGGAGACATCTTCATCCAAGCCGGGCGAAGTGGTCCACCAGACAGGCAGAAGTCTTCATCCAAGCCGGGCAGAAGTGGTCCTCCAGACGGGCAGAAGTCTTCATCCAGACGGCATCTTCTATCTTCATCCATCCGGCGCGGAGCGGGTCCATCTTCAAGACATCCGACGCGGAGCATCCTCTTCTGGCTACTACTAAAACAGAATGAAGGTACCTTTAAGTGACATCATCCAAGATGGCGTCCCTTAGATTCCGATTGGCTGATAGAATTCTATCAGACAATCGGAATTAAGGTAGAAAAAATCCTATTGGCTGATGCAATTAGCCAATAGGATTGAGCTTGCATTCTATTGGCTGTTCCAATCAGTCAATAGAATGTAAACTCAATCCTATGGGCTGATTGGATCAGCCAATAGGATTGAACTTCAATCCTATTGGCTGATTGCATCAGCCAATAGGATTTTTTCTACCTTAATTCAGATTGGCTGATAGAATTCTATCAGCCAATCGGAATCTAAGGGACGCCATCTTGGATGATGTCACTTAAAGGTACCTTCATTCTGTTTTAGTCATCGCCAGAAGAGGATGCTCCGCGTCGGATGTCTTGAAGATGGACCCGCTCCGCGCCAGATGGATGAAGATAGAAGATGCCGTCTGGATGAAGACTTCTGCCCGTCTGGAGGACCACTTCTGCCCGGCTTGGATGAAGACTTCTGCCCGTCTGGAGGACCACTTCGCCCGGCTTGGATGAAGACTTCTGCCCGTCTGGAGGACCACTTCACCCGCCTTGGATGAAGACGTCTCCCGGTAAGTCGATCTTCAGGGGGTTAGTGTTAGGTTTTTTAAGGGTGTATTGGGTGGGTTTTATTTTTAGATTAGGGTTTGGGCGGCAAAAGAGCTAACTGCCCTTTTAAGGGCAATGCCCATCCAAATGCCCTTTTCAGGGCAATGGGGAGCTTAGTTTTTTTAGATAGTATTTTATTTCGGGGTTGGTTTTGTGGGTGGTGGGTTTTACTGTTGGGGGGTTGTTTGTATTTTTTTTTACAGGTAAAAGAGCTGATTACTTTGGGGCAATGCTCCGCAAAAGGCCCTTTTAAGGGCTATTGGTAGTTTAGCTTAGGCTAGGGTTTTTTTTTTATTTTGGGGGGGGCTTTTTTTATTTTAATAGGGCTATTAGATTAGGTGTAATTAGTTTAAATTTCTGTAATTTGTTTATTATTTTCAGGAATTTAGTGTTTTTGTTTGTACTTTAGCTAATTTAATTTAATTTAGCTAATTGTATTTAATTTAGTTAATTTATTTAATTATAGTGTAGTGTTAGGTGTTAGTGTAACTTAGGTTAGGTTTTATTTTACAGGTCAATTTGTATTTATTTTAGGTAGGTAGTTAGTAAATAGTTAATAACTATTTAGTAACTATTCTACCTAGTTAAAATAAATACAAACTTGCCTGTAAAATAAAAATAAACCCTAAACTAGCTACAATGTAACTATTAGTTATATTGTAGCTAGCTTAGGGTTTATTTTATAGGTAAGTATTTAGTTTTAAATAGGAATAATTTAGTTAATGATAGGAATATTTATTTAGATTTATTTACATTATATTTAAGTTAGTGGGTGTTAGGTTTAGGGGTTAATAACTTTAATATAGTGGCGGCGACGTTGGGGGCGGCAGATTAGGGGTTAATAAATGTAGGTAGGTTGCGGCGATGTTATGGACTGCAGATTTGGGGTTAATAATATTTAATTAATGTTTGCGAGGCGGGAGTGCGGCGGTTTAGGGGTTAATATGTTTATTATCGTGGCGGCGACGTTGGAGGCGGCAGATTAGGGGTTAATACGTGTAGGTAGGTGGCGGCGACACTGGGGACGGCAGATTAGGGGTTAATAAATATAATGTAGGTGGCGGCAGTGTCCGGAGCGGCAGATTAGGGGTTAACATTTTTATTTTAGTATTTGCGATGCGGGAGGGCCTCGGTTTAGGGGTTAATAGGCAGTTTATGGGTGTTAGTGTACTTTTTAGCACTTTAGTTATGAGTTTTATGCTACGGCGTTGTACCATAAAACTCTTAACTACTGACTTGACAGGGTAGGGTGTACCGCTCACTTTTTGGCCTCCCAGGACAGACTCGTAATACTGGCGCTATGGAAGTCCCATAGAAAACAGACTTTACGAAGTTTACGTAAGTCGTTTTGCGGTAAGGCCAAAAAAGTGTGCAGTGCCCCTAAACCTTCAAGACTCGTAATACCAGCGGGCGTAAAAAAGCAGCGTTAGGACCTCTTAACCCTGCTTTTTCAGCCTAACACAGAACTCGTAATCTAGCCATATGACTTTTGTGTCGCCATATGACTCGTATCTGATGTCACCTTTTGTCAATCATCTACCTTTTCTCAGCTACAAGGAGCATGATAGTCAAAATTAAAATTTGCATTAGTTAATTTTTTAATTTTATACAGTTTTAAAATTGCAGTTTTGTAATACTTTTGTGTTACCAAAAATAGTTCTAGTAATAGTTATTACTGTATCAGTGGCATATGCATAAATACTTTGCATGACTTCTGTACTACCATTCAAAATATCTTGGCTGATATTAGAGAAAAGCAGTGGCATGCATTGTGTCTACAATGAATTTATTTGACTCATACCAACGCTAACCTTTTAAGCAGGGGTGTTGTTTGAATGCTGGTGCATAAAGCACTGGGATGGTAATTGCTTTTAGTTGTAGCAATTTTGCTAAAAGAAATATCGAAAAACAATTTATTCTTACCTAATAAATTCCTTTATTTCTTGGTGGGAGAGTTCACGATTCCTTATTGTTGGGAATTTATCACCTGGGCACCAGGAGGAAGCAAAGACACCCTACACTAGAGCTTTAATATTATTACTACTTTCCTGACCCTCCCAGTATTACATATAGCCAAGAATAGGAGGAAGAATTAAGAAAGATAGTAGGGTAAAGAGGTGCAAACTAGAACTTCCGCCAACTAGGAAAAATGGGTGGGTTCTTGGACTTTCACAACCAAGAAAGAAAGGAATTTATCAGGTGAGAGTAAATTATATTTTCTTTCTTATGGTGGTGAGAGTCCATGATTCCTTACTTTTGGGAACTAATACCCATGCTGCGGATTCCTCTGGAAAAAAATGGGTAGGACAAAAAAAGGAAGAGGAAAGACAGGCACCTATTTATAGGGACCACAGCCTGAAGAACTTTTCTTCCAAAATGATAACATTTGGTGAAAGTATGCAAAGAAAACTAAGTTAAATTTGTTCTACTGAGGTCTCATTCCAAAATATTAATAACAAATAATAAAATGTTATCTTAAATTTTAACAGATGTGGTAACTAAAAGAGAATTTGGACCGAAAACTATAAAAAAAAAATCACACTGGGTTCAATAAGTTAACACAAAAATAGTTTGGAAATAGTTTTCTTTTATTTGCTTTTTCCTTTTAAAATTTTTCATTGTGTTCTTTTTCAGAATCCAGGCCATGTATATCCTCAATCTGAACACCAAGACAGATACTTTCCCCACCTTGTGAAAAGATTTTCTTGTTACAAACTTACTGGGGCCCATTTATCAAGCTCCGTATGGAGCTTGAGGGCCCGTGTTTCTGGCGAGACTTCAGACTCGCCAGAAACATAAGTTATGGAGTAGCGGTCTAAAGACTGCTGCTCCATAACCTGTCCGCCTGCTCTGAGGAGGCGGACAGACATTGCCGCAATTCAACCCGATCGAATACAATCAGGTTGATTGACATCCCCCTGCTAGCGGCCGCAAATCTGCAGGGGGCTGCATTGCACCAGCAGTTCACAAGAGCTGCTGGTGCAATGCTGAATGCGGAGAGTGTATTGCTCTCTGCATTCAGCGAGGTCTGTTGGACATGATCCGCAATGTCGTATCATGTCCGACAGACCTTTCACAAATAGACCCCACTATCTTGAAACAAGGTCTCTATCACAGAGTCAGAAAAACCCCTTTGAGAAAGAACTAAGAGTTTGTTCTCCAAGTAGTCATACTGAGAGACTGAAGATTTTGATAAAATAATAGACCTAGAGATAGTAGATTTGGTTGTTGAGGAAGACACCATGGAGGAGAGCTGGAGTCTATAGTTGCCATAAACTGAGAACTAAAGGAAGAATAGATCTGATAGCTTCCATTTTGAAAGCTGGAATCCTCAGGAACTTGTTTAAGGTCTTCAGATACAGAATGGGTCTGAAAGTTCCCTCCTTCTTTGGAACAATGAACAGGGCAGCCACTGGAAATTTGGGGCCCCTTACTTAACCCTTGATCAGGACCCCCCCCCTTTGACATGTGCAATTTTTGACCAAGTGACTAAAACGTATATGCACTTTATTTTAAAAGGGACATTCCAGTCAAAATTGGAATCTATATGGATGCATTTCAGTTTGGTATAGAAGCATTTTTGTAATATACAGTACATGTATTATCAAAAATGCTTCTAATAAAAGCTATAGCTGTTTCAAAAGTGTATTTGAGCATGCACCGTGCACCAGCATTTTAAACAACACTTGCTCAAAGAGCCTAAGGTGCTTGTACTATCTGTTAATGACTCATTTACTTAATTGCTAACATGATACAAGCCCCACTGGTACTCTGAGCAGCTGCAGTATTTAAAATGCTGGTGCACTGAGAATATCTTATGCACGTGCAGAGAAAATTTTTCACAATAAAACAGTGATAATGTTTACTAGAAGCATTTTTGCCAGTACTTATATATTGAAAATATGTTTCTAGTCAAAGATATAATTCATGTATGTACATTTAAATTTTGACCGAATGTCCCTCTGAGTGTAGTCAAACTTGGAAATGTTGTAAAGGTAGAAACACACAGACACCCTCATACACTGAAACACACACTCACACATAAGGATTCACATATAGACACTCTAGCAGACACATAAAGAAACACACAAACACACTCAGACAAAGACACCCACACAGACACTCAGCACTTGTTTACATTGACCTGACAAGTAATGAGGTAGACTACAGTTTTGTCAAAAAAGGAGATTTACAAGACAAAATATGGAGTTCTGATTATCTTTTTGTCAAGGAAGATGCCAACTAAATGACGATAACAGCATGCAGTGGCTGAAAGGAAGGGCCCTGAACTGCCTAAACAATAATTTAAAGGTTAAGTGGTGGATTGGTGACTTCCGGAAAGGTCTCATTAGTCGCAAAGTCTGTAGAAAGATCTGAATAATCAGTAGTAAGGTCAAAATGTCCTAAAAAGGAACAGGCAATGGACACACACACAAACTCAAACACAAACTTGCACATAGACCCAAGGAAACACCCACAGAGACAGCCTCGGAAAACACACAAAGACATACACACACATATACACCCGCAGAAAACACACAAAGACATACACACACAGAGAGACACTCACAGAAAACACACAGACATACAGACACCCTCACAGAGACACCCACAGAAAACACAGACATATCCACACACCCTCACAGAGACATCCACAGAAAATACGCAGACATATGCACACACCCTCACAGAGACACCCACAGAAAACAAAGACATATGCACACACCCTCACAGAGTCATCCACAGAAAACACAGACATACACACACACACACACACCATCACAGAGACATTTACAGAAAACACATAAAGACATACACACCCACCCTCACAGAGGCATCCACAGAATATACACAAAGACATACACACACACACATACACACACACACACACACACACATACACACGCCCTCACAGAGACACCCACAGAAAATGCAAAAAGAAATATGCACACACGCTCACAGAGACATCCACAGAAAATCCACAGACATATGCACACATCCTCACAGAGGCATCCAGAGAAAATACACAAAAACATACATACACACACACCCTCACATAGACACCCACAGAAAATGCACAAAGACATACACACACACACCCTCACAGAGACATCCACAGAAAATGCACAAAGACAGAGTCAGACACACACACCCTCATAGAGAGACCCACAGAAAAAAATACATACACACTCATAGAGACACCAACAAAAGCACAGACATAAACACAGACACCCACAGAAACACTTACAGGAGGTAAAATGCCTGCACATTGCAATCCCCTAAATCAACAGTGTGTGACATGCATGATAAAAAAAAATGAAATGAAATGAAGAGATCAGTTTTTAAAGAATTATATTTATAAATGTGCAAACAAACATACTTCTGTGAATTCAAAATTGTACATTAATGATCTGTCAGAATGGGAAGATGAAGAAAATTACTTTTTAAAGGTTGACATATGTTTCAGTTTTTTTCCCCCTCCATTTTCCCCAACCAAGAACACCACTTCAAATCTGGTGTACAAATGTTCCCATCCATCAGCTGTATTTATGGATTTTGAAATTGCTGTACTCTATATGGTCTTGGTGGAACCATAAGCTATGGTACTCCGTCTCATACCATTAGATCTGGTTAAATGCAGAATTTAGGCTTGTTTGTATGTATTTCAAAATTAAGTCAGCTGTAGTGTAAACTGGACAGTGTTAAGTTACCCTATCTCATTTCAAACACTGAGCAATCTTAGCAAACATTCAAAATTGGTGCGCTTACCGCCTCACACTGGAACTCCTAATAGCGTATCTTCAGCCCGGACACTCAACTAACTCCCGACAGGACCGCACTTCCGGTGCTGGAAGCGGCGTATTCTGCTCGATACACCAGGAAGTCAAAATAGCGCATAGGATGCTTCTGCACTCTTGCCGGTCCAATGAAATGAAGAGATCACTGACAGACAGACTTGTGAAAAATAGAACAGCCCTTTATTGCTTAAAACCAAGGCTATCATCAGCAACATAAAAATGAATCCACAATGAAGGTCACAGAGGAACCATGCATATGCGTTTCATGCGGGTTCACCGCACTTGTTCACTGCTGGAATGGTTATCTGTGATTGGTCCTTTTATTCACACCCTTAATTAACACATCTGTGTACATATATACTTTAACCCTCAATGCTACTTACTATCCAGCAGTTTCTAATATGTTACACTTGCTGCATCTTGTCTGATGCCTCTATCTATCCTATATACAATACACACATTTCCATACATTATTTACATTAGGATAACATTTCCATTCTGCCCCTCATGAGCATGAAGATGCATTATTTCATTTTATTATATTACATTGTTTCTGATTTTAAAATAAAAATCAACACTTTATCTTATACTTATATGTAAAAACACCATTTTGATCAAAACTTTGTGTTAACCCTTTTGATTCCTAAACCAAGTATAGTTCTCCAAACTTATTAATGGATTAACAGATTCTCATCACCTTCCACATTAAGGCCATGGGGTAATCTGTTATTCAGGTAAAATATTCATTGAACTTCTTTTCTGTTCAATACCTTTTCCCTATCGCCCCCTCTGGCCAGAACTGGAACATGATCTATTAGTTGCACCTTCACATTATTAACTTCAGATGAATTAAGTTAATAATGTGAAGGTGCAAGTGATAGATCATGTTCCAGTTCTGGCCAGAGGGGGCGATAGGGAAAAGGTATTGAACAGAAAAGAAGTTCAATGAATATTTTACCTGAATAACTCTGTAACTTCGACTTATATAAAGTACTTCAATGTTGCTGATTTTAAGTTGTTTATCACATATGAGGAGGAGGGGGAAAATCAATGATATTAGGTAAATGTAAGAGCCTCTATTTAGGAACTGTGTCCTGTATTGCCCTATATTAGGGGAGATAAGCCACTTTTTTCCACTAAATAAGCTATAAATCCCTTCCCCATCCTTCCCACGTGTCCCGAATGTTACAACAAATGTTACAACAACAAATAAAAATATCAATTAGTAGATAGTCTGAAATTAACAGAGTGCAGTTAAAATAAACACAAAGCTTCTATTTTAACTGCACTCTAAAACTGTTTCACAGGTAAGTTTTTATTTATTTTAATATAGGGATATTGTAATTTTAATTTAAAGTTAGAGGTTGTTAGGTTTAGGGGTTATTAGTTTAATTTAGTTTTTTGGGATGTGGGGGCTGGCCGTTTAGGGGTTAATAGGTTTATTTAGTGGCGGTGATGTGGGAGGCCAGAGGTTTAAGGGTTAATAACTTTATTTAGTGGAGGAAATGTCGGGGCTAATATCTTTATTATAGTGTTGGCAATGTTGGGGTGCGGGGGAATAGGGGTTAATAACTTTATTATAGTGGTGACGATGTCGGGACCGGCAGATTAGGGGTTAATAAATTTAATTTAGTGTTTGCGATGCGGGAGGGTGGTGGTTTAGGGATTAATAGGTAGTTTATGGGTGTTAGTGTACTTTTTAACATTGTAGTTATGAGTTTTGTGTAACATTTTTGTTGCGCAAAACTCATAACTACTGCTCTCAGATGGCGTAATGGATCGTGTCGGTAGAGGCTGGAACACAAGCATTTTAGCCTCACCGCACAATCTATAATACCGACGCTACATAATTTTTTTGAGTGCGGGATTGACTTTGTGTTACAGGCTAAAATGCTTGCGGTATAGCTATACCGACAAGACACGTAATGGCTGCGTTACGGTTTTTATGCTGAAATGGCCATTTTTTCAGCGTTAAAACTCGTATTCTAAGTGATTCTAAGTTAAGAATCAATGTAATAATAGCAGTTATGCCACTTAAGAAATTATTTAAATAAATTGTTCTTTCCTGTAGTAACACAAGATGAACTAAATAACAAGATAAAGCAAAGCAATAAACCGCCTTGCTCATAGTATAGGGTTAATCTTACCCCCGCTGGTAAACCCTCTCTGCAGTGATCAGTGTTACAGAAGTAAAGATGACATATGGAAAATATGTAAGCCTCTCCGTTCCTGAGAAAATTTACTCTGGCACTGCGGTATGCATTAAAGTGTAATGCACGTGTTCTGTACATCAACCATTGTTGCTTAGCGCTCCCTCTGACTCTGTAACGGCCACCATGCAATGAGAAACATAACTGGCAGTAGATAGAGTGAGGTGTGGAACACCATAAGGAGGCAACACATTTAAAGTGGCAACTATATGTGTGTCAGTGTCGTATTTAGGTTTTGTGCTGCCCTAGGAACTAAAAATTCTGCTGCCCCCCCCCCCCCACCCAAAGGTTTTAGGCCTTTTTTCCCTTTAATATTTTTTTTGGTCAGTGTGTAACATGTTTTTATTGTTGTTGTTCATAACAATTCAAAAGAAAATGACTAGCAAAACACTTGCATACAGGTGGGTTGAATTGCATGCATCTCATACCATTTTCTCCCTGAGAGAAGGGAGAGAAAACAACGGGAGGGGAGAAAAAGGAGGGAAAGGAAAGAAGGGAGAGAGAGAGAAGAGAAAATTGGGGAGGGAGAGGAGAAAAGGGGGGAGGGAAAGAAGGGAGGGAAAGAAATGAGTGAAAGAAGGGAGCAAGGGAGGGAGTTGAGAGAAAGAAGGGAGGGAGGGAAAGAAATAAGGGAGGGAGTTGAGGGAGGGAGTGAGTTGAGGGAGGGAGGGAGAAAGGGAAAGAAGGGAGAGAGGAAGGGAGGGAAAGAAGAATACACTTTGAAACAATAACTGCCCTTCACATGCAACAACATACATTAATTACCATATTAAAGTAAAAAAGTGTCCGTTTACTATTTACTCAGTGGGTTCATGAATGCAGAGAAAGCTATCTATTAGTAGCTAACATACATTAGCACTGAGAGTTTATGATTAGACATCACAAACTGATCCAAGCAGTGCACAGAGGCATCCAGTCTGTTAGTTACTAAGACCTGCAATAAGCACTGCGCTTGCAGACCCACCACAGCTGTCACCTTATAAGCATATCCCCGGGCAAGTTTCTCACCAAGAACGCTTCCACTGCAAAAATGCTAGTGACTCTAAATGAAGCAACCGTTCAAATGAGCACTGCCTGTGAAGAGCGACCTTAATCAGCGCACGTGCCTTGTCTTCTATGTAAAAGCCTGCACTTTATCGCTCACTGTACTGTGTGCTGGCTTTTAGAAAGAGGATAGGGCAGATGTGCTGCGCCTCCCAAATCTGCTGCCCTAGGCACCAGCCTTGTTGGCCTAGGCCATAATACACCCCTGATGTTTGTGTACAAACATCCACAGGCAGATACCTATTTTTCTTACCGATAGATCTGACCATTATTCCGAAGGCAAGCTATGATTTGTGCACAAAGTAGAAATATGAAAGTAAAAATGCAAGTGCTACCATAATGATTCAATTATGTGTTTAAATAAAAAAGAGACAAAAAAAAAAAAAAACAACAGAAAATGAAGAAGAAAAAAAAACTACAGTATGCAATTTCTGACTGTGTGGAATATTGAAATATAGAGCCCACAATTTTCAGAATTAAATTATGGAAATAGGGTACCACATAAATAATACAAGTATAATGAATATATTTTTCTTTCGTAAGATGAGGAGATTCCATAGGTGTCCATAACATGTGGGATATACTTCCCGCCAACAGGTAGTCAAGAACCCTCACAAGAGTTTTTAATCCCTCCCACCTCCGCTCTCTCTCCAGTTAGTTCTTGGCCTCCGAGGTGAGAGGTTGAGTGAGGTGCCCAGCAATCAAGATTTTTTTATTTTCTAAATTATTGGGAGTTCAGACCTGACTTGAGACCCTGTACCCCTCCAGTTTCACTCAAAGAAGGTTTAAGACATGAGTTTAATATGGGAAAAGGAATAACTCTCTTATGGCATGTCAGGACTCTCACAGGTAAATCTCTCAGCCATAACTGCCCTTTGGTGTCGCGGGGACCCTGTCCCTCAGCCTCCACCAAAGGGGTTTCAGGTATATCCGCAAATATCCTCTGCCAAATCGTTACTTGCACTGGATGGGCTCTCTACTGCATCAGCATTCTGTGAGGGAGAAAGGCCTCAGTAAGCTGGTAAGATCAGTGGAGGGGTTCTACAGTCAAGGTAAGTGACTAAGACAACCCATATAGCCCAAGTACTATCACTGATACTCTATTCCATAGGTACGATATAGTTTGGGGGTTTCCAGCCCTTTCACTTGGTACTTTATCTATGTGCTTAACACCTAAAATTTAGGAATTTGAGCTCCAAAGTTTCCCATAATATTCTCTAGATTCCCCTAAGCAGTGTTCTTATGTTTTTTCCCTCAAAAAATATATTTTTAGTATCTTTTCCTAAATTTGTCTGTGCTATGCAGTTCTCTTCAATTTGATAGCGGTTGGGATGGGAATCAGTTAGGGACCATCTGGGCAAAAATGTAAAAATGTTATTTCAAAAAAAATCTGTGTTTTATGTTTTTTTAGTTCAGGCTGTTGCCTGTACTTCGTTACGGTGGTTAGCCCCACCCCCTCCCCTTGGTGCCCTTTCTCCTCATTTACACTGCTCTGGAAGCTTCTGTTTTTTTCTCTGAGGCATCCTACAGACTTTTTCTCCACCGCTAGTCTGGAATTTTACCCTTTCTTGCCTAGGAGGTTGTGAGTACCCTCATAAGAGCTGCTAAGTGGGTGGGAAAAGTTAACATACTTTCTTATGTGAATACATTTTTGGGGCCTTCATTTCTACCTTATATAGGGTTAATAAGTGCATGTAAGGGCTGTTCCTTGTATTATTTAAATTAGTACAATTGTTCTCTGCATTGTACATTAAGGACCAGATTACGAGTTGAGCGCAAAATATCGCTTACGCTAAAGCGATATTTGTGCTCAACTAAGTAATACCAACAAACGCTAATGTGTGCTGGTATTACGAGTTAGGTGCACTATGAACATGACCTCACGTTTGCATTGCATGGAAGCATTGCACTCTTTAGAGCACGCTTCAATAGGCTCCAATGGGAGCTAGCGCAGCAAAAGGGGTAGGACACGCAGCAATATATATACACAGAGTATATATGTATATTAACACATAAATATATATGTATATAAGTCTAAACATAAATTTACTGGGAACATACAGTTCCATTAGACGGCAATGTAAAGGCACTTTTTAGTGCCTTTTTTTTTTCTAACACCCCACAACTTTAGTCTCCAAAAACTGTCTGGTGAATTTTTTTAATTAGAAAATAAAAATGCTACGGTTTTTATTTTTAAATAAAATACACACCACTGTATTTTGGGAGCATTTGGGGCACATTTGTAAAATATTTGGTTAATTTTGTAAGGGCTAATTGCTACCGCAAGTTCGCGGTAGCAATAACCAGCCACTTGTAATGGCTGGTAATTTATTGCACGTTCGCAAATGGGCAAATTTACAATTTACGGCCGGGCGACAAATTAGCACTCCACTTTTAATCTGGCCCTAAATCTGTACTTAAATATATCTCAGTTTTGCTTATTTTGTTTCAGTCATTTCTATGTCCTCAATTAATATATCTCACCCATTAGAGGGAACCTCCAGGGATTATAATGCAGCTCAGGAAACAAATGCTTTTCATTTTCTCTCTTTGTTTTGCAAAACTGTTCCTGTGGACCAGATTAAGCTGCTAATGTGCTAACTGTGTTCCACGTTTCCAGTTTCCAAGCTATAATTTTATTAGTTTGCCTGGCAGACATCTAACGCCCATGTCTGTCTATTTGACTCAAGGGGATAACACAGAATATTTACCTGCTTTAAAAAATACTTAACAAAAAACCGATGACAGAACTGTTAGCTGCAATTCTCAGACCAAGAAAGTACAATAGTAAATCTAGAAATTTACCTCATCCTTCCTGTCATTCTCAAGGGACTGGGCATCTAGCTCTGTTACCACCTAGTTTACAAACCTCTGATTTTGATGAGTCCCTTTGTGAGTCTTCTGAGGGTGAAATATCCTCAGATGACCCCGAACCAGTAACTGAAACAGAGCCTGATTTCACTTTCAGGTTTTGGGGGGATCATATCCGTTTCCTTCTACAGGAAGTTCTGAACACCTTAGAAATGCCAGAACAGAATTCAGAAATCCCAAAATCTGTAAATAAGTTGGATCAGGTTTTCAAAGCTCAAAACCTCTTATGCGTTTGAAGCTCCAGACTTGGTTACAGACTATACTGCTAAAGAATGGAAGAGATCCAAGAATTGCAAAAGAATATCAGCACTCCAAATTGGTGATTCTTTTTCACAGGTTTATTTGCAGCATCAGCAAAACAGCAATGTTTCGCACTACATGTCCTTATTCATGCTACGTAAGGAAAAAAGGAAAAAACCCTCTGCTCCTAAAATCACAATACTTTATTGTAAGATCCTTTTAAAATGTGGATAGCAATCGAAAAACCAAAACAAAAGTGGAGAGAATAGCGCAGCACAAAGGCTTACGCATTCCGGCAGTCAGCCGTAGTCTTAGGGCTCCATGTACTAAGCAGTCAGCGAGCTACCCGCAACAAATCTCGCATCAAAACTCGCAAACTGATATGTACAAAGTCGTCAACTTTGTTCAAACTCGCATCTTTAAAATTGCGAGCGTACTTATCCGCCAAACCTCGCTACCTCTCCATTTTTCACTGTAATTAGACACATTTGACCACCAACTCGCCAAAAACGAATGTACTAAAAAATCTATTTGTCCGCTCGCGACAATTTCCGCTCCCACCTCGTTATTTTTGCCTTGCCACCTTTTAGGTGGCGGGCAAGGTACAAAACAATAGGAAAGTCACTCTAGACGCCAGTCTAGACATATATAAAAGGCAGTAATATCAGCATTGTATTTACAGCATAACTGGCGTCTAATTTGTCTCTCATTTCCATGTACATAAATTGCGCCCAATTTGTCGACTGTAATTAAAGAGTAATCTATATTTTAATTTTGTATATCTTCTATTAGGAGATGGAGGCTACTCATGTACAGAATGTCTGTTGACTCCCTATAACAAACCACAGACCAGTCAAGTACGTTTCAATGAAGCTCACCGAACTACCAGGGGGATAATTTCTGATGCAAAAAGTGAGGATTCTTGGATTTTGAAGTGGTTTCAGATCAAGATGAATCCATATCCAAATTGTAAATAAATATTACAAAAATAACGCTCTGTAATCATTCTTCCAAAATTTTTGAACAATAATAAAGTTGTTTAGATAAGTTGAACTTTTATAGGAGCAAAATTCTATTCCCGCGACTACTATGATGTTCGTGACACCTTGCATGTCACGTGTTAATAATTGGCCAGACAATTCAACTGAAAGTTAAGTACATCAGCTTAGTCGCGGCGAGCGAGGCGTCAAATTTATCAATATTCCGCCACTGCTCGCGGCGGGCTAGATGTGTCTATTTATTGGGGGATTATTAGTACATAGCGACAGCGGACACCATTTCGTCCGCGGCGAGTAACTGCGAGATTATCCGCATCTACAATGACGGATGAATTGACGGCTTAGTACATGGAGCCCCTAGCCTAATGCATACATAATTCTGAGGGTTTAAAAAGGGTAAAATGGAACATGATTGGATAACAGAAAACGCTATACCTCCCACTAATACCTGATTGAAGGAATGTTAGACACATGTGAATAGATAATACAAGCTGTTATTAAGTTAAACGAAGAATTGAAAAAAATAATAACTAAACATATGTCACTAAGCAGCAAGTTTAAAGGATTTTGAATAGAAAGAGTTATATAAACTTTTTATTATCTATATCCTGTCCAATAACTTATTCACTGTGCAAGAAAGTATATACTATGGTGTCGGGACTGGTGGAGATATTTCAAAATGTATGTAATGCTAGCTGTGATTAGAGAAAGATTTAGAGAAATATTAGATTAGAGACAACTTCCATACAGTGACAATGTTTCTTATAAATTTTTGCAACAAATTTTGCAAGCGTACTTATAATTGGCAAAAGCCTACCTCCCATGAAATATGGGTTATTTAGGGTATTACTCCCAATAGTTAATTAGGTTGTATCTCAAATTGAGACCCTATGGATGTCTGGTGCGCAGCTTAAACATCCAGAAGATCTCTCTTTTTGCTAGAAGTTTATCAATGTTACCATTACCACCTCTTTTTGGTAGTTGTACATGCTCAATTGCACACCATTTCAGTGAACTTATTCTCCCACTATGTTTCTCCGCGAAGTAGCGTACAAGCGGTGTAGTTGACTTGCCCCGTGGGATAGTTGAGATATGTTCTCTTATTTGAGATTTTATATCTCTTGAGGTGAGTCCAATGTATTGGACGCCACATATTTCGCATTTTAGCATGTATATTACCTGAGAGGACATGCAATTCATACATGTTTTAATCTGGAAAGTTTTCCCAGTTACATGTGATGTGAAAAACACACGGCAAGATTACGAGTTGTGCATTAGGGTTAAAAAGCAGCGTTGAGAGGTCTTGAATTGATACGAGTCTTGAATTGACAGGCTCACCGCTTTTTGGCCAGACTCGGAAATACCGCAAATCCACTTACATCAATTGCGTATCCTATATTTTCAATGGGACTTGCATACCGCCGGTATTACGAGTCTAACCAAAAGTGAGTGGTAGACCCTCTCCTGCCAATACTGATACCGCATTTAAAAGTCAGTAGTTAAGAGTTTTACACTACAACGCCGTAGCATAAAACTCTTAACTAAAGTGCTAAAAAGTACACTAACACCCATAAACTACCTATAAACCCCTAAACCGAGGCCCACCCACATCGCAAACACTAAAATAAATATTTTAACCCCTAATCTGCCGAACCGGACATCACCGTCACTATAATAAATATATTAACCCATAAACCGCCGTACTCCCGCCTCGCAAACACTAGTTAAATATTATAAACCCCTAATCTGCCGTCCCTAACATCGCCAACACCTACCTACATTTATTAACCCCTAATCTGCCAGCCACAACGTCGCCGCCCCTATATTAAATGTATTAACCCCTAAACCTAAGTCTAACCCTAAACCTAACCCCCTCTAACTGAAATATAATTTTAATAAATCTAAATAAAATTACTATCATAAACTAAATTATTCCTATTTAAAACTAAATACTTACCTATAAAATAAACCCTAAGATAGCTACAATATAACTAATAGTTACATTGTAGCTAGCTTAGGGTTTATTTTTATTTTACAGGCAAGTTTGTATTTATTTTAACTAGGTACAATAGTTATTAAATAGTTATTAACTATTTAATAACTACCTAGTTAAAATAAAGACAAATTTACCTGTAAAATAAAACCTAACCTATGTTACAATTACACCTAACACTACACTATAATTAAATAAATTACCTAAACTAAATACAATTAATTGCATTTTAAATAAATTATCTAAAGTACGAAAAAAACAACAACACTTAATTACAGAAAATAATAAAATAATTACAAGAATTTTAATCTAATTCCCCTAACAAAATAAAAAAGCCCCCCAAAATAAAAAAAAAGCCCTACCCTACACTGAATTACAAATAGCCCTTAAAAGGGCCTTTTGCGGGGCATTGCCCCAAAGTAATCAGCTCTTTTACCTGTAAAAAAAAATTACAACCCCCCCAACATTAAAACCCACCACCCACACAACCAACCCTACTCTAAAACCCACCCAATCCCCCCTTAAAAAAACCTAACACATACCCCTTGAAGATCAACCTACCTTGAGAAGTCTTCACCCAACCGGGCCGAAGTCCTCCACGAAGCCAGCAGAAGTGGTCCTCCAGACGGGCAGAAGTCTTCATCCAGGCGGCATCTTCTATCTTCATCCATCTGGCGCGGAGCGGCTCCATCTTCAAGACATCCGACCCGGAGCATCCTCTTCAAACGACGGCCGACTGAAGAATGACGGTTCCTTTAAATGACGTCATTCAAGATGGCATCCCTTCAATTCCGATTGGCTGATAGAATTCTAAATAGCATACACTTATACATGCAGATACACACACACTACACAGCATACACTTATACATGCAGATACACATACACTACATAGCATACACTTACACATGCAGATACACACACACTACATAGCATACATTTACACATGCAGATACATACACACTACATAGCATACACTTATACATGCATATACACACACACTACATAGCATACACTTATACATGCAGATACACACACACTACATAGCATACACTTATACATGCAGATACACACACACTACATAGCATACTCTTACACATGCAGATACACACACACAGTTATGGATACAGATAGACACACACACTACATCATATATAGATATCTGTAATTCATTTTATGGGGTCCTGGGGTTGGCAAGCACATTAGCTGGCAGTCTGCGGCTGCCACTGTTCATTACCCTGGTATTAGCACTGCTCATTGTATAAAACTGAAGGCATGCTAGTATTATCACCAGGGGTTAGACATCATCACTACCAGAGGTAGGTTAGAGAGGTCACCATTACCCGTGGTCAGAGTGTATACAGCCTTCTTACTCCTGCTTAACCCACACACCATTCCTTTTCCACAGGGAATCTGACAGGTATCTAACCACGTCAGAGCAAAACCAGCTGCTTCTGAGTATGGGCCCAAAACAATTTAATTTTTTTTTTTTTTAAATGCCTGGGGAAAATCGGGACAGATGGCTAGCAACCTGGGACAGGGGGACTGACCCCTAAAATCGTGACTGTCCCACGAAAATCGGGACAGTTGGGGGGTATGCACAAACCCATTTTACATTGACTCACATAGACCTACATGAACATATACTCATTTAGCTATAGATCTGTACAAATATCATCACATACTGTACATACATAATTCGCTTCATACAAACAATATAAAGCAGATTACGTACACAAAACATATTTTAATTATGAAATTATCACAATTTCATGTACTTTTTCATAGAATGAAATAACGTCACTCACTCTGTAACGCACGCGATAATTTTGTCTTTTTAAACTCGTAATACGGGCGGTCTGCGGTGTGCGCTAATGCATTAATTCTTGCGTAGGTCCCACAATGACAAATAGATCACGAAATATACTATTTGGCACTTTAGTTATGTGTTTTAATTGTGTGAACATCAGTACAAGGTCAAAATCATATAGGAAATTACATTACATCAAGTATAAATCACGATCAATTATATCATCACAAATAGGAAATCCTTTTCAAGAATTAACACATATTTAAAGGGACATAAAACACCATTTTGACATTTCATGATTCAGAAAGAGTAAGCAATTTTGAACAGTTTTCTCATTTACGTCTATTATATCATTTGATTTATTCTCTTCATATCCATATCCTTTGATGAACAGCATATCTAGATAGGCTCAGTAGATGATGATTGGTGGCTGCACATAGATGCCTTCTGTGATTGGCTCACCCATGCTATTTCTTCAACAAAGGATATATAAACAATGAAGCTATTTAGATCATAGAAGTACATTGGAATGTTGTTTAAAATTGTATTCACTGTCTGAATCATGAAAGAAAAATTATGGCTTTAGTGTCCCTTTAAGATCAGGATTTAAACATAATATACCATTATGAAATTCGTCTAATTCCAAGATATCATTAGAAAATATTCTAGTTGTCGCCTTTTTGGAAGGAACAACAATGCTATACTGCATTATATAAATGAACATATGTGGGAAAGAATCACAATACATACATATATGTACATAACACAACAACAAAACACACATTTATCTTTTTAATCATCACACAAAAATAATAATGTTGTAAACTAGAACAAGAGAACGAAGATTTGGAAAGTAGACAGGCATGTAGCTAATATGATGACATCATTCTAAGCTTCAACCATACAGATTCTATCGCTAGGACTTTACTGCCTCTTTAATCAGTTTCTCACTCAATATTACATATACGTAGAGGAGAGGTTTGGAAGATCTTGATTATTATTACGATTTCAATGGTAGACGTGAAATATTGAAATATCGCCAATCACTTATGCCAGGCATACTTTATAGTTTTGAAACAATATTGCAGCAACATTGCTTAATCAGATTCTATGCCATGTCTATGCACACATTATATACAAGTTTGCAATCAATCATTTGAGCGTGGACTTGTGTTATGTAATATAACATTGCGTTTAATAAGTATTTGCTACGCATATGAACAAACATTACGAAGATACACTGTATATGTTATATTTTACACTTAAACACTTTCACATTACAATTTATTGGGGAAAAACAAATTTTTAACAAACACAAAAAAAACCCACCCACTTTGAAAGCATTCGCACCGCTCAGATACAATCAAGTGTATACAATCAGCAATCATTATGAACACTCTACCATTGGACATTTTGCACTATAAATCATCCAAACACCATGGCCAATGCGTCCCTTATGACTGACATTGTATCAAATTGCTTTTGTGTATTTGCATACCTTGTTACTCATTTTGTGTTTGCTCTGCTATTTGGCTTGTGCTGCTTGGCTCTGCAAATATGGACAACCCTCAGTTAGATTGTGTTGGTGCTGTTGGACAAGTTACAACAGACTCAGACGGGCCCGGTGCCTCGAAGAGGAGCATGAGGAACGCCTAAGGATTATGGCTCCTCCTGTTCACAGGGTAAGCCCCCCTTGGATAACATGAGCGATGCCAAGGTTTTTGACAAATATAGGCTCAATAGACAGCAGCTATTGAGCCTTTATGATGTACTTAAGCCTTATCTGGAGCCACGCAGACGTATGCGCACTGAAATCCCTGGCATGTCCAAGATGCTTTGCTGTATACATGTCCTGGCGTCTGGAAGCTATCAATCAGCAGAAGGGTACTTGTCCGGTATGTCTCAAGGCACCTTCTCTGTTTCTGAACAGTATGAAAAGAATTTGTAGGCTTTTCGTAGGATTCCCTCAAAATGAGGATGATTGGAGATGCCTCAAGAGGGAATTTTATGGAATAGTTGAAATGCCAAATGTTTTGAGAGCAATAGATTGCACCCATATTGCTCTGTGGGCTCCAGCAGAAGAGGGTCCTTACCAAAATCGTGAACATTTTCATAGTTTGAATGTGCAGTTCATTTGTGACGCACGGATGCGAATTATGAACGTGTTTGCAAATTTTGGGGGGCGCCAGTCATGTTGCCCGTATCCTCAGGCAGTCCTCACTCTGGCAATAGTTGAGGACAGACAGTTTCCCCACGGGTGGCTCATTGGTGTGCACAGCATGGTTAAGAAGTTAGACAATTGCCACTGTAATGTTCGCAAACAGTTGTGTTTGTGTAATGTGCAAAATGTGCAGATATAGGATGTGGTTTAACCATTTACTTGTCTCTTTCAGCAAATGTCTAGGTTTATATAAAGAGATATGTAGCAGGTCATACCTAAAATGTGCAGATCTAGGGGCATATTTATCAATGTGCGAGCGGACATGATACGAATCTTGATAAATATGCCCCCTAGAATGTTTTTTTAACTATTTACTTGTCTCTCTCAGCAAATGTCTAGGTTTATATAAACAGATATGTAGCAGGTCATAGCTAAAATGTGCAGATATAGAATGTGGTTTAACTATTTACTTGTCTCTTTCAGCAAATGTCTAGATCTATATAAACAGATATGTAGCAGACATAATACAAAGTAGCGTATCATGTCCACCACACATCGATAAATGCCGACAGCATACACTGTCGGCATTTATCATTGCACCAGCAGTTCTTGTGAAGAGGGAGTCAATGTCAGAGACAACATCATTAACTGCCACTTCAGAAGGTAAATACTATAAGTTATATAGGAGCATTGCGAAAAATGTGACACATTTAGTAAAATGAAAGTAGAATCGTGCAAACATGTTAGGATTGTTCAAGAAATTACTATATCAAAATCTAAAATATATTTTATTATCATAGGTAAATTATACATCATATGTTTCTGGCATTGACTTCTATGATAACTTTGCCACCTGATTTTTAAAGACAACATCAGATGGTACGTATACACAATGTATGGACCAAGACTGGGGGGGGGGGGGATTTGGACCACTGATCCACCAAATGGGACACACTTAGTTTACATGTATTATTCATTTTAGACATTATTAGATTTTAGTTAGTCTGAAAGGGATGAATGCCACAGATAGCAGATAAAAGGATACTCTGAAGCACATCGAATTGACAAAGTCATACATCAGGTTAAGTATGCACAATGTATGTGACTCAGCTTCACACTTGATTGTTATAACATAACACAAAAGAGGCAACATATACTAATTAAGCTATTGCTAATAAAAATGTATTAAATAGTTAATGTTAGGGGGAGGGATGCAGAACTATGTACCATTTTATTAGATATTTGATTTACACTTTATTTTCTATTAGAGAGATTTGCTTCATCTACCAACTGAAAGTGAAGAATACCTATGTAATCATGTCTGTGGCATTGTCTTTCAACTGTGCTGACTTCTACAACATCTAAAGACACGTTCACATTGAAAGTGTACACAATGTCTGGAACAAGACTGGGGGAGGCAGGATAAATCCTATGGGAAACACTTATGTTTCCTCTCATTTATTTTAGATGGTATTTCACAATCCTCTATTTTGAAAGTGATGAATAAGAAACATACTGCAAATAAACTGATATTTGGACTATAATCGACTTTTAAAGATCATACATCAGGTTAGTTTGCACAATGCATGCTATTGAGAAGAATCTTAGGAGAAATAATGGTGGAATAAATGAGAAATAAATTGAATGTGTCTAACAATTAGTTTTCACAATGTTCTATTTTATTAAAATGTATTTCATATACATTCTCCCTACTTTGTGCTATAGAGGACTCAGATTGTGACCGATCATACAGATAAAGGGATACCTTTAATCTGAAATAATTTCAGAGTTGACATTTACATATTTTAGTTTTTGAAGGCACAGGAAATATTACAATCAATTATGTCCCTCATACAATTGAATAATTAATTAATATTTGCAAAAAATAGGATATTAGACATTAATGTGTCTAATTTAAAATGTTAATATATAAGTCAACTTTTGATTAGTCAATTTAAAGTTATTTCTTTCAAATTATGTATATATAGATATCCAGTCTGAACCTGGCATTAATATCAGAACAAACAAGTTTATAGCATAGACAGAAGATGACTTTAGAATTATACTTACAGATAAAAATTGTGTTATGAAATTACATACTTGCTTTCATATTATAATTATTTGTACAGGTAGCCCTCAGTTTACGCCGGGGTTAGGTTCCAGAAGGAATGGTTGTAAATTGAAACTGTTGTAAATTGAAAGCCAGTTTATAATGTAAGTCAATGGGAAGTGAGGGAGTTAGGTTCCAGGCCCCTCTCAAAATTGTCATAAGTAACACCTAATACATTATTTTTAAGCTTTGAAATGAAGACTTTAAATGCTAGACAGCATTATAAACCTAATAAAATAATCACACAACACAAACTTCACTTGCATTTTTCTGCAAACAGTTCTTTCTATGCATTCCAATCTGGACTGATTTATAGACAGGAAGATCTTGTTCCTTTGAAATCTGCTCGATAGCTCAGGTCTGGTTAAACTGATTAATTTCAGCTTGCTTGGCTTTGCGGCAACACAAGCAGACAGCTCCACCTACTGGCTATTTTAATAAATGCACTGCTTCTCAATGCTTTTCAATAGCAGTCACATGACTGAAAAAAAGGTTGTTATTCTGAAACGGTGTAAATTGAACCGTTGTAAACCGAGGGCCACCTGTATTCCTTTTTTCTTTCTTTCTTTTTCTTACAGATTTTCAAGTTTGCTGAATTCACAAAAGAATTTGTAGTTATTGTTAGTGTATCTTATTTTTAAAATAAATATCTTTACATACTATATATTTTATTTATTTAAATACATCTTTTAAAATCAGACTCTCTCTCTCTCTCTCTCTCTATCTATCTATCTATCTATCTATCTATCTATATATATATATATATATATATATATATATATATACGTTGATTGGAGTAGCCGTGTTAGTCCAGATATTTAGATATCAAAATAACAAGAGTATTGCATTGAGCAATGATACTTTTTTTTATTGGACTAACTATACATTTATAAGTTGACAAGCTTTCGGAAGAGTTCCTTCCTTTATCAAGTCTAAAGCAATACAATAAGTATTGCTTTAGACTTGATAAAGGAAGGAACTCTTCCGAAAGCTTGTAAACTTATAAATGTATAGTTAGTCCAATAAAAAAAGTATCATTGCTCAATGCGATACTCTTGTTATTTTGATATCTATATATATATATATATAATATAAAAATAATATATAATATTTGAAAGACATGGAAAGAAAAGAATAGTTCTATAATGACTGTTAAAGTGGAGTTAGATACAGCCATATAATGAATTTTGGTTTACAATTCTGAAAATGTTAATCAAGGGTTAATGGCGAGGCTATGCAGTAATTTAGAAGTTAAAAAATAATATCTGTACATATTATTATATGTTGTCTACATAACAACTTTTGTTATGTCACTTTTAAGAAATGTTTAGGGTGAACTTGCTAGATTAAAGTGACAGTCTAGATTAATTTTCTATTCTGATTATAATATCTATCATTCAGGTTTGTAGAAAATTGTAAGATATTTTTTTAAATAAATATAGCTTAGTTATTATGTTATTGTTAGTTGCAAGATAACATAGGTAAATTAAATTATCTTTAAATAAAACATTATAGATAAGTTTATTTTCACATTTAGACAGAGCTAGTTTTTGTATGCCATATTGCTGAGAGTGTTCACTCTAGTGGAGTCTTTTAAAGGGACAGTTAACTCAATATTTTTCTCAAATTCAATTTGTTCACAATTATCCACTTTACCGGCTGGAGTGTATTAAATTGTTTACAAGTATTTCCATTACCCTTATTTTTGCATTTAAAATAACAGAATTTATGCTTACCTGATAAATTACTTTCTCCAACGGTGTGTCCGGTCCACGGCGTCATCCTTACTTGTGGGAATATCTCTTCCCCAACAGGAAATGGCAAAGAGTCCCAGCAAAGCTGGCCATATAGTTCCTCCTAGGCTCCGCCCACCCCAGTCATTCGACCGACGGACAGGAGGAAAAAATAGGAGAAACCATAGGGTGTCGTGGTAACTGTAGTTAGAGAAAATAATTCGTCGGACCAGATTAAAAAACCAGGGCGGGCCGTGGACCGGACACACCGTTGGAGAAAGTAATTTATCAGGTAAGCATAAATTCTGTTTTCTCCAAAATTGGTGTGTCCGGTCCACGGCGTCATCCTTACTTGTGGGAACCAATACCAAAGCTTTAGGACACGGATGAAGGGAGGGAGCAAATCAGGTTACCTAAACGGAAGGCACCACGGCTTGCAAAACCTTTCTCCCAAAAATAGCCTCCGAAGAAGCAAAAGTATCAAATTTGTAAAATTTGGCAAAAGTGTGCAGTGAAGACCAAGTCGCTGCCTTACATATCTGATCAACAGAAGCCTCGTTCTTGAAGGCCCATGTGGAAGCTACAGCCCTAGTGGAGTGAGCTGTGATTCTTTCAGGAGGCTGCCGTCCGGCAGTCTCATAAGCCAATCGGATGATGCTTTTAAGCCAAAAGGAAAGAGAGGTAGAAGTTGCTTTTTGACCTCTCCTTTTACCAGAATAGACGACAAACAGAGAAGAAGTTTGTCTGAACTCTTTTGTAGATTCTAAGTAGAATTTTAGAGCACGGACTACATCTAAATTGTGTAGCAAACGTTCCTTCTTTGAAACTGGATTCGGACACAAAGAAGGTACAACTATCTCCTGATTAATATTTTTGTTGGAAACAACCTTTGGTAGAAAACCAGGCTTAGTACGCAAAACAACCTTATCTGAATGGAACACCAGATAGGGTGGAGAACACTGTAGAGCAGATAACTCAGAAACTCTTCTAGCAGAAGAAATAGCAACCAAAAACAAAACTTTCCAAGATAACAACTTAATATCTATGGAATGTAAAGGTTCAAACGGAACCCCTTGAAGAACTGAAAGAACTAGATTTAAACTCCAGGGAGGAGTCAAAGGTCTGTAAACAGGCTTGATCCTAACCAAAGCCTGAACAAATGCTTGAACATCTGGCACAACTGCCAGTCTTTTGTGTAGTAGGACAGATAAAGCAGAAATCTGTCCCTTTAGAGAATTCGCAGATAATCCTTTATCCAAACCTTCTTGTAGAAAGGAAAGAATCCTAGGAATCTTTATCTTATTCCATGGGAATCCCTTGGATTCACACCAGCAGATATATCTTTTCCATATTTTATGGTAAATCTTTCTAGTTACCGGTTTTCTGGCTTGAACCAGAGTATCTATCACAGAATCTGAAAACCCACGCTTTGATAGAATCAAGCGTTCAATCTCCAAGCCGTCAGCTGGAGGGAGACCAGATTTGGATGTTCGAATGGACCCTGAACAAGAAGGTCCTGTCTCAAAAGTAGCTTCTATGGTGGAACCGATGACATATTCACCAGGTCTGCATACCAAGTCCTGCGTGGCCACGCAGGAGCTATCAAGATCACCGAGGCCCTCTCCAGTTTGATCCTGGCTACCAGCCTGGGAATGAGAGGAAACGGTGGAAACACATAAGCTAGGTTGAAGGTCCAAGGCGCTACTAGTGCATCCACTAGAGTCGCCTTGGGATCCCTGGATCTGGACCCGTAGCAAGGAACCTTGAAGTTCTGACGAGACGCCATCAGATCCATATCTGGAATGCCCCATAGTTGCGTCAACTGGGCAAAGATCTCCGGGTGGAGTTCCCACTCCCCCGGATGGAATGTCTGACGACTCAAATAATCCGCTTCCCAGTTTTCCACACCTGGAATGTGGATCGCAGATAGGTGGCAGGAGTGATTCTCCGGCCATTGTATTATTTTGGTCACTTCTTTCATCGCCAGGGAACTCCTTGTTCCCCCCTGATGATTGAGATACGCAACAGTCGTCATGTTGTCTGATTGGAATCTTATGAATCTGACCTTTGCTAGCTGAGGCCAAGCCCTGAGAGCATTGAATATTGCTCTTAGTTCCAGAATGTTTATCGGGAGAAGAGACTCTTCCCGAGACCACAGTCCCTGAGCTTTCAGGGATTCCCAGACCGCGCCCCAGCCCACTAGGCTGGCGTCGGTCGTGACGATGACCCACTCTGGACTGCGGAAGCTCATTCCCTGGGATAGGTGATCCTGGGTTAGCCACCAATGGAGTGAGTCTCTGGTCTTCTGATCTACTTGAATCACTGGAGACAAGTCTGTATAGTCCCCATTCCACTGTTTCAGCATGCACAGTTGTAATGGTCTTAGATGAATTTGCGCAAAAGGAACTATGTCCATTGCTGCAACCATCAATCCTACTACTTCCATGCACTGAGCTACGGAAGGACGAGGAATAGAATGAAGAACTTGACAAGCGTTTAGAAGTTTTGACTTTCTGACTTCTGTCAAGAAAATCCTCATTTCTAAGGAATCTATTATTGTTCCCAAGAAGGGAACTCTTGTCGACGGAGACAGGGAACTTTTTTCTATGTTCACCTTCCATCCGTGAGATCTGAGAAAGGCCAGAACGATGTCTGAGTGAACCTTTGCCTTTGAAAGAGACGACGCTTGTACTAGAATGTCGTCCAAGTATGGTACTACTGCAATGCCCCTTGGTCTTAGAACCGCTAGAAGGGGTCCGAGTACCTTTGTGAAAATCCTTGGAGCAGTGGCTAACCCGAATGGGAGGGCCACAAACTGGTAATGTTTGTCCAGAAAGGCGAACCTTAGGAACTGATGATGTTCTTTGTGGATAGGGATATGTAGATACGCATCCTTTAGATCCACGGTAGTCATAAATTGACCTTCCTGAATTGTGGGTAGAATCGTTCGAATGGTTTCCATCTTGAACGATGGTACTCTGAGAAATTTGTTTAGGATCTTTAAATCCAGGATTGGTCTGAAAGTTCCCTCTATTTTGGGAACTACAAACAGATTTCAGTAAAATCCCATTCCTTCTTCCGCCGTTGGAACTGGGTGTATCACTCCCATCTTTAACAGGTCTTCTACACAATGTAAGAATGCCTGTCTCTTTATTTGGTTTGAGGATAAGTGAGACATGTGGAACCTTCCCCTTGGGGGTAGTTTCTTGAATTCCAGAAGATAACCCTGAGAAACTATTTCTAGCGTCCAGGGATCCTGAACATCTCTTGCCCAAGCCTGAGCAAAGAGAGAGAGTCTGCCCCCCACTAGATCCGGTCCCGGATAGGGGGCTACTCCTTCATGCTGTTTTGTTAGCAGCGGCAGGCTTCTTGGCCTTCGGTTCTTCTTGCATCGGTTTCCAGGCTGGTTTGGTCTGTGAGGTATTACCCTCTTGCTTAGAGGATGCAGAATTAGAGCCCGGTCCGTTCCTGAAATTACGAAAGGAACGAAAATTAGACTTATTCTTGGCTTTGAAAGGCCTATCTTGTGGGAGGGCGTGGCCCTTTCCCCCAGTGATGTCTGAGATAATCTCTTTCAATTCTGGCCCAAAGAGAGTTTTACCCTTGAAGGGGATATTAAGCAATTTTGTCTTGGATGATACATCCGCTGACCAAGACTTTAGCCAAAGCGCTCTGCGCGCCACAATTGCAAACCCTGAATTTTTTGCCGCTAATCTAGCTATTTGCAAAGCGGCATCTAAAATAAAAGAGTTAGCCAACTTAAGTGCGTGAACTCTGTCCATAACCTCCTCATATGGAGTCTCTCTACTGAGCGACTTTTCTAGTTCCTCAAACCAGAACCACGCTGCTGTAGTGACAGGAACAATGCACGAAATGGGTTGAAGAAGGTAACCTTGCTGTACAAAAATCTTTTTAAGCAAACCCTCCAATTTTTTATCCATAGGATCTTTGAAAGCACAATTATCCTCGATAGGAATAGTAGTGCGCTTGTTTAGAGTAGAAACTGCCCCCTCGACCTTAGGGACTGTCTGCCATAAGTCCTTTCTGGGGTTGACCATAGGAAATAATTTCTTAAATATAAGAGGGGGAACAAAAGGTATGCCGGGCTTCTCCCATTCCTTATTCACTATGTCCGCCACCCGCTTGGGTATAGGAAAAGCGTCGGGGTGCACCGGAACCTCTAGGAACTTGTCCATCTTGCATAATTTTTCTGGAATGACCAGGTTGTCACAATCATCCAGAGTAGATAACACCTCCTTAAGCAGTGCGCGAAGATGTTCTAATTTAAATTTAAATGTCACAACATCAGGTTCAGCCTGTTGGGAAATTTTTCCTGAATCTGAAATTTCCCCATCTGACAAAACCTCCCTCATGGCCCCTTCAGATTGGTGTGAGGGTATGACAGAACAATTATCATCAGTGCCCTCCTGCTCTTCAGTGTTTAAAACAGAGCAATCACGCTTTCTCTGATATGCAGGCATTTTGGATAAAATATTTGCTATGGAGTTATCCATTACAGCCGTCAATTGTTGCATGGTAATAAGCATTGGCACGCTAGAAGTACTAGGGGCCTCCTGCGTGGGCAAAACTGGTGTAGACACAGAAGGAGATGATGTAGAACCATGTCTACTCCCTTCATCTGATGAATCATCTTGGGCAACTTCATTATCTGTGACAGTACTGTCCTTACTTTGTTTGGACGCTTTGGCACAATTATCACATAATTTAGAAGGGGGAGACACATTGACTTTCATACATATAGAACATAGCTTATCTGAAGGCACAGACATGTTAAACAGGCTTAAACTTGTCAGTAAAACACAAAAACCGTTTTAAAACAAAACCGTTACTGTCTCTTTAAATTTTAAAAAGAGCACACTTTATTACTGAATATGTGAAAAAATATGAAGGATTTCACCACAGTGTCTTAAAGCATTAAAAGTATTGCACACCAATTTTCAGAGCTTTAACCCTTAAAATAACGAAACCGGAGCCGGTTACAGTTTTAACCCCTCTACAGTCCCAGCTACAGCCTTTGCTGCGACTCTACCAAGCCCAGAGGGGAATATGATACCAAATGACGCCTTCTAGGAACTTTTCCAACTATTTTCAGGTCCTCACACATGCATCTGCATGTCTTGCTCTCAAAAACAACTGTGCAGTAATGGCGCGAAAATGAGGCTCAACGTACAACTGGGAAGGCCCTTCCTGACTGGAAAAGGTATCTAACATAGTGCCTGACGTTAAAAAACGTTCCCCAAGTTTATAAGTGTGAAATACCAGCATAAACATGTATAAAATGCCCAAATAAAGCAATCGATTTTGCCCATAAAAGTGTCTACCAGTTTTATAGCCCATATTAAGCCCTTTATTCTGCTTGAGACTAAGAAAATGGCTTACCGGTCCCCATGAGGGGAAATGACAGCCTTCCAGCATTACACAGTCTTGTTAGAAATATGGCTAGTCATACCTTAAGCAGAAAAGTCTGCTAACTGTTTCCCCCAACTGAAGTTACTTCATCTCAACAGTCCTATGTGGAAACAGCAAAGGATTTTAGTTACTGTCTGCTAAAATCATCTTCCTCTCACAAACAGAATTCTTCATCTCTTTCTGTTTCAGAGTAAATAGTACATACCAGCACTATTTTAAAATAACAAAGTTGTCATGAGCGCTTCCGTTCATCGCCGTGTCGCCGCGGCTCCCGGAACTCCTCTGTGTCTCTGACGTCATGTTGCTTAGCAACATGACGCTTTCTCTCACACCCCTCTGATGACGGTTACGCTCCTGCCCTTTAAATCTCGGCGGGAGATCTGAATCTGGGCCCGTTTGTTTGTTTCCCTGGATTGTGAGTACCATATCAGTTTTATTCTTCTGTGTACCGACTTCTGCCTGCCTGACCAAGCCTCTTGCCTAATCCCTACTTGCTGATATTTGGACATTGACTTCTGCCTGCCTGACCTTGCCTGTAGCTATTACCCTTTTGCTGACACTTGGATGCCGACTTCTGCTTGCCTGACCCTGTCTTTTGCCTATACCTTTTGCTGATATTTGGATGCCGACTTCTGCCTGCCTGACCTTGCTTTGGCCTTTACCTTTAAACCTATTCTTTGTTAAACAAGACCTGCTTAAAGGGACATTTTACTTTTACAAGCTGCAAAAGAGAACTTTGCCTTTCTGTTTGTTATACACCTGCTTAAAAGGGACATTTACTTTTACAAGCTGCAAAAGAGAACTTTGCCTTTCTGTTTGTTATACACCTGCTTAAAAGGGACATTTACTTTTACAAGCTGCAAAAGAGAACTTTGCCTTTCTGTTTGTTATAAACCTGCTTAAAGGGACATTATACTTTTACAAGCTGCAAAAGAGAACTTTGCCTTTCTGTTTGTTATACACCTGCTTAAAAGGGACATTTACTTTTACAAGCTGCAAAAGAGAACTTTGCCTTTCTGTTTGTTATAAACCTGCTTAAAGGGACATTATACTTTTACAAGCTGCAAAAGAGAACTTTTCCTTTGTTTTACAAGCCTGCTAAAGAGGACCTTTTTCAGAAGCTTCAAAGTAAGAGCATTTCCTTTTTGTTCTTTGTACTACTTAAAGGGACGTTTTATCCTTTGTGGCTTTCCTGCATTCTGGAACAATATTCATTTTTGTTATCTTCTAATCTGCTTCCTGAGTGGGTCACGTCCTGGATATTTCTCAGTGTGCTAGCGTGTGCTTTCAATTCACGCTAGCAGTTGGGTTACATCCCGGATTGATTCCAGAGCGGCTGACATTACAAACGGGCCATAAAAATGGACCCCACTGAATTATCTATGGCCGTGGCTCACCAGGGACAGCTCTTGGGTTCTCATGCCACTCACTTGCAGTCTCTGGACACTAAACTTGATCAAATTACTGCTCTATTACAAAATTTGGTTGCTACCGCACCTCCCAATCCTAATCCCAATCCAAATCCGATTGAGGCATTACCTCCTCCGATTCCTAACAATCAGTCTCAGGTACAACTAAGTCCCAGGATTCCTCTTCCGGATAAATATGATGGGAATTCTGAAGAATGTAGAGGCTTTTTGAATCAATGCCGTCTTCATTTCCGAAATAGCCCTACTCTCTTTGCTACTGCCTCTTCTAGAATCACGTTTCTTATTTCCTTAATGAAAGGAAAAGCCTTGGCTTGGGTGTCACCTTTGCTAGAAAAGAATGATCCTATACTGTTGGATGTTGATACATTTCTATCTACATTCTCAAACGTATTCGATAAACCTGGAAGGTCATCCGCTGCTGAAGCAACTCTCCTGGATTTACGTCAAGGAAATCAACCAGTCTCTCAATATGCAATTGAGTTCCGCACCCTTGCCTCTGAAACCACTTGGAATCAGGGAGCACTCAGAGCCGCTTTCCGTAAAGGACTTTCTGAGCGTCTCAAGGATGAATTGGTGTATCGTGAACTTCCAGAGTCCTTAGAAGCCTTAATAAATCTCTGTATCTGTCTCGACGCCAGGTTTCGTGAACGCCAACAAGAAAAGGATAGAACACAGAGGACTGCCACTCGAACTCCTTTTCGTTTAGCTCCTCGTTTTTCTAGTCCAGTCACTCCAGCCTCTCCTACTACTGATCAGGCTGAACCCATGGAAGTAGGAAGTATAAAATTAACTGAGACTGAACGCTTAAGAAGACGGACTCTTGGCTTATGTCTGTACTGTGGCCTTAAAGGACATTTATTAAGGGATTGTCCTACTAGGCCAGTAAAAGCCAGGGCTTAACTCTAGTCCAGGGAACTGAGTTAAGCCAAAATAGTGGTCATTCCCTATACAAGAAACTCTTTGTTCCAGTAACTCTTCTAATTGGACAAAAGAAGATCTATACCCAAGCCCTAATTGATTCTGGTGCTGGAGGTGTGTTCATTGACTCTACATTTGTTTCTACTCATTCTATACCCTTACTAAAGAAGGAGTATTCCATTTCAGTCTCTACGGTCAGTGGAGATCCTTTGGGTTCTGGATACATTCAGTTTTCTACTCAACCCTTAATCCTCACCGTAGGAATACTTCATTCTGAGACAATTTGTTTCGATGTCATTCCCACTCCGCAATTTCCCATTATCTTGGGATTACCCTGGCTCCAGATTCACAATCCCATTTTTTCTTGGACTTTCGGTGAACTCACTTCCTGGGGATCTACATGCCAGACTAAATGTCTTCAAGAGATTACTAAGTTACCACTCACTATTGCTCTCACAGTTGAAACTCCGGAATCCTTACCTATGCATTACCATGACTTTGTGGATGTCTTCTCCAAAAAAGAAGCGGAACGTCTTCCTCCTCATCGCCCTTTTGATTGTCCCATTGACCTCCTTCCTGGGGCTGCCTATCCTCGAGGCAAAACATATCCACTTTCTAAACCAGAAAACATGGCTCTGGAAGAATATATAAAAGACAATCTGGCTAGAGGATTTATTCGACCCTCCTCTTCCCCTGTAGGGGCTGGTTTCTTTTTTGTGGGAAAAAAGGATGGCGGATTAAGACCCTGTATTGATTATCGTGGATTGAATCAGATTACCATCAAGAACAGTTATCCTCTGCCCCTTATTCCTGAACTTTTTACTTATCTTCAGGGAGCCACCATTTTCACCAAACTCGACCTACGTGGTGCATACAACTTGATCCGTATACGCAAAGGAGATGAGTGGAAGACTGCCTTTAACACTCGATTTGGGCATTATGAATATTTGGTCATGCCCTTTGGGCTATGCAATGCTCCGGCGGTTTTCCAGCATTTTGTAAATGAGATCTTTCGTGATTTTTTGAATATTTTTGTTATCATATACCTGGACGACATCTTAATTTTTTCTCAGAACCACCAAGATCATGTGCACCACGTCAAGAAAGTACTTCAACGTCTAAGAGAATTCCATCTGTTTGCTAAACTGGAGAAATGTTCTTTCCATCAAAAAATCATACCCTTTCTGGGTTATGTAATATCGGCATCTGGATTCGAAATGGACCCTACTAAACTTTCTGCCATTTTGGATTGGCCTAGACCTGATTCTTTGAAGGCTTTACAACGTTTCCTAGGCTTCGCCAATTATTACAGAAAGTTCATCAAGAATTTTGCTACTATTACTTCTCCTCTTACTTCTCTCACAAGAAAAGGACAAAACTGTAAAGTATGGCCGTCTGAGGCTATAGAAGCTTTTGAATCTCTCAAAGAAGCTTTTTCCTCAGCTCCTATCCTTCGTCATCCAAATCCTGAGTTTCAATTTATTCTGGAGGTGGATGCTTCCTCTGTTGCTGCTGGAGCGGTTCTGTCTCAACGAATACCAGAGACTGGAAGGATTCATCCTGTTGCTTTTTTCTCTAAAAAATTCACTCCTTCCGAATTTAACTATGACGTAGGGAATAAAGAGTTGCTTGCCATCAAGATGGCATTGGATGAATGGAGACATTGGCTGGAAGGTACTTCTTTGCCATTTACTATACTTACTGATCATAAGAACCTTCTGTATCTCCAAACAGCCAAACGACTAAATTCCAGGCAAGCACGCTGGTCCTTATTCTTCTCTCGGTTTCACTATAATTTGTCTTACATACCTGGTTCAAAAAATATTAAAGCAGACGCACTTTCCAGACAATTTCAAGATACCCCAGTTCCTGAGTCTGGTACCATTCTCCAACCTCATGAAGTCATTGCCCAGTTAACAACTTCTTGGTTACAAGAATTACAGTCCGCTCAAGAGCGTCTTCCTTTGTCCTGTAAACCTCCCAATGGTTTACTCTTTGTTCCTGAACGCCTTCGTTCCAAGATTTTATTTTGGGCTCATGATAGTCCCCTTTCTGGACATCCTGGCATCAGTATTACCACTCGAAACCTCAAACAACATGTCTGGTGGCCTACACTCTCTCAAGATGTGAAGGATTACGTCTCAGTATGCACACAATGTGCCATGAACAAAACTCCACGCCAACTTCCTTCAGGATTACTCCAACCATTGCCTATACCTCACCAGCCTTGGACTCATGTATCCATGGACTTTATTACCGATCTTCCCTTGTCCACTGGGAACAATACTATCTGGGTGGTGGTCGACAGGTTCACTAAGACGGCTCATTTTGTACCCTTGCCAGGATTACCATCTGCCAAAAGACTCTCTGAACTTTTTATTCTACATATTGTAAGAATCCATGGATTTCCTCTTGATATTGTTTCAGATAGAGGGGTACAATTCGTTTCTCGATTTTGGAGGTCACTTTGTAAACATTTTGGTACTACTATATCTCTCTCTACTTCTCACCACCCACAATCGAATGGTCAGACTGAAAGAGTAAACCAGTGTCTTGAAACATATCTTAGACATTATGTGGATCATTATCATTCTAACTGGACTTCTTACCTTCCTTTGGCTGAATTGGCCCATAATGCCCGGTACAATTCCTCCCTTCAGACTTCTCCTTTTCATGCAGCTTACGGATATCAGCCTAGGACGTTCCCTTTGCATACTTCCTCCACAGTGAATCCTGCTTCTGATCTTACAGCCCGAAGATTAACTCGACATTGGCAGAAGATACATCGTATTCTTTCTGTAACTTCTAGACGTTACAAGTTCTTTTCGGATCTTCGACGGAAAAAGGCTCCCAAATATCGCCCTGGTGATAAAGTTTGGATTTCCTCTCGATTTCTTCGCCTGAAACAACCTTCTAACAAATTGGGACCACGATATGTGGGTCCTTTCCGAATACTGGGTCAGGTATGTTCCACTGCTTATCGGGTAGCTTTACCCAAGTCTCTCAAAGTCCATCCGGTATTCCATGTTTCTCTTTTAAAACCTGTGATGATTAACAGGTATTCTAAGCCTTTTTCTAAACCTCCACCGTTATTGGTGCATGGACATCCTGAGTTTGAGATCAGCCATATTCTAGATTCCAAATTGCGGGGCAAGAAATTGTATTATCTCATTCATTGGAAGGGTTATCCAGTCACGGAACGTTCTTGGGAACCTGCTCATCAAGTAAATGCTCCAATATTGGTCAAGACCTTCCACAAGACTCATCCTGATAGACCTGGTCCTGTCCCCCGGAGGGGCCCTTGAGGAGGGGGTGCTGTCATGAGCGCTTCCGTTCATCGCCGTGTCGCCGCGGCTCCCGGAACTCCTCTGTGTCTCTGACGTCATGTTGCTTAGCAACATGACGCTTTCTCTCACACCCCTCTGATGACGGTTACGCTCCTGCCCTTTAAATCTCGGCGGGAGATCTGAATCTGGGCCCGTTTGTTTGTTTCCCTGGATTGTGAGTACCATATCAGTTTTATTCTTCTGTGTACCGACTTCTGCCTGCCTGACCAAGCCTCTTGCCTAATCCCTACTTGCTGATATTTGGACATTGACTTCTGCCTGCCTGACCTTGCCTGTAGCTATTACCCTTTTGCTGACACTTGGATGCCGACTTCTGCTTGCCTGACCCTGTCTTTTGCCTATACCTTTTGCTGATATTTGGATGCCGACTTCTGCCTGCCTGACCTTGCTTTGGCCTTTACCTTTAAACCTATTCTTTGTTAAACAAGACCTGCTTAAAGGGACATTTTACTTTTACAAGCTGCAAAAGAGAACTTTGCCTTTCTGTTTGTTATACACCTGCTTAAAAGGGACATTTACTTTTACAAGCTGCAAAAGAGAACTTTGCCTTTCTGTTTGTTATACACCTGCTTAAAAGGGACATTTACTTTTACAAGCTGCAAAAGAGAACTTTGCCTTTCTGTTTGTTATAAACCTGCTTAAAGGGACATTATACTTTTACAAGCTGCAAAAGAGAACTTTGCCTTTCTGTTTGTTATACACCTGCTTAAAAGGGACATTTACTTTTACAAGCTGCAAAAGAGAACTTTGCCTTTCTGTTTGTTATAAACCTGCTTAAAGGGACATTATACTTTTACAAGCTGCAAAAGAGAACTTTTCCTTTGTTTTACAAGCCTGCTAAAGAGGACCTTTTTCAGAAGCTTCAAAGTAAGAGCATTTCCTTTTTGTTCTTTGTACTACTTAAAGGGACGTTTTATCCTTTGTGGCTTTCCTGCATTCTGGAACAATATTCATTTTTGTTATCTTCTAATCTGCTTCCTGAGTGGGTCACGTCCTGGATATTTCTCAGTGTGCTAGCGTGTGCTTTCAATTCACGCTAGCAGTTGGGTTACATCCCGGATTGATTCCAGAGCGGCTGACAAAAGTCTTGATAGTAGAATAAAAAACTACAACTAAACACCACATACTCTTAACCATCTCCGTGGAGATGTTGCCTGTGCAACGGCAAAGAGAATGACTGGGGTGGGCGGAGCCTAGGAGGGACTATATGGCCAGCTTTGCTGGGACTCTTTGCCATTTCCTGTTGGGGAAGAGATATTCCCACAAGTAAGGATGACGCCGTGGACCGGACACACCAATGTTGGAGAAAATTGATTTAGCCTGTGGTATATCCACCTATTCAGAAAATCTTTGGCCTTAAAGGGACATTATACACCCATATTTTTTTTTCGGTTTTGGATTTATTATGTTGCAAACATGTAGTGTACCCCTAATGAGCTTTTGAAACATAATATAACTATAATTTTTTTTCTAGCCGAACGTTCACATTTTTTTTTAACTTACCAAGCCTAAATTGTTTCTGTGAATACGTTCGGCCGCTCTGGCTATGCACGCTCCTGTGAACACTCCATGTAGAGCGCATGTGTGCCATTAGCTGTGACGTCACTTCTCCTTCAGCATAGGATCCCGGCGATCCTATGCGCGCTCCCATGCTTGTCATTAGAGTTGACAACAGCTCCACTGTGAGGAGCGCAATAAAATGCTTCTCACCGTAGAGCTGTCAGAAGAAAAAGGTTATTTATCTGTTATAGGCTGCTATTGTATACAGAGGAGCATATTACCTACAGTGTACCGGACTGATTTTACCATCCCTCCTTTACTAGATCTGTATCGGCTGATTACATACAGTGCCGGACTGTGCTTACTCTCCCTCCTGTACTAAATCTGTATAGGATTATTACCTACAGTGTGCCGGACTGATTTTACTATCCCTCCTGTACATAGTAAAAATATACTGTATATGAAGGCTGTCCATATTCTTACACATTTGGAATCCATAGTGTGCACAGCATTTTTAAATTTCAACTTTCGGTACTTCTCATCTTGTGACTTTAGATTTCACTCCCATACATAAATCTCATGAAGTCACAAGATGAGAAGTACCGAAAGTTGAAATTTAAAATTGCTGAGAAGAGCAGGCAATTACAGAGAGAATGACAGACCGTTAGTGTTAGGGGGAGCTGATTTACAGTGCAGACCCTAGCTGAAGCACCTGCATGCAGCATCAGCACAGTATCTGTAATGCTGACTGTGAACAGTCTCTGCAGCCTTATTGAGGAGCACAGTACTGGACAGGTCACTGCTTATGACACCCGTATTTATATATTTTTCCTATCCGTGCGCGTCAGTCTGGGACTCAATGCGCATGTGCAAAAGAATGCCGTGCATGGGCGAGCCGTGCACGCAAAGGCTGGCGCATGCTCAATGAGAAAGGGGAATAACCAAAAGATAATTTGAATATTCAACCTTATTGGTCAGTAGGCGTTGGCATTCTCTTAGTTAGCTCTGCTCTTCTCTGAAGGAGGAGTGTTACGGCGACGAACAAACGGTGAAACTGTAAGCGAAAATTTTAAATTTACCTATTTAAGAATAATGTTTTTTCATTACGTTGGAACATATATACTAATTAACAGGTCATGTATACATTAACTGCTAGTAATTATTAGTGCATAATGGTCCTTTAAGGCCAAGCTGTGTAAACACCGCCATCATAAGAAATTACACTCCCAGTTGGGTATAGAAGAGATAAGGTAATAAAATGTTAATTTTCAAGTATTGGTGATTGGTTTACAGACAGTTTAAGATAAAGAAGCATGCATATGTACACAATGTGATAAAGTAATGAGATCAGATTATATCTACAAGTTCAAAACATTATATTTGGTTATGGCTTCAAAAAACCCCCCAGATAATTCATATACAAAAAAACCTTAAAAAGCAAATCTCATACATTTTATACTCTGCTGCTGATAAAAAAAGAGTAATTGGAAACACATTAAGGGACAAATTTATTATAGTATACTGTCCCTTTAAGGCTCTGTACTGATTCATTAGCAAGCTCCGTCAAAGAACGGAGATAAGTGGCCAGTTTACATAGGCTTACATACAAGGTCCTCACACAGGCCAAATGTATACTCATATAACAGGGTCGAGTATGCCAAAATGTAGAATGGGTAATAAAGCAAATATCTATTTGGTGGAGACTATCCTTTAAATGTATATAACCTTTGACAGTGTCTAGACTAATATATTTAAATGTATTTTTATATTTAGACATGACTGCATCTAAATCTTATTTTCTACAAACATTACCATTGCATATTTACTATTAGAATAGTGTGTATTACATGCATTCATTAATGATAAGAACAATATTCTAAAAGTAAATATGTAACTATTTAGTTGTTGTTGTTAATAGCTTGTGATGGCTATTTCATTTGTAGTAAAAGGGACATGCAACCCAAAGTTCATCTTCCATGATTCCGACAGAGCAAATTTTACAAAATCAAACATTTACCTTCGATAACCACATTTGGTTCTTTCTCTTGCTATCCTAAGTTTAAAAAATGATCTAAATAGTCTCATGAGCAGCAAAGCATTACTGGGAGCTATCTGCTTATTTGTGGGTGGCCAACAATGCATATTTTCAATGGTTATCCAGATGTCTTCAGATACGTCACAGTATTGCATATCTGCTCCTTAAAATTAAATACACCATGAGAATTACATTTTAAAATTAAGTATATGTGAATATTTAATAGAAATACACGCTCTATTTGTTTTTTTGGTAAATAATGACAATAAAATAGTTTTAAAAATAAATTATGTCCCTTTAATTTATCAAAGTAACGTCTATTTTAAATACAAATAACGCATTTCTCCATTAGTGAAATATAGCATGGTAAACGTATCTTTCAACACAAGATTTACATTTCTGAAAGTCAAATATAATTTCACACACTGTCACTTAGCACACAATCGATGTGTATTGTTGGGATTCTAAATAAATTAAAAAAAGAAGCACTGACAATACTTGACAATGAGTCACAATATTTATTTAAGAACAAAGGAATACATACAATATTGAAATTGTGGATTCTAAGAAATTATCAACAGAGTTAAAAATACATTGAACAATGTTACACATCTATTAATCAATATTAAACTTTGAAATGTTTCAATAAACATTTGTGACTGGATAATATTTACTTTCTGAATATTAAATAAAATATATTTCAACTGTCAAAGGTAAAGAAAATAGCTTAATATTTAAAGGATTCCTTATATTATATATGCGTCACATACGCATTACATTCCCATAAATTATATAGAAAAGTCTACATGCCAAATGTAGTGTTAGCACCCCAAGGAGGTATGTGTATGGAAGTTACGAAGATATTAATCCATCAACCATTAAAGGTATAGGAAAGTCAAAATTAAACTTGCATGATTCAGATAGAGCATTCCATTTTTAGACACTTTTAAGTTCACTTCTATTTTCAAATGTGCTTTGTTCACTTAGTATCCTTTGTTAAAAAATGAATACACACATATCATACACTAGTGGAAGCTGCTGCTAATTGGTGCCTGCACACATGTGTCTCTTGTGATTGGCTAACTAGATGTTTTTAGCTTCCTGCCAGTAGTGCAATGCTGTATCTTCAGCTATGGATAACAAGAGAATGAAGCAAATTTTGTAATAGAAGTAAATTGGAAAGTTGTTTAAAATTGTATGTTCTATCTGAATCCAAAAAGAAAGTTTTGGGGTTTACTATCCATTTAAGTAATGTCCAATCAGAGTTCATCACACAAACATGACTTGACTCAGTATGGCTTCACAGACATGCTAACAAAATTACATTATTTTATCCAATCATATGTACAGATACCATGTCCCATGGTGTAGCTCATGTTTACTTCCCCATATAAAAGTCCACTACATGAAGCCATTTTTGTCAGTTCTCTAAATCTTGTTGGGTAATATAGCTACTCCCAGGTTTACTAGAGAGGAAAGTGCTGCACTGGTGTACGCGGTCAAGGAGTTTTATCCGCAGCTTTATGGGGCTCGGAGGAGGTTGATGACTGGGCCGGTCAAAAAAGCCATCTGGGCGTCTGTCGCCATATCTGTTAATGGGGTGGCAGACGTCCAGAGGACACACTTCCAAATGTGCAGGAGATTCAGGAATATGAGGTTGCATCTGCAAATAAAATCCACCTCATGAGGGAGTGGACTCGTGCCCATCGGAGAGGTGAGGATCCGGGCCCACCCCCAAGAAAACCTGTCCTCAAACCTCATTAGGAGACTTTATGCATGCTCCTCAATCTCTGATTCCCCTGTGCATTTGCAGCCCCCAAGTCCTTGCCCCCTCCCAGCCCCCAGCTGATGGACATGAAACTCCCAACCCGGAGGCCCCTGCACCTCCAATCGATGACCTGGGAAAAAGTGGGACAGAGGCTGAACAAGGTAAAGATCAGACTTCATATAATTATTTAATATTTGAGTATATATTTAAGCAATATATATACAGTCATATTTTCAACATATATAGAATTCACAACAGATGTTAACTCGGATGGTATACATCTGAATTTAAATTAATCAAATATCATATAGGAATAATAATTTTTATTACACAATCATGATTATGCTTCACAGAGATAAAACGGAAGTGAGCTTCCGTGAACTCCCAATCCTCTGCCATTTTATCCATTGAATATCGATTCATACTTAACTTTGAAATATTAATTTGCTTGATTAAATATTTACAATCATTATATTCAAATATCGTAAAACATAAAATGGTTAATATATTTTAAAAAGTTAGAAAATATACTCAACACACTACTAGATCCCAATAAATTCATAATCACAGATGCGCAATTACGTTTTTTAAATATTACGCAATACTCATCAGTAAAATAAATGCACAGAGACGTAGACATGTGTTTGATGTTACAGTGGCATTATTTTAGACATATTGTTCAAATGTATACATTCATTTTGATAAATGTTACAAATACAGTATCATGAGTTTCAAGATTCGGAAAGAAATTATCTATACTAGGAATCGAAAAATAAATAATCACAGATAAATGTCTAACAATTGATATCAATGCAAGAATACATAAAATGACTCAAAGGGACAGTCAACAACTAAAATTAATATTTAAAAACATACATGATCCTTTTATTTCTAAATACCGTTTTATTTACAAAATTTCATTTTTTAGAAAATATTTTTGAAATCTGTGATTAGCTTGTATCTAAGCCATTGCAGACTGACCCCTTAATTATTTATTTTGTACAGGCTTGCATTTAGCCAATCAGTGCCCTCTCCCTTGTGAATCCATGTGCGTAATACAATGTTATCTGAATGGCACACCGTAACTTACGCCCTCTAGCTGTTGAAAAGTGCAAAATGAATTGAAAGAATATTTCCATTTCAAGGATATTGATAATAGCATATGATCAGCATTTGTTTTATCTTTCAACAAAGAATAACAAGAGATCAAACACAATGTGATGTTACAAGTGAACTTTAAATTATGTCACAATTGCATTCCCTATTTAATTAATGAATGTTGGATTCTGAATAAACTGTCCCTTTAACATAAGAGGCACCCTTCAAATTCTAATAAAATAAAATGTGAGACTACCTAGGATTATGTTACAATTCCTGATAGCAACATAAATACACAATAATTTTTAAGCAAATTCCATTGGAGGTAAAATATAGAAATCAAAATAATTATTGGAAAAAAAATATAGTATTCTTTGATTCACTGACAATTTAACTCATGGGGTCATTGATTCAACCTTCTTGTTTGATAGGGCCTTGATAAATGGATCAAACAGAGATTTAAATCAATGAATGAAATCGTAAATATCAATCATTCATAAACAGATATACCATTTTCATAATAGTTTTGATTAAGTTATTACTTAGGTGCATATTTATCAAGCTCCTTATGGAGCCCCCAGAAGTTATGAAGCAGCGCCTTGTACGCCTGCTCTGAGACCGCAGACAGAAATTAACCAGATCGAATATGATCAGGTTGATTGACACCACCTGCTAGCGGCCAATCTGGAAGGGGCGGCATTGCACCTGCAGTTCACAAGAACTGCGGGTGCAATGATAAATACCGACAGTGTATGCTGTCAGCATTTATCGATGTGCGGCGGACATGATACGCTACTTCATATCATGTCCGCTCGCACATTGATAAATATGCCCCTGCATCGCAAATACAAACTAGGAAATCATCTCTGCTCATTTATACATACATTTTACAAAACAATGATCTCACATGCATAATTAAGAATATGTTTTACCTTGTCAAAATATTTAAAAATGTATGATTATTCGTGTCAATGTTATGATTTTTAATAATGATATCCAATCTTGATCGAATATTTTACAGATATGGATGTTGGTGCTGGACCCTCAACCTTGGGGTTGTCACAGTCTGGTATGTCTCATTATACTTCACTCTTGGCTTACAAATTTGTACATAACATTGCCTAATACATTCACATTGATCTATATGAACATGGATCCTCTAATTAAATGTAATGTGTATTTAAAATGAAAAATCATGATTCTGATATAGAATTACATTGTAATCAAAATAAGAATGTATTATTATTCTAAGAAATTCTTCATTATCTTGCTATCTTTAATTGAATGTAATCTTAGGAGCTTTGCCATTTTGTATTCAGCACCTGGGTAGTGCTTGACAGTTGTTGGCTACATTTAGAGTACAATCAGAAATTGGTACACAGGTGCTGAATATAAAAAGACACATCTCATATGCTTACATTTTTTAGTCTTCTAACTAAGATATAAAGAAAATTGAATATTCATGATGATAGGAGGAAATTATATATTCGATTGAAATTGCATGCTCTATCTGACTCATTACATTAACATATGGAACAGATTATTCCTTTAGAGGGACAGTCTCAAATATTGATATTGTATTTATATCAAGATACAAAATACCTTTCTTACCCATTACACTGTTTTGATAAAACAATACCATGATTTAAATAACATCTTTCCCTCTAGGATTACCTTTATATATAAGCATATTCTAAAAGCACCATGATGACATAGTTTTAAATATATCTATCTTATGTCTTGCATTGTGATCAATTTGTGTCAGCAACAACATTACTGTACATTCCACACAGTTATCTATATATCCCACATGTATTATCCTATAGTTGTCACCAGTTGTTATTCAAAGTGTTAATTGTCTGTTTGGATTGATTTTGAAACAGGGACAAATAGATATTTTGAAATGTTCCATAGATCAATATGATAAGAATCTGATGTCTAATATTTGAAGAAATAGAACATCTGTGCAAGACATCATTTTCTTTCCAATCACCTTGATGAACTAATAGATTTTATTTTCATATTAGTGGTCTAGTCTTTACATGTTGAGAGATACTATCTAGACTTGTTTACAATAGATTTTTATTTATGCAAAATATGTATTTTTAAATCATATGTACAAATTGTGTGGCATAATTTATATTTATATCATTAATAGTTGAAGTTACTTTCACAAGCCCTGACGGATCTGGCACCAGTCCAGCCCTGCACGAGCAGGATGATGGTAAGTCCATTTACTCATTCATACATCATTATATATATAAAACTGAGGATTATAAGAAGCAATATGTCAGGAGCTGGCCTTCTGCTAAAATAGTAGCTTTGGAGATATGTAGTTCCAAAGTGTTAAAATATTTTTGGGGCATAGTGAGTAATTAGTAATAAATTGTAAACAAAACTAGCAGACATAACAGCTACTGTAACTTAGGGGTCATACATTTGCCAGGGTAGAGGTTCAGAATCTAATGAGTATCTCTCTCTCACTGTCTCCAATTTTGTTATTTGATTGTAATAATTTTACACTGTATATTCCATGCTTGACACTGTGTGTGTGAGTGAGTGTATAAGAGTGTATCTGTGTGTGTGTCTGTGTTTGTGTGAGTGTATAAGAGTGTATCTGATTCTGTGTGTGTGTCTGTGTTTGTGTGAGACTGTGAGTGTATCTGTGTGTGTGTCTGTGTGTGTGTCTGTGTTTGTGTGAGTGTTTCTGGACTGTGTCTGTGTGAGTGTTTAAGAGTGTATCTGTGTGTGTCTGTGTTTGTGTGAGTGTATCTGTGTTTGTGTAAGTGTATCTGTGTGTGTGTCTGTGTTTGTGTGAGTGTATAAGAGTGTATCTGTGTGTGTCTGTGTTTGTTTGAGTGTATAAGAGTGTGTCTGTGTTTGTGTGAGTGTATCTGTGTGTGTGTCTATGTGTGTCTGTGTGAGTATATATGTGTATTTCTGTGGTTAGGGGGCACAATCAATGGTATAGTACGGGGCCTAAAAATTTCTAGTAATGGCCCTGCCAGGGGTGGAACTACAGGTGCGGATAGTAAAAAAGAAAATGACATACTCTAATTCATGAAAGAATGCTATTTTAAGACTCTGCACCACTATGTCTTTACCCCCCCCCCCTTGCAAAGGTGTTAAACACATAGTAGAAGTACCACTCAGGCCTCACTCAACACCACTGGTCTGAATGGAAACTGACACTGATACAATTATCAGCACTAGTAGTTTGATTCTGAGGTGTAACTAGCGCTGCTGAATGTATTAGCAGAATTTTCCATTCAGGACCAGCAGTGCAGTACTTATACTATGTATTTAACCCATTTGCGAGGGTTAAACACGTAGAGGTGCAGGTCACTAGTCTTAATACTGCAACTGTAATGTCCCTTTAATTTCTAAATATATATATATATATATATATATATATATATATATATATTGTATGATTTAAGAAGAAAGAGATAGCCAGGAATGTAATCCTAGCTGTCAAAAGACAGGGATTTCAGCACTCTTTTAAAAAAAAAAAACAAGCTCATAAGACCAAAATATTTTTTCAAAAAGTAGAATTTATTCAATTGTGGACGGGAAATTCTCTCAGTTGAGTGAACACCACTACCCAGAAGATAAGATACAGCACACTGTATCACATTCGTAGTAAAATATTAATAACAAAACTTTTATTTCTCTATATACACACTAGAGTTAGTATTCTAAACCTGACCGGTCAGGGGTACACTTGGATGCTATAGTAGGAAAACAGCCAATATGTTTTTGTGATGAGTACCTATAAAGAACCTCTACACCCTGCTGCACACAGAACCCCTACATGAGAGGAGTATCCTGGGCAGGTGTAAATTTATGGGATCTAAGAGGCCAATAGGGGTACTACAAACAGAAGCAAGACACAGCTATTATCAACAGTCACAAAACAGTATATAAAAGATGGTATTTGTGAATTTATAAAGGGAAGCCTCAAACTTAGACTCACTACACCCAACTGCTAACAGTACTCCAAACAAGGAGAGTATAATACTGGGCAGTACAGAAAATAAGTACGGTCACTGGGATCTAAGTGGTCTGTAAGTTAGGCTCCCTGGATGTACACAATAAACATATGTAGTAGCTATGTATACAATCACATTTCATTTGCGCTTAATATCAGACAGTATGTGTCGTATTAGCACTGTTTAGTTAAGCCACACATGCAAAGCCTGCAACAGGAAAGATTGGCAGTAAGAGAATAAGCTTTGAGCACATATAGTAGCGTTTCCTCAGTGCCTCTGAGATCCTGAAATGCTAATATATAGAGCTGCATGCAGAGAAGGTATTAGCAAGCATGGTTGTGAAAAAGCAGGTAAGAGTGTTGTCATCACATAGCCAGCATAACATTTAAGCAGCAGTGTTCATATCCTCAGCGCAGTTAAATCATTTAGGATGTGCCCAAACTCAGCGTTTTTTCTGAATATGCTTTTAAAGACACATATCAGTATACTCTCTCACAGTCACTGGCAAAGTAAGGCAATAGTATCAAAGATGGTTTGTGACCATTTTACAGTCCGTGTTAGCGAACTATAGTAAAACACATACAACCTTGTTTTTTCGTTCAGTCATATAACTGTGGCAAGATGCGTCCTCTTGACTTGCTTAACTCCAAGTTAGATTTGCTGTGCTTCTGTTATTGCCGCAAGTATGGCCATACAAGCGGCCGGAAGGCTGTGTTAGTAACGTGCACCACGTAGGCCGGTCGGCTCAGCCGACTATGTGATGACAACACTCTTACCTGCTTTTTCACAACCATGCTTGCTAATACCTTCTCTGCATGCAGCTCTACATATTAGCATTTCAGGATCTCAGAGACACTGAGGAAACACTACTATATGTGCTCAAAGCTTATTCTCTTACTGCCAATCTTTCCTGTTGCAGGCTTTGCATGTGTGGCTTAACTCAACAGTGCTAATACGACACATACTGTCTGATATTAAGCGCAAATGAAATGTGATTGTATACATAGCTACTACATATGTTTATTGTGTACATACAGGGAGCCTAACTTACAGACCACTTAGAACCCGGTGACCGTACTTATTTTCTGTACTGCCCAGTATTATACTCTCCTTGTTTGGAGTACTGTGAGCAGTTGGGTGTAGTGAGTCTAAGTTTGAGGCTTCCCTTTATAAATTCACAAATACCATCTTTTATATACTGTTTTGTGACTGTTGATAATAGCTGTGTCTTGCTTCTATTTGTAGTACCCCTATTGGCCTCTTAGATCCCATAAATTTACACCTGCCCAGGATACTCCTCTCAAGGGTGTAGAGGTTCTTTATAGGTACTCATCACAAAAACATATTGGCTGTTTTCCTACTATAGCATCCAAGTGTACCCCTAACCGGTCAGGTTTAGAATACTAACTCTAGTGTGTATATAGAGAAATAGAAGTTTCTTTATTAATATTTTACTACGAATGTGATACAGTGTGCTGTATCTTATCTTCTGGGTAGTGGTGTTCACTCAACTGGGAGAATTTCCCGTCCACAATTGAATAAATTCTACTTTTTGAAAAAATATTTTGGTCTTATGAGCTTGATTTTTTTAAAAGAGTGCTGAAATCCCTGTCTTTTGACAGCTAGGATTACATTCCTGGCTATCTCTTTCTTCTTAAATCATACAATATTTTTTATAAGGGTCTGCACCACATTGAATTTTTGTATCCTGACATAAAGATTAGTGTTATTGTCGGTTGGTAACTCTATATATAAGCTTCATATACAGTAGCTGTGTCCCCTCTGTTTGTTTTTTGGTACTTTTGTATATGTTTGTGTGTGTGTGTCTGTTTCTTAAACCAGTGCCTCACCAGCATCTGAGGTTGCACGTCACTTGTTAATTCAATCCAGTTTGGTGACTCCAGTAATAAACCTCCAAAAGAAGTGACATCACGAATGAGCGTCATGTGACATTACGCGTTGCGTGAGCGTCTATGCTCACTTCGTCAGAGGATATATATGTCTATATATGTATACATATGTATTTATGTCTATATATGTATACATATGTATTTATGTCTATATATGTATACATATGTATTTATGTCTATATATGTATACATATGTATTTATGTGTTTATATGTGTATATATGTCTGTCTGTAAATACATATATACAAATATAGATACATAAATACATATGTACACACACACACACACACACACACACATATATATATATATATATATATATATATATATATATATATATATATATATATATACACATATTTAGATATGTATGTATCTCTATTTTAAAGCCCTTTGAAGTCCTTTTTTATTTGTAACAAATGGAGACCTCAAATCATTGAGCCCTTGTAGCTTTTTATTGCAATTTGAATTTTTTTTTTTATTAGTGTTATTATGAATGTAACTATACTTTTAAATGTATTTTTAATTTTTGTGTGCAACTTTTTATTTAATCGTAACAGTTAACCGGAGCTCTGAGGTTGCGCTACCCCAACGCACGTAAAATATTATTGTGTTTGAGCAAACTTGTTTACTTTCAACTTCTAATACGCAAGCTACTTGTGACACGCTCTAAGAGACCCGATAAACCCCTTATCACAGCCTTGCACAGATATCACACATCCTTATCTTATCACTCAAATATTTGTTTTACCTTTGTCTCTATACAATATTTAGATAGAACTAATAAAAATGAACATTTTGAATCATTTTCTCTTCCAGTCCCCCACTGGGAATGTAATTTCTTCTGCTGGCTGTGTTTACATAGCTTGTCAATAGCCTGCACTTAAGTATTGACACGTTCAGTATAGGTAGGGATACCACAGGAATTTTTTTTTCATATGCCCATGTAAAGGCAAAGGAGTTATTTGTAAACTATTAAATATACTCCATGGGGCATATTTATCAAGCTCCGAATGGAGCTTGATGCCCCGTGTTTCTGGCGAGCCTGCAGGCTCACCAGAAACATCAGTTATGAAGAATCGGTCACAAAGACCGCTGCTCCATAACCTGTCCGCCTGCTCTGAGCAGGCAGACAGACATCGCCGGAAATCAACCCGATCGAGTACGATCGGGTTGATTGACACCCCCCTGCTGGCGGCTGATTGGCCGCGAGTCTGCAGGGGGCGGCGTTGCACCAGCAGCTCTTGTGAGCTGTTGGTGCAATGCTGAATACGGAGAGCATATTGCTCTCCGCATTCAGCAATGTCTTGCGGACCAAATCCTCACTGTCGGATCAGGTCCGCAAGACATTTGATAAATAGGGGCCCACGGGTAAATTGGATCATTGGTAACAAATTAAAGAGGAGAAAATGTTAGGGTAAACTGTCATTTTAAATTGACATTGGTGTCATTTTTTTAAAAACTTTTTAAATTAGATATTAAGCACTACATTGCAAACATCTGCATGTAAAATGAATATTTTAATAACATGGAACTGCCATTTTTATAGAAATCTGCATTGTTTTGCAGTCTATGGACATATCCTCAAGTGTTGTTTACCTTCTCTCCTCTGCTGTGGCCAATTAGGGACACAAATATATATTAGCTAATGCACATATAAAACAATCACTTTGCATCATGTATGAGGAATGAGTTCTGAAATCCACAAAATCCACTCCTGTCTCTCAAGATGGAATGTAAAACTACATTTTTCAGATTTAAATTACAGAAATCTCAGGGGAAATAAAAAATAAAAAAATAATTGCAAAATTTCTTTTGCTATGCATTATTAAATTACATTTAAAAGAATTCAACTTCAAGTTATATAAGGGTCAAACTAATGCACTTTTCTATGTATTGGCAAAGTAGGGGTTACATTACTACACTAGATGGTGTTTTGGCTCAATCACTGCACATTATTCTGATTATATCACTGCGTGGTGTACTGTCTAAATAGGGGTTAAGTTCTGTTTACAGAGTTTGGGTGAGAATTGTAGTTTTGCAGAGAAAGATAGGAAAAGGAGTGTGTTAAGTGAGAAAAGTAAAACTGTATATCATTAAATTATATTCATATATGTTGCTATCAATGCCACCTAGGGGTTAAGAATATCGTGCAAAAGATAATTTATTTCACTAATGCAACCTAAAAGATGAAACTAATATATGAGATAGACTCATTATTAGTTTCACCTTTTAAGTTGCATTAGTGAAATAAATTAACTTTTGCACGATATTCTAATTTTTCGAGTTTCACCTGTAAGTAGTATTTAATTAGAAAGAAAAGATATACTAAGGTTGTGATTTACAACCTTAGTATATCTTTTCTTTCTGATTAAGTAATAGGAAAGGGAGAATATGTAGTGTGAATAAAGTTATTGGCTTGTCAAGAGACTGCTAGCGATATTGGGTGATAAGTTATGGAATAAATAAAGTATAAAGCACTTGATAAGTGCCACAAACACCTGCTGGATCTTTAGTAGCTGTCAAGATAGCTAACCTCTCGATGTTGTTGTGCAGTAACCCAATCGTAGGAAGACTCCCGTAGGGTCTATGAATAACACCCGTATGTCCAATGCTCCAGACTCTGATGGCTCGGTATAGATTCCACCTGAGTGTGCTGAGAAATAATATATGTAGAGGGTGAAAGCTAAACACTGCTAGCCAAATCAAGATCCAAAGTGGATAATAAAAGTTGTGATCCAGGGGTCTAATAACTATGTAGACTTTTATTAAAATGTGCAAAACAACACATAGTTGAAGGCTACAGGAGAGTACATTAAAGAGATTGGGACTTCGCAAGACAGAGGCTTTTTACTTTCAACTCGTAATACTAGCACAACCCGACGTGTGAAAAAGCCTCCGTCTATCAAAATTAACGTGTGAGTGGGAGCATGAAATAGCACTCCACTCATAATCTAGCCCTTTACTGGCAAAAAGATAATGCATTTTCTGGTCTGAAAAACAATTGCAAATTTGTGATTATAATACGCTCACATTTGAAAAGTGTTTATTTGCAGATAAAAATGGCCAGTTAAGATCAGCCAATAGATTGGGATCAACCCGTATGTGTTGTTCTATAGAAATAAATCACATCTGCTGCATTTTGTAGAGACCAAGAATAGATATCCTCAAGTACTTGCAAATCTATTGACTAAAATAACACTAACTTTTAGGTCAATCAGAATCCTTTAGAAAAAATGTATCAAATAATTTATGTACAAACATTCCTATAGACTTTAATGGTAGTTTTCTGTTGAAACTCCTTAGGTAAGTCTTTCTAAAGGGTGGTAATCACCCCATGGGGCCTATCTATTAAGCCGTCAACTTTGTTGCATTCGCCGGCAACAATACGCTCGCCTAACATCGCCTAACATCGCGGTCACGGACCTGAATACGATCTCCATATTTATGAAAAAAAGACGGCAAAAAGCTGCGCACCAAGTACGGGGCGATGAGCAGCGGACTGTTGTTAACTAACAGTCATTGATCTCGCTGCTATTCTGCTTTTTATCAACTTTATTTATACCCTGTCACTAAACGCTGCCACTATACTAAAATGTTTAACCCCTATCCCGTCGCTCCCGGCCCCCGCCGGAACTGTAATAAAGTTATTTACCCCTATCCTGCCACTCCCCGACCCTGCAGCAACCTAAATAAATGTATTAACCCCTATCCCGCCGCTCCAGGACCCCACCACCTGTTTCTCAAGATGGAATGTAAAACTACATTTTTCAGATTTAAATTACAGAAATCTCAGGGGAAATAAAAAATAAAAAAATAATTGCAACATTTCTTTTGCTATGCATTATTAAATTACATTTAAAAGAATTCAACTTCAAGTTATATAAGGGTCAAACTAATGCACTTTTCTATGTATTGGCAAAGTAGGGGTTACATTACTACACTAGATGGTGTCTTGGCTCAATCACTGCACATTATTCTGATTATATCACTGCGTGGTGTACTGTCTAAATAGGGGTTAAGTTCTGTTTACAGAGTTTGGGTGAGAATTGTAGTTTTGCAGAGAAAGATAGGGAAGGCGATGGAGTGTGTTAAGTGAGAAAAGTAAAACTGTATATCATTAAATTATATTCATATATATTTCGATTAATTAATATGTTTGTCTCATGCAGGATTAAGCATATTATTTCAGGGCTTAGTATTAACTACAAACTTATTCTTTAACAAGAAATAATAGCTAAAATTTTCAATTAAATGCTAGTGGCAAATGAGGTCTCAATGAATATCTATCAAGAAGGTATGTGGCCCTGGTACACAGACCAATGGCTTCCACGTTCCAAAGACAGTGACTTTATTGATCATCAGTTTTTCAGCTGCTCATATTTTTTTTTCTTTTTAAACAAGGAAAATTCTGGAGTAAACTGTCGCTTTAACCCACAAATATTATATATCGTCACCAGCATCCCCAGAATCCCCTGCCAATGAGTATCCAAACTTCAGATGCTGGATAAGTGAGGGGATGCAATCATCTCCAAAAGAGTATCTCCTCCCTGCTGGAAAAAGACAAATAGTTGTCATCAACAATTCCTACAGTTAAGGGGTTAAGCACATATTTTCCAACACAGAATAATATAACAAACACTTAGTACAAACTTAAAGGGATATGAAACCCCCCATAAATCATTTTGTGATTGAGACAGAGCATACAATTTTAAAAAAAGTTTAAAATGTACTTCTATTATCTAATTTGCTTCATTCTCATGGTATACTTTGTTGAAGAGATACCTAGGTAGTTGCCTGGAGCACTACAGGGCAGGAAATACTGTTGCCATATAATGCTCTTGCAAATGGATAATATTCTTGCAAAACTGCTGCCATATAGTGCTCCAGAGTCCAGACTAATGCATGCTCCTAAGCTTACCTTCCGGCTTTTCAACAAAAGATACCAAGGAAATTAAGAATATGAAATAGAAGTAAATTAGAAAGTCATTTCAAACTGCATGCTCTGTCTGAATCATAAATGAAAAAATTGGGGTTTCATGACCCTTAATGAAATAATAATAAAGTATAAAACCTTGAGTGTAAGAATGAATAAGTGAAAATAAATAAGAAGTAACAAACAAAACACAAGGGGAGAATCATAGATCGGTCCCTTGAGCTTTTTTCCCATTAGAGACTAATTATAGTTGCAGAATCCAAAAACTTCTGTGGCTTATTTATATGATTTTAAGCATATTGGAGCCAACTTTTCTTGTGCTTATGGGTCGGTAGTGGTGTACGCCTCGGAGTTCTGGCATGGAAACCTTCTGCGTTTAGTACGCGCCTTACTGTACAAACTGAAACATCAGTGCCTGTTGAAACCAAGTCTTGCTGCATGTTTTTTTGGCAATCACTTGAGGATATTTCTCAATTTGCCTACTCAGAAATCTGGCTGTAGCCATTGAAAGCTTCCTTTTACTGCCCTGTCCAGGTAGTGTAACTACTGTCCCTACTACTACTGTAACTACTGGACAATATATGTGCATTAAAATGTGTGGAGGGTAGCATGATTAACAGTGACAGTATATTCAAGAGAGGAACCAATAGAGGATACTTTGAAACAAACTAGAACATACAAGCCCATAGCATTAACTGGGTTATCTCTAGAGGATATCAGGGGAAAAAAACTGGATAATATTAAGGTTAAATAAATCTCTTGGCTCAGATAGAATAAACCCAAGGGTTTTACGGGAATATAGCACTGTTATAGACAAACCTCTACTCTTAATTTTCAAGACTCATTATCCTCAGCCATAGTACTCCACAGGGATAGGCAAGGTGTCCGCCGCATTGTCCGCCGCCCATTTTGCTACAGGGAGGGAGGAGTAGTACAGATGACTGCTGGTCCTGACTCCTCCTTGACACACGCACCTCCACGTTTCGCAGGGTTGTGGCCACTTCCACGTGATGCTGCTTAGTACCGGGAAAATTTCTCTGAGTGAGACTGAGAGAGGGGGAACATTCAAGAAGCAAGTTGCCACTGTGTCCCTGGAGCTTTATATGCAAAGGTAAAGCAATATAACCAGCACCTGAGGTTTATTATACAGGTTAAACTCGAAAAATTAGAATATCGTGCAAAAGATAATTTATTTCACTAATGCAACCTAAAAGGTGAAACTAATATATGAGATAGACTCATTATTAGTTTCACCTTTTAAGTTGCATTAGTGAAATAAATTAACTTTTGCACGATATTCTAATTTTTCGAGTTTCACCTGTAAGTAGTATTTAATTAGAAAGAAAAGATATACTAAGGTTGTGATTTACAACCTTAGTATATCTTTTCTTTCTGATTAAATAATAGGAAAGGGAGAATATGTAGTGTGAATAAAGTTATTGGCTTGTCAAGAGACTGCTAGCGATATTGGGTGATAAGTTATGGAATAAATAAAGTATAAAGCACTTGATAAGTGCCACAAACACCTGCTGGATCTTTAGTAGCTGTCAAGAAAGCTAACCTCTCGATGTTGTTGTGCAGTAACCCAATCGTAGGAAGACTCCCGTAGGGTCTATGGATAACACCCGTATGTCCAATGCTCCAGACTCTGATGGCTCGGTATAGATTCCACCTGAGTGTGCTGAGAAATAATATATGTAGAGAGTGAAAGCTAAACACTGCTAGCCAAATCAAGATCCAAAGTGGATAATAAAAGTCGTGATCCAGGGGTCTAAAAACTATGTAGACTTTTATTAAAATGTGCAAAACAACACATAGTTGAAGGCTACAGGAGAGTACATTAAAGAGATTGGGACTTCGCTAGACAGAGGCTTTTTACTTTCAACTCGTAATACTAGCACAACCCGACGTGTGAAAAAGCCTCCGTCTATCAAAATTAACGTGTGAGTGGGAGCATGAAATAGCACTCCACTCATAATCTAGCCCTTTACTGGCAAAAAGATAATGCATTTTCTGGTCTGAAAAACAATTGCAAACTTGTGATTATAATACGCTCACATTTGAAAAGTGTTTATTTGCAGATAAAAATGGCCAGTTAAGATCAGCCAATAGATTGGGATCAACCCGTATGTGTTGTTCTATAGAAATAAATCACATCTGATGCATTTTGTAGAGACCAAGAATAGATATCCTCAAGTACTTGCAAATCTATTGACTAAAATAACACTAACTTTAAGGTCAATCAGAATCCTTTAGAAAAAATGTATCTAATAATTTATGTACAAACATTCCTATAGACTTTAATGGTAGTTTTCTGTTGAAACTCATTAGGTAAGTCTTTCTAAAGGGTGGTAATCACCCCATGGGGCCTATCTATTAAGCCGTCAACTTTGTTGCATTCGCCGGCAACAATACGCTCGCCTAACATCGCCTAACATCGCGGTCACTGACCTGAATACGATCTCCATATTTATGAAAAAAAGACGGCAAAAAGCTGCGCACCAAGTACGGGGCAATGAGCAGCGGACTGTTGTTAACTAACAGTCATTGATCTTGCTGCTATTCTGCTTTTTATCAACTTTATTTATACCCTGTCACTAAACGCTGCCACTATACTAAAATGTTTAACCCCTATCCCGTCGCTCCCGGCCCCCGCCGGAACTGTAATAAAGTTATTAACCCCTATCCTGTCGCTCCCCGACCCCGCAGCAACTTAAATAAATGTATTAACCCCTATCCCGCCGCTCCCGGACCCCACCACAACTAAATAAATATATTAACCCCTATCCCGCCCCTCCCGGACTCCACCGCAACTAAATAAATGTATTAACCCCTAAACCCCTGGCCTCCTACATCACTACCACTACCTAAACCTAACACCCCTAAACCGCCAGCCCCCCACATCGCCATAAACTAAATTAAGCTATTAACCCCTAAACCTAACAACCCGCTAACTTTACATTAAAATTACAACATCCCTATCTTATAATAAATTAAAACTTACCTGTAGAATTAAACTATATTAAACTATTAATTAACCTACCCTAACTATTATACTAAAATTACATTAAACTACCAATTAAATTAACTATATTACATATAAAAAAAACCTAACCCTACTCAAATTATTTAAATCTACAATAAAAAATTACTAAGTTACAAAAAAAAAGTTACAAAAACAAAATCACTAAGTTACAAAAAACAAACAAACCACAGTATCAAAAATAAAAATAAATTACACCTAATCTAATATCCCTATAAAAAAGCCCCCCAAAATAAAAAAACCCTAGCCTACAATGGCCTTTTTTTTTAGCTCTTTTACCTGTAAAGAAAAATACAAACACCCCCAACAGTAAAACCCACCACCCACACAACCAACCCCCCAAATAAAAACCCTATCTAAAAAACCTAAGCTCCCCATTGCCCTGAAAAGGGCATTTGTATGGGCATTGCCCTTAAGAGAGCATTTGGCTCTTTTACTGCCCAGACCCTAAACTAAAAAATAAAACCCACCCAAAAAACCCTTAAATAAACCTAACACTAACCCAGATGATACACTTACAGTTCTTGAAATTCCGCTTGAAGGATCCATCCAGCCGGCAAGAAGTCTTCATCCAGGCAGCCTTTTCCATCTTCATCCAGTCGACAAAGTCTTCATCCATGCAGACTCTTCTATCTTCATCCATCCGGATCCAGTTTACGGCGGAGACCATATTGAAGAGGAGCTCCTCGTCGGATGTCTTCAGGATGGACCCGCTCTGCGCCAGCTGGATGAAGATGGAAGAGGCCGCCCGGATGAAGACTTCTTGCCGCCCGGATGAAGTGCCGATCCTTCAAGCGGAACTTCAAAAACTGTAAGTGGATTGTCGGGGGTTAGTGTTAGGTTTATTTAAGGTGGGTTTTATTTTTAGAGTAGGATCTGGGCAGTAAAATAACTAAATGCCCTTTTAAGGGCAATTTCCATACAAATGCCCTTTTCAGGGCAATGGGGAGCTTAGGTTTTTTAGATAGGGTTTTTATTTGAAGGGGTTGGTTGTGTGAGGTTTTACTGTTGGGGGTGTTTGTATTTTTCTTTATAGGTACAAGAGCTGATTTCTTTGGGGCAATGCCCCTCAAAATGCCCTCTTAAGGGCCATTGGTAGTTTATTGTAGGCTAGTTTTTTTTATTTTAGGGGGGCTTTTTTATTTTGATAGGGCTATTAGATTAGGTGTAATTTGTTTTTATTTTTGATACTGTGTTTTTTTTGCAACTTAGTGTTTGTTTTTTTGCAACAGTGTTTTTTTTGGTAACTTACGGCTAGATTACAAGTTTTGCGGTATGAGGGGTGCGGTACTAACTTGCATGTTATTGTCACCGCTCACTTTCCTACAGCGCTGGTATTACAGGTTTTCATAAACCCAGCGTTAACAGGCAAGAAGTGAGCGTAGAGCAAAATTGAGCTCCATAACGAACTCCAATACCAGCGCTGCTGAAAGCTTCGGTGAGCTGGTTTTACGAGCTTGTGCACGATTTCCCCATAGACATCAATGGGGAGAGCCGGCTGAAAAAAAGTCTAACACCTGCAAAAAAGCAGAGTAAAGCTCCGTAACGCAGCCCCATTGATTCCTATGGGGAAACAAATTTTATGTTTACACCTAACACCCTAACATGAACCCCGAGTCTAAACACCCCTAATCTTACACTTATTAACCACTAATCTGCCGCCCCCGACATCGCCGACACCTACATTATACTTATTAACCCCTAATCTGCCGCTCCGGACATATAATAAACATATTAACCCCTAAACTGCCGTACTCCTGCCTTGCAAACAATTAAACATTATTAACCCTTAATCTGCCACCCTTAACATCACTGCCACCTACCTACATTTATTAACACCTAATCTGCCACCCCCAACGTCGCCGCCACTATACTAAATTTATTAACCCCTAAACCTAAGTCTAACCCTAGCCCTAACACCCCCTAACTTTAATATAATTAAAATAAATCTAAATAAAACCTACTATCATTACCTAAATAATTCCTATTTAAAACTAAATACTTACCTTAAAATAAACCCTAAGCTAGCTACAATATAACTAATAGATACATTGTATCTAGCTTTGGGTTTATTTTTATTTTACAGGCAAGTTTGTATTTATTTTAACCAGGTAGAATAGTTACTAAACAGTTATTAACTATTTACTAACTACCTAGTTAAAATAAATACAAATTTACCTGTAAAATAAAACCTGTCTTACACTAACACCTAACATTACACTACAATTAAATAAATGAAATTAATTAAATACAATTACCTAAATTACAAAAAAACAAACACTAAATTAAACAAAATTAAAAAAGAAATGATCAGATATTTAAACTAATTACACCTAATCTAATAGCCCTATCAAAATAAAAAAGCCCCCCCAAAATAAAAAACCTAAACTACCAATAGCCCTTAAAAGGGCCTTTTGCAGGGCATTGCCCCAAAGAAATCAGCTCTTTTACCTGTAAAAAAAATACAACCCCCCCCAACAGTAAAACCCACCACCCACAAAACCAACCCCCCAAATAAAATCCTAACTAAAAAAACCTAAGCTCCCCATTGCTCTGAAAATGGCATTTGGATGGGCATTGCCCTTAAAAGGGAATTTAGCTCTTTTTCTATTGCCCAAACCCTAATCTAAAACTAAAACCCACCCAATAAACCCTTAAAAAAACCTAACACTAACCCCCGAAGATCCACTTACAGTTTTGAAGACCGGACATCCATCCTCAACGAAGCCAGAAGAAGTCCTAAACGAAGCCGGGAGAAGTCTTCATCCAAGCCGGCAGAAGTGGTCCTCCAGACGGGCAGAATCTTCTATCTTCATCCATCCGGCGCGGAATGGGTCCATCTTCAAGACATCCGGTGCGGAGCATCCTCTTCAAACAAAGAATTCTATCAGCCAATCGGAATTAAAGGTGAAAAAATCCTATTGGCTGATGCAATCAGCCAATAGGATTGAGCTTCAATCCTATTGGCTGATCCAATCAGCCAATAGGATTGAGCTCACATTCTATTGTCTGTTTTTCCTATCAGCCAATAGAAACCGCCGCACTCCTGCCTTGCAAACACTAGTTAAATATTATTAACCCCTAATCTGCCGCCCCTAACATTGCTGACACCTACCTACATTTATTAACCCCTAATCTGCCGCCCCCAACGTCCGTCCACTATACTAAATTTATTAACCCCTAAACCTAAGTCTAACCCTAGCCCTAACACCCCCTAACTTTAATATGATTAAAATAAATCTAAATAAAACCTACTATCATTACCTAGATAATTCCTATTTAAAACTAAATACTTACCTGTAAAATAAACCCTAAGCTAGCTACAATATAACTAATAGTTACATTGTATCTAGCTTAGGGTTTATTTTCATTTTACAGGCAAGTTTGTATTTATTTCACTATTTAGAATAGGTACAAAATAGTTATTAACTATTTACTAACTACCTAGTTAAAATAAATACAAATTTACCTGTAAAATAAAACCTAACCTGTCTTACACTAACACCAAACATTGCACTAAAATTAAATAAATTAAATTAATTAAATACAATTACCTAAATTACAAAAAAACAACACTAAATTACACAAAATAAATAAAGAAATTATCAGATATTTAAACTAATTACACCTAATCTAATACCCCTATCAAAATAAAAAAGCCCCTAGCCTAAACTAAACTACCAATAGCCCTTAAAAGGGCCTTTTACGGGGCATTGCCCCAAAGCAATCAGCTCTTTTACCTCTATAAAAAAAATACAAACACCCCCCCAACAGTAAAACCCACCACCCACACAACCAACCCCCCAAATAAAATCCTAACTAAAAATAACTTAGCTCCCCATTACCCTGAAAAGGGCATTTGGATGGGCATTGCCCTTAAAAGGGCATATAGCTCTTTTTCTATTGACCAAACCCTAATCTAAAACTAAAACCCACCCAATAAACCCTTAAGAAAACCTAACACTAACCCCCGAAGATCCACTTACAGTTTTGAAGACCGGACATCCATCCTCATTGAAGCTGGAAGAAGTCCTCAACGAACCCGGGAGAAGTCTTCATCCAAGCTGGCAGAAGTGGTCCTCCAGACGGGCAGAAGTCTTCATCCAGACGGCATCTTCTATCTTCATCCATCCAGCACGGAGTGGGTCCATCTTCAAGACTACTGGCGTGGAGCCTCCTCTTCAAACAAAGTCTTCTTCCCAAATGAATGTTCTTTTAAGTGACATCATCCAAGATGGCGTCCCTTGAATTCCGATTGGTTGATAGAATTCTATCAGCCAATAGGAATTAAAGGTAAAAAAATCCTATTGGCTGATGCAATCAGCCAATAGGATTGAGCTCACATTCTATTGGCTGTTCCAATCAGCCAATAGAATGCGAGCTCAATCCTATTGGCGGATTGGATCAGCCAATAGGATTGAAGCTCAATTCTATTGGCTGATTGCACCAGCCAATAGGATTTTTTCACCTTTAATTCCGATTTGCTGATAGAATTCTATCAGCCAATCGGAATTCAAGGGACACCATCTTGGATGACGTCACTTAAAGGAACATTCATTCGGGAAGAAGACTTTGTTTGATGAGGATGCTACGTGCCAGATATCTTGAAGATGGACCCGCTCCGCACCGGATGGATGAAGATAGAAGATGCCGTCTGGATGAAGACTTCTGCCTGTCTGGAGGACCACTTCTTCCATCTTGGATGAATATAAAAAGAGCTAAATGCCCTTTTAAGGGCAATGCCCATCCAAATGCCCTTTTCAGGGTAATGGGGAGCTTAGGTTTTTTAGTTAGGATTTTATTTGGGGGGTTGGTTGTGTGGGCGGTGGGTTTTACTGTTGGGGGGTTGTTTGTATTTTTTTTTACAGGTAAAAGAGCTGATTTCTTTGTGGCAATGCCCCGCAAAAGGCCCTTTTAATGTCTATTAGTAGTTTATTGTAGGCTAGGGTTTTTTTTTATTTTGGGGGGCTTTTTTATTTTGATAGGGCTATTAGATTAGGTGTAATTAGTTTAAATATTCTTTTTTTATTTTGTGTAATAGTGTTTGTTTGTTTTTTGTAATTTAAGTAATTATATTTAATTTAGGTAATTTATTTAATTGTAGTGTAAGGTTAGGTGTTATTGTAACTCAGGTTAGATTTTATTTTACAGGTAAATTTGTATTTATTTTAGCTAGGTAGTTAGTAAATAGTTAATAACTATTTAGTAACTATTCTACCTAGTTAAAATAAATACAAACCTGCCTGTAAAATAAAAATAAACCCTAAGCTAGATACAATGTAACTATTAGTTATATTGTAGCTAGCTTAGGGTTTATTTTACATGTAAGTATTTCTTTTTAAAAAATAATTATTTAGGTAATGATAGGAATTTTTATTTAGATTTATTTTAATTATATTTAAGTTAGGGGGTGTTATGTTTAGACTTAGGTTTTGGGGTTAATAACTTTAGTATTGTGGCGGCGACATTGGGGGCGGCAGATTAGGGGTTAATAACTGTAATGTAGGTTGCGGCAATGTTAGGGACAGCAGATTAGGTGTTAATAATATTTAACTAGTGTTTGCGAGGCGGGAGTGTGGCGGTTTAGGGGTTAATATGTTTATTATAGTGGCGGCGATGTCAGGAGCGGCAGATTAGGGGTTAATAATTTTATTTTAGTGTTTGTGATGCGGGAGGGCCTCGGTTTAGGGGTTAATAGATAGTTTATGGATGTTAGTTTACTTTTTAGCACTTTAGTTATGAGTTTTATGCTACAGCTTTGTAGCGTAAAACTCATAACTACTGACTTTAGATTGCGTTACGAATCTTGCGGGATAGGCTGTACCGCTCACTTTTTGGCTTCCCAGAAAAAGCTTGTAATATTGGCGCTATGGAAGTCCCATTGACTTGTGTAAGTTAATTTGCGTTAAGGCCAAAAAAGTGTGCGGTGCCCCTAAACCTGCAAGACTCGTAATAGCAGCGGTAGTGAAAAAGCAGCGTTATGAGCCTTAACGCTGCTTTTTCACTCATACTGCAAAACTCGTAATCTAGCCGTTAGTTTTTTTTATTGTAGATTTAAATAATTTGAGTAGGGTTGGGTTTTTTTAATATGTAATATAGTTTATTTAATTGGTAGTTTAATGTAATTTTAGTATAATAGTTAGGGTAGGTTTAGTAATAGTTTAATATAGTTTAATTTAATTGTAGGATAATAGTTAGGGTAGGTTAATTAATAGTTTAATATAGTTTCTTTTAATTCTACAGGTAAGTTTTAAATTATTATAAGATAGGGATGTTGTAATTTTAATGTAAATTTAGCGGGTTGATAGGAATAGCTTAATTTAGTTTACGGCGATGTGGGGGGCTGGCGGTTTTGGGGTTAATAGGTTTAGTTAGTGGTAGTGATGTGGGAAGGCAGGGGTTTAGGGGTTAATACATTTATTTAGTTGCGGTGGGGTCCGGGAGCAGCAGGATAGGGGTTTATACATTTATTTAGTTGCGGCGGGGTTAATTTGCGTTAAGGCCAAAAAAGTGTGCGGTGCCCCTAAACCTGCAAGACTCGTAATAGCAGCGGTAGTGAAAAAGCAGCGTTATGAGCCTTAACGCTGCTTTTTCACTCATACTGCAAAACTCGTAATCTAGCCGTTAGTTTTTTTTATTGTAGATTTAAATAATTTGAGTAGGGTTGGGGTTTTTTAATATGTAATATAGTTTATTTAATTGGTAGTTTAATGTAATTTTAGTATAATAGTTAGGGTAGGTTTAGTAATAGTTTAATATAGTTTAATTTAATTGTAGGATAATAGTTAGGGTAGGTTAATTAATAGTTTAATATAGTTTCTTTTAATTCTACAGGTAAGTTTTAAATTATTATAAGATAGGGATGTTGTAATTTTAATGTAACTTTAGCGGGCTGATAGGAATAGCTTAATTTAGTTTACGGCGATGTGGGGGGCTGACGGTTTTGGGGTTAATAGGTTTAGTTAGTGGTAGTGATGTGGGAAGGCAGGGTTTAGGGGTTAATACATTTATTTAGTTGCGGTGGGGTCCGGGAGCAGCAGGATAGGGGTTTATACATTTATTTAGTTGCGGCGGGTCCTGGAATGGCAGAATAGGGGTTAATAACATTATGTAGGTGGCGGCGATGTCAGGGCGGCAGATTAGGGGTGTTTAGACTCGGGGCTTATGTTAGGGTGTTAGGTGTAAACTTTACTGGTTTTCAACCATAGAAATCAATATGATATCTGGCAGCATTGAACATGAGCTTTCGCTGCTTTCAGACTCCCATCGATTCTTATGGCATCCGAGGCCACCAGGGTGGAAGATTGAAAACCAATGAATGCTGGGAATAGTTGCGAGCATACCGGTTAACTATTTGATAACTTTGAGAAAGTGTCAAATAGTGCCGAATGTGTATTCGGAACATCTGTAATGACGTAAGCATCTATCTGTGTCAGATTGAGACTGGCGGATCGTATGTTATGTCACAGATTTCAACTTATGCCGGTCTGTAGGCTTTGATAACTAGGTCGAATCAAGCTCACCACAATTACGCTGCGGAATTCCAGCATATTTGCGGTTGACGGCTTGATAAATATCCCCCCATATGTTATATCTTTCCTGTCTACTTAGGATCACACACTGATGCCTTAAAAAGCTGATACTTGGCTACAAACTTTCTCTGTGAACAACAATCACAAGACAAAAGCACCTCCTAGTGTGATAATGTTGATACAAGATGGACTATGTAAATGAAAAATGGATACTCACGAATTGTGCTGAGTCAAACACTCTGGGAACTTGCAGTGTCCCAGCTCACTGGCCCAATATGGGTACCGGTCTCCCAGGCGTCCTCAATAGGTAAAATAAGCTCAGACTCCTGGGAGACCGGTACCATATTGGGCCAGTGAGCTGGGACACTGCAAGTTCCCAGAGTAATTGACTCAGCACAGTTGGGTGCTGCTCCATTTGTGAGTATCCATTTGTCATTTACATAGTCCATCTTGTATCAACATTGTCACAGTAGGAGGCGCCTTTGTCTTGTGATTGTTGTTCACAGAGAAAGTATGTTGTAATGTCACAGTTAGGATGGAACACAACTGTAGATCTGTTTGTATTATTTGTATCACTGAGGCCACTGTATTCCTTGAGGAATGGAGAATACAAAGTAAGGCAGTGAGTGATTTTAGTAGTGGATGTGGATAACAACAACAAGCCAGCAATTCAGCTAACTGTTGTTCAGTGTAGGAACAACGTAAATAGCATTCAGTTGAAACACTTCAGATTAGGTTGGCAAATATGTTACATCTGGTTATTACTTGTGGGTTTATGTCTCTTTAAGGCTTGACTTGTAAGTGTAACTAATGCTGTGATCAGGAACAGACTAACAGAGCTGTAGAAGTATTCCCTCCAGGTACAGATGCACAGGTTTGAACTGAATGGCGGAATGTGATCCGAAATATGACCCAAGCTGAATGAGGTTAGTTGGCAGGTAGTATTACAGAGAGCTGCGTCTCAGCTCCCAGAGCGTACAGATACACAATACACTGAGTCCATCCACACAGCAAGCAGCTGAACTGTTCAGTAGCTGTAGTGAGCTGTGGTCATGTGACCGCTTTACTTGCTGGTCTGTGTTACACGGATGCGGGAGGTTCCAGAGATTGCCGCTGTGGCTGGGAACAGTTTACACTTCAAGTGAATCCTGAGTTGTATAGAACTCAAATCCGGTCAGAGATTAGATGAAACAGCTGGGGAGATTGTATTCCGGCTCAGGTATTGTGGAGGAACAAACTGGTGATTGAATCTTAGACTTGAAACGCTAAGGTTAGAAACGTAATTTCTTCTCCATACTTCAGTAGGATAGAATTGAGATAACGATAATGAGGATGTTAGAAATCCAAATAGGCAGGAATTAGCTCAATTAGAATCTGAGCAGTTGTAAATGTAATCCAAAAGGAACAAGAGTCAAAGATATGGAACCTGCTCTGGCTCAGCTCCACATTAGTCTAACTAACAAATTACTAAGCACTTGTTTGCAGCTGAGTGGAGCCTTTTAAAGGAGTAGGGGGAAGGGTAAAATAGAGGATCCTGATATATTTATCCAGATTGAATACCTGGCAAGGAGCTTACTCCATATTGGGTGTGAACCAACCTTTGATATCCCCCCTGAATGATAAACAGGACTATCACTACAAAAAGGACATGTTCACCTTTGGATAAAACTAAGGAGTGATATCCTGAACAGATAAGAGTCCATAGGATATTGTTTTATACACTTATATTGTTTTAATTATATGTAACATTGGTGTTTAGTAATACTCTTATTTTTCATTCAGTTATTTGGATATATACCACAATACAACCCACAGTAGGGTTGTTATAGTTTTTTTTTTAAGTCCTCCAATTGTGTATAGAGTTGACAAATAGAGGCCGAATTATCAAATGTCTGTTGGACCTGATCCAACAGTGCGGATCAGGTCCGACAGACATCGCTGAATGCGGAGAGCAATACGCTCTCCGTATTCAGCATTGCACCAGCAGCTCTTGTGAGCTGCTGGTGCAGTGCCGCCCCCTGCAGACTCGCGGCCAATAGGCCGCCAGCAGGGAGGTGTCAACAGGGTCAGCTCTAAGGGGGGGCATTGGGGGGCAATGCCCCCCAGGGCAAAATAAGTGATTTTTTTTTTTTTTTTAATTTTTTTTTTTTTTAAATTTTAAAAGTGACGGAACGTCCAGGGTCCCAAATGGAGATCTGCCACTGGATGACCCAGCTAATTTCTTTACTCTCCTCTATTTAAAACCAGATAACAAATAAAGTTGCATTTCCCTGCTGGTGCTCTCACAGTTAACCTAGGGCTTGCAATGCCCCTCCTCCTGCTAGCCCACTTACTACAGAGCTGAAGTGAGATGATGACATCATCAGACCTCTGCAGGAAGTGCTGGGAGAAGCTAACAGTCAGTGAGAGGGAAGGCAGAAGTAATTTTGTGAAAACACAGCGTATAACCAATGTGTGTGTGAGAGTAGTATCCCTTCCCTATTGTGCTTTATATCCTGGCAGCCACAGATAAAGAAGCAAATTGGGAATTCCTTGGTTTCCCCACTGCAGGTCACACAAAACAAGTGTGCATTGTGCATGCTTTATCTGCAGTGATCAGTGTAAAATGTGTGTCAGATTATAGGTGCTCACATACACACACTTCAAATGTAGCTGTGGGACAATGAGTGAAATAGCCTTATGTTTATTATTTACATGTTTCAAAACATCTCCTATTTGTCCCCAAGGTTGTTTTATTATATATATATATATATATATATATATATATATATATATATATAAATATATATATATATATATATATATATATATACAGGGAGTGCAGAATTATTAGGCAAGTTGTATTTTTGAGGATTAATTTTATTATTGAACAACAACCATGTTCTCAATGAACCCAAAAAACTCATTAATATCAAAGCTGAATAGTTTTGGAAGTAGTTTTTGGTTTGTTTTTAGTTATAGCTATTTTAGGGGGATATCTGTGTGTGCAGGTGACTATTACTGTGCATAATTATTAGGCAACTTAACAAAAAACAAATATATACCCATTTCAATTATTTATTTTTACCAGTGAAACCAATATAACATCTCAACATTCACAAATATACATTTCTGACATTCAAAAACAAAACAAAAACAAGTCAGTGACCAATATAGCCACCTTTCTTTGCAAGGACACTCAAAAGCCTGCCATCCATGGATTCTGTCAGTGTTTTGATCTGTTCACCATCAACATTGCGTGCAGCAGCAACCACAGCCTCCCAGACACTGTTCAGAGAGGTGTACTGTTTTCCCTCCATGTAAATCTCACATTTGATGATGGACCACAGGTTCTCAATGGAGTTCAGATCAGGTGAACAAGGAGGCCATGTCATTAGATTTTCTTCTTTTATACCCTTTCTTGCCAGCCACGCTGTGGAGTACTTGGACGCGTGTGATGGAGCATTGTCCTGCATGAAAATCATGTTTTTCTTGAAGGATGCAGACTTCTTCCTGTACCACTGCTTGAAGAAGGTGTCTTCCAGAAACTGGCAGTAGGACTGGGAGTTGAGCTTGACTCCATCCTCAACCCGAAAAGGCCCCACAAGCTCATCTTTGATGATACCAGCCCAAACCAGTACTCCACCTCCACCTTGCTGGCGTCTGAGTCGGACTGGAGCTCTCTGCCCTTTACCAATCCAGCCACGGGCCCATCCATCTGGCCCATCAAGACTCACTCTCATTTCATCAGTCCATAAAACCTTAGAAAAATCAGTCTTGAGATATTTCTTGGCCCAGTCTTGACGTTTCAGCTTGTGTGTCTTGTTCAGTGGTGGTCGTCTTTCAGCCTTTCTTACCTTGGCCATGTCTCTGAGTATTGCACACCTTGTGCTTTTGGGCACTCCAGTGATGTTGCAGCTCTGAAATATGGCCAAACTGGTGGCAAGTGGCATCTTGGCAGCTGCACGCTTGACTTTTCTCAGTTCATGGGCAGTTATTTTGTGCCTTGGTTTTTCCACACGCTTCTTGCGACCCTGTTGACTATTTTGAATGAAACGCTTGATTGTTCAATGATCACGCTTCAGAAGCTTTGCAATTTTAAGAGTGATGTGAAAGATTGTGGAAAAATAGTGCGCTGGTGTATAGAGTATCAGACCGCTTACAGTGTTTTAGATCCTTCAGTCTAAAAATAATGTATAGTGAAAGAAAAAGGAGGTCTTGTAAGGGCGCCAATAAGTGAAGATACTTATGTGAAATTATTAATATTACTGGTGATAAATATGTGTACAAAAGTAAAATAAAAATAAGAACAGTATCTAAGATAACAAGTGATTTATTTGGTTATAATATGATTTGAAAAAATAGAGACGTCTCTAGTACAATTCAATTAAAAACAATGATAAAATATAGCATAAAAAATGATAAAAAGTGGTACTGATTAGTACTTCATGAGAAATTTAGATACTGTTTAATAGTGTAGTCACAAAGAAAATTTTTGGGGTGTGACTAAACAGTTAGCCAAGATTTCTCGTGAGTTATTAAATCTGTATACAGTTATGCATAAAAATATTTAAAATACCGATATCGGCTTGATAAAACTTCTGCAAAGGCTATATATTGCACACAAAAATTTTAATGGAGCTTAAAGAGGAGCTGTGCATAAGAGGAAAATTATATAGGGTTATGCTCTAGCTCTGATTATGTCAATCCTTATATCTGTATTCTCAGTGAACTTATTGATATGTCCATACGTATGAACCAAGAGAAATGTCCAGTAATATATACTGCTAGTAGTTTAGGATTACAGTTCGCAATCTTAAAGCAGATGGTACCTTATAGTAAGCTTGAATAGCAGCAGGAAATCCTATGCGTCCTGCGGCTCAGTTCTTCTGACAGTGTCCTCGTGTTGTTGGCGTCTGACGTCACACCCGATCTTTTGATGTCTTTAAGAACTAGTTTTTCAAAGGTGTCTAGGTAATTCCCTTTTGATTGTATAGGGTTAAATTTAGATTTCGGTTTCAGATTAGAGTGATTAATTTTGACAGGTGTTTGTGTATTTAAAGTGAATGTAAATTTTGATGCTAAAGTGCCCGGTTTTTAAAACTTTGATTAAAAATAGGTGCACTTTAATTCATCAAAATTTTCATTTCACTCCTGTTGTGAAAAAAAACTTACCTTTTAATCTTCACAGCAGCTCCAGCTTCCTCCACCCATTTCAAAGCCTCTTCCTGGGTCTAAAATGAGGCATCTGGCTTCCTCCAATTACAGCAGTGAATCAGACACTGAATCCCCCGGGGGGGAAGCTGTGATTGGAGGATGACCTATCAATCATTTCTGACATCATAAATGGCTTGTGAGACCGGAGGAACCTGGAGCTGCTGTGAAGTTTAAAAGGTAAGTTTTTTGTCACAACAGGAGTGAAATGTAAACTTTGATGAATTAAAGTGCCCCTGTTTTTAACCAAAGTTTTAAAAACCAGGCACTTTAGCATCAAAATTTACATTCACTTTAACTGTCTTTCTATGGGGTTTTTTAGGAAATGCCTTTTCAAGGTGAGATTTCTCACAAATTTCTTTACATGTATAAAAGTATTACATTTGTTGATTCTAGCTGTAGGTGCATATGTTAGATCTAGGTTCAGAACTTTTTCTTCCTCTTTGTTTAAGGGAGTACTACTTAAGTTGTATATTCCTTGCTGGTGATTAGTTATCTCCCTCTTTTTGCTACTTTTTCTGGATAGTCCCCTTCCTCTCTTTCCTCTAATCCCCCTTTTTTTTTTTTTCTTGACTCCACTATCCTATCAGCTGTTTGAACCAACCCGGGTTGACTGTCAACAAAGGACACGAAGGAGAAATCGCATCGGAACCTGCGTGCTAACAGCACTAAGTGCAGGTGAACTTACTCACAACGGATACTTTTTTGCTGATTGGTGCCTAAATAAGTACAGATATCAGACAGAAGAAAAATTGTGAATACACAATATCGGACGTGAAAAGGCATTTCGGATACTCACAACTGTCTAAGCAGCGATTGGCCGACGCAAGACAAGCCCCCGCACATCGGGTGTGACGTCAGACGCCAACAACACGAGGACACTGTCAGAAGAACTGAGCCGCAGGACGCATAGGATTCCCTGCTGCTATTCAAGCTTACTATAAGGTACCATCTGCTTTAAGATTGCGAACTGTAATCCTAAACTACTAGCAGTATATATTACTGGACATTTCTCTTGGTTCATACGTATGGACATATCAATAAGTTCACTGAGAATACAGATATAAGGATTGACATAATCAGAGCTAGAGCATAACCCTATATAATTTTCCTCTTATGCACAGCTCCTCTTTAAGCTCCATTAAAATTTTTGTGTGCAATATATAGCCTTTGCAGAAGTTTTATCAAGCCGATATCGGTATTTTAAATATTTTTATGCATAACTGTATACAGATTTAATAACTCACGAGAAATCTTGGCTAACTGTTTAGTCACACCCCAAAAATTTTCTTTGTGACTACACTATTAAACAGTATCTAAATTTCTCATGAAGTACTAATCAGTACCACTTTTTATCATTTTTTATGCTATATTTTATCATTGTTTTTAATTGAATTGTACTAGAGACGTCTCTATTTTTTCAAATCATATTGTAACCAAATAAATCACTTGTTATCTTAGATACTGTTCTTATTTTTATTTTACTTTTGTACACATATTTATCACCAGTAATATTAATAATTTCACATAAGTATCTTCAGCTATTAGCGCCCTTACAAGACCTCCTTTTTCTTTCACTATACATTAATTTTAAGAGTGCTGCATCCCTCTGCAAGATATCTCACTATTTTTGACTTTTCTGAGCCTGTCAAGTCCTTCTTTTGACCCATTTTGCCAAAGGAAAGGAAGTTGCCTAATAATTATGCACACCTGATATAGGGTGTTGATGTCATTAGACCACACCCCTTCTCATTACAGAGATGCACATCACCTAATATGCTTAATTGGTAGTAGGCTTTCGAGCCTATACAGCTTGGAGTAAGACAACATGCATAAAGAGGATGATGTGGTCAAAATACTCATTTGCCTAATAATTCTGCACTCCCTGTATATATATATATATATATATATATATATATATATATATATATATATATATATATATATATATATATATATATATATATATATATATATACATACATACATACATACGTACACACAATACACACACTGTGTGTATATATATATATATATATATATATATATATATATAATTTGTGTGTATATACATACTGTATATACTGTGTGTGTGTGCTGGTAAATATCATTAATAATATCTGTACAAGTAATGTACTGCTGGGCACTCAAATTTATTGTCACATAAAAGCTTATTTTATCATTAGTAGGGTCATTGGTAGAGCTACACATGCAAACAGTGTCCACTGGCTGTGTCATATGTGGGAGACATTCCTGAGATATGACAAATGTAACCCCTGCACTGCCATAAATCTGGTAAATGTAACTGCTGCGGCACTGCCAGACATCTTATAAATGTAACCCCTATACTCCTTGAGATATGACACATGTAACTGCTGCACTTCCAGAAATATAAACAAATCTGATAAATGTAACCCCTGGACTGCCACAGTAGGTCTGCTCTTATTTTGACTCTCATACATGCTTTTTAAATGCGTGCCCCCCCATTTAATTCGTTCTGGAGCCGACCCTGGGTGTCAATCAACCCGATCGTACTTGATCGGGTTGAATTGTGGCGATTCCTGTCCGCCTCATCAGAGCAGGCGAACAGGCTTATGGAGCAGGGGTTATTTAACCCCCTATAGTGCTGCCATTACAAGTTTAAAAAAATGGCTTGTGCGGGCGATATGGTTGCGTTTATCTCCATACCGCACACAAACGCAGCAGTGTTTTGACGTGCTCGTGCACGCTTTCCCGATAGACATTAATGGGGAGAGACGGCAAAAACAAAAACTATCACCTGCGATCTCGGAAACAAAAGCTCCGTAACGCAGTCCCATTGATGTCTATGGGGAAAAAGAAAATAACATTTAAACCTAACACCCTAACATAAACCCCATGTCTAAACACCCCTAATCTTCTGCCCCCGACATCGCCAACGCCTGCCTACAGTTATTAACCCCTAATCTGCCGCTCCCAATATCGCAACCACCTAAATCGTATGGAGGAAAGGCACCCTCATGGTACAAACTCCGTTTTGCTCATTTGAATTTTACAGCCATATATCGTGAGACAGGGACATACCTTACCACTCCTAAATTGGGCTGCAGCGGCTATGCCGGTCTCATGTTCCTGTTGCACCTTGGAGGCTCCTTTTTTGCCTTGCATGTGTGGAACCGTGGTCAGTGAACAGGGATTGCGGCAGATAAATATTGCAGATGAACTGCATAAGCTGGGTATTGGCTGATGTGGAAGGACATATGCTGTATGGGTCTTGGTGAGAAACATGGACACAAGAAGATTTAATATAGGGTGATAAAATATATGTCTGTCTCTATTTATTGCAGCCTCTGTTGGGAAATTGCATGCTCTGAACAATACATATCTACCAAGTGACCTACACTACGATATATGATCTTGCTTTTAAAATATGCTCAAAGTGGGCAAGGTTTAAAAATTTAAGTTGCAGATATCTCTTAGCACTGGGGTCTTTTTTATGATGGCATCAATGCCGGATGTATTGGTTCCCTGGTCAGTACAGGACAGTTACTTTGATCTAGGTTGTTTCTATATCAATCAAGTTATATGTTATATAATGTGCCTAAATTTATCCATATGTCAGACTTTTGTTATGTATGCAAATACATATTTCATTGTTTAATTAGTTTATAGGCATGTTAAATACCTGTATATGTTCTGAGTGTTAGTCTAACAGTAAAACTTCCCGAACAAGATGTAATGGCCACTTTCAGCCACTAGAGGGGAGTCAAAGCCCAGCTATAACTTGATCTGCACAGCAAATCTCTGTGATCTTGCAACCTCAGTTACTTATCCCTATCTGCCTCGAGACTCCCTGTCCTGGGAAGTGAGATTTGTCTCTTATAAATATAATTAATAAGCCTAGATCTTGGTAATTTCTGGGAACTCTAGAAATCCTCCTCAGGCATCTGGACTCAGCATATGGTATCTATGATTGTATGTATTACACCCTGTTTCTCTGCTTCTTATTGTGTTCTTCTTGCTATTCCATTTATGTATTAACTTGGTTAAAGGTTTTCATTTTAGAGCTATTAAGATACCGTAACCATATACTGGGATCTGATGTTGTATTTGTGCCCTAAATGTTATTCTGTGGCTCTCTCCTAGTATACTACATTTGTATTTAACTACATATACCTTTAACTATTACATTTCCATCTGCAATGTTTGCTTAATAGCTAGGGCCTAAGCAATATTTCATCGCCATTTCTTTTAGTCTACACTATCTACCATGCCTAAATGACCACCTCCCCCCCCCCATTTCTATATAATGTACCTCTCTGTTTGGAAGGGCCACTTAAGTGGTCTATCTTACTTGTACCGCAACCTTAAATTGACTTCCCTTTATTTCATTTATGCTGTAACATAAGTTATATATGTCAATTTTTTTTTTCTCTTCCATTGCAAAGCTGGTTATGCATGGCTACAGAATGTTTCCTCTAAGTTTTACAAGTATTGATGTAGTTTATCTCGGATTCATTTATGCTATATTACAAGTTGTAGATATTCATAGAATGTTTTAAGATGTCAGGGGGCTCCTCACCTCTTTCTGTTATAAAAACACAATTTATGCTTACCTGATAAATTTATTTCTCTTGTGGTGTATCCAGTCCACGGATCATCCATTACTTGTGGGATATTCTCATTCCCAACAGGAAGTTGCAAGAGGACACCCACAGCAGAGCTGTAATATAGCTCCTCCCCTAACTGTCATAGCCAGTCATTCGACCGAAAACAAGCCAAGAAAGGAGGAACCATAGGGTGTAGTGGTTACTGTAGTTTAAATTTAAAAATTACCTGCCTTAAAATGACAGGGCGGGCCGTGGACTGGATACACCACAAGAGAAATAAATTTATCAGGTAAGCATAAATTGTGTTTTCTCTTGTAAGGTGTATCCAGTCCATGGATCATCCATTACTTGTGGGATACCAATACCAAAGCTTAAGTACACGGATGAAGGGAGGGACAAGGCAGGAACTTAAATGGAAGGAACCACTGCCTGTAAAACCTTTCTCCCAAAAATAGCCTCCGAAGAAGCAAAAGTATCAAATTTGTAAAATTTTGAAAAAGTATGAAGAGAAGACCAAGTCGCCGCCTTGCAAATCTGTTCAACAGAAGCCTCATTTTTAAAGGCCCAAGTGGAAGCCACAGCTCTAGTGGAATGAGCTGTAATCCTTTCAGGAGGCTGCTGTCCAGCAGTCTCATAGGCTAAGCGGATTAAGCTTCTTAGCCAAAAATAAAAAGAGGTTGCCAACCTCTCCTCTGTCCAGAGTAGACAACAAACAAAGCAGATGTTTGACGAAAATCTTTAGTAGCTTGTAAGTAAAACTTTAAAGCACAGACCACGTCCAGATTGTGTAACACAAGGATGGAACCACAATCTCTTGATTGATATTCTTGTTAGATACCACCTTAGGTAAGAACCCAGGTTTGGTACGCAGGACTACCTTATCCGTATGAAAAATCAGATAAGGAGAATCACATTGTAAGGCAGATAGCTCAGAGACTCTACGAGCCGAGGAAATAGCTACCAAAAAAAAAAAAAAAAGAACTTTCCAAGATAAAAGTTTGATATCTATGGAATGAAGAGGTTCAAACGGAACTCCTTGAAGAACCTTAAGAACCAAGTTTAAGCTCCATGGTGGAGCAACAGGTTTAAACACAGGCTTGATTCAAACTAAAGCCTGACAAAATGCCTGAACGTCTGGAACATCTGCCAGACGCTAGTGCAAAAGAATAGACAGAGCAAAAATCTGTCCCTTTAAGAAACTAGCTGATTATCCTTTTTCCAAACCTTCTTTGAGAAAAGATAAAATCCTAGGAATCCTGACCTTACTCCATGAGTAACCCTTGGATTCACACCAATAAAGATATCTACGCCATACCTTATGGTAAATTTTCCTGGTGACAGGCTTTCGTGCCTGTATTAAGGCATCAATAACTGACTCGGAGAAGCCACGCTTTGATAAAATCAAGCATTCAATCTCCAGACAGTCAGCCTCAGAGAAATTAGATTTGGATGGTTGAAAGGACCCTGAAGTAGAAGGTCCTGTCTCAGAGGCAGAGACCATGGTGGAAAGGATGACATGTCCACTAGACCTGCATACCAGGTCCTGCATGGCCACGCAGGTGCTATCAGAATCACTGATGCTCTCTCCTGCTTGATCTTGGCAATCAGTCGAGGGAGCAGAGGAAACGGTGGAAACACATAAGCCAGGTTGAAAGACCAGGGCGCTGCTAGAGTATCTATCAGTGTCGCCTTGGGATCCCTGGACCTGGATCCGTAACACGGAAGCTTGGCGTTCTGGCGAGACGCCATGAGATCCAGTTCTGGTTTGCCCCAACGGAGAATCAGTTGTGCAAATACCTCCGGATGGAGTTCCCACTCTCCCGGATGAAAAGTCTGACGACTTAGAAAATCCGCCTCCCAGTGCTCTACACCTGGGATATGGATAGCTGATAGGTGGCAAGAGTGAATCTCTGTCCAGTGAATTATTTTTGAAACTTCTAACATCTCTAGGGAACTTCTTGTTCCCCCTCGATGGTTGATGTAAGCTACAGTCGTGATGTTGACCGACTGAAATCTGATGTACCTCAGAGTTGCTAACTGAGGCCAGACCTGAAGAGCCTTGAATATCGCTCTTAGTTCCAGAATATTTATTGGAAGGAGAGACTCCTCCTGAGTCCACGATCCCTGAGCCTTCAGGGAGTTCCAGACTGCACCCCAACCTAGAAGGCTGGCATTTGTTGTTACAATAGTCCAATCTGGCCTGCGAAGGTCATACCTTTGGACAGATGGACCCGAGATAGCCACCAGGGAAGAGGATCCCTGGTCTCTTTGTCCAGATTCAGTTGAGGGGCCAAATCTGTGTAATCCCCGCTCCACTGACTGAGCCTGCATAGTTGCAGCGGTCTGAGATGTAAGCGTGCAAACGGCACTATGTCCATTGCCGCTACCATTAAGCCGATTACTTCCATACACTGAGCCACCAAAGGGCGCGGAATGGAATGAAGAACCAGACAGGAATTTAGAAGCTTTGATAACCTGGACTCCGTCAAGGTAAATTTTCATTTCTACAGAATCTATCAGAGTCCCTAGAAAGGAAACTCTTGTGAGTGGGGATAGAGAACACTTTTCCTCGTTCACTTTCCACCCATGCAACCTCAGAAATGCCAGTACTACGTCCGTATGAGACTTGGCAATTTGGAAGTTTGACGCCTGTATCAGGATGTCGTCTAAATAAGGGGCTACTGCTATGCCCCGCGGCCTTAGGACCGCCAAAAGCGACCCTAGAACCTTTGTAAAGATTCTTGGGGCTGTAGCTAATCCAAAGGGAAGAGCTACAACTGGTAATGCCTGTCTTGAAAGGCAAACCTGAGAAACCGATGATGATCTTTGTGTATCGGAATGTGAAGATAAGCATCCTTTAGATCCACTGTAGTCATATATTGACCCTCCTGGATCAGTGGTAGGATGGTACGAATAGTTTCCATCTTGAATGACGGAACTTTGACCAAATCGGTCTGAAGGTTCCCTCTTTTTTGGGAACCACAAACAGATTTGAGTAAAAACCCTGTTCCTGTTCCTCCTTTGGAACTAGATGGATCACTCCCATAACTATGAGGTCTCGTACACAGTGTAAGAATGCCTCACTCTTTATCTGGTTTGCAGATAATTGTGAAAGGTGAAATCTCCCTTTTGGGGGGGAAGCTTTGAAGTCCAGAAGATATCCCTGGGATATAATTTCCAACACCCAGGGATCCTGAACATCTCTTGCCCATGCCTGGGCGAAGAGTGAAAGTCTGCCCCCTACTAGATCCGTTACCGGATAGGGGGTCGTTCCTTCATGCTGTCTTAGAGGCAGCAGCAGGCTTTTTGACCTGCTTACCTTTTTTCCAGGTCTGCTTTGGTCTCCAGACCGTCTTGGATTGAGCAAAAGTTCCCTCTTGTTTATTATTAGAGGAAGTTGATGCCGCACCTGCCTTGAAGTTTCGAAAGGCACGAAAATTAGACTGTTTGGCCCTAGATTTGGACCTGTCCTGAGGAAGGGCACAACCTTTTCCTCCCGTGATATCAGCAATAATCTCCTTCAAACCAGGCCCGAATAGGGTCTGCCCCTTGAAGGGAATGTTAAGTAGCTTAGATTTTAAAGTCACGTCAGCTGACCATGATTTAAGCCATAGCGCTCTGCGCGCCTGTATAGCAAAACCAGAATTCTTAGCCGTTAGTTTATTCAAATGAACAATGGCATCAGAAATAAAATAATTGGCTAGCTTAACTGCTCTAAGTTTGCCAAGTATGTCATCCAATGGAGTCTCTACCTGTAAAGCCTCTTCCAGAGACTCAAACCAGTACGCCGCAGCAGCAGTGACAGGGGCAATGCATGCAATGGGCTGTAGGATAAAACCTTGTTGAATAAATATTTTCTTAAGGTAACCTTCTAATTTTTTATCCATTGGCTCTAAAAAAGCACAACTGTCCTCGACAGGGATAGTAGTACGCTTTGATAGAGTAGAAACTGCTCCCTCCACCTTAGGGACTGTCTGCCATAAGTCCCGTGTGGTGGCATCTATAGGAAACATTTTTCTAAAAATAGGAGGGGAAGAGAACGGCACACCTGGTCTATCCCATTCCTTATTAATAATTTCTGTAAACCTTTTAGGTATTGGAAAAACATCAGTACACACCGGCACTGCAAAGCATTTATCCAGTCTACAAAATGTCTCTGGCACTGCAATGGTATCACAGTCATTCAGAGCAGCTAAAACCTCCCTAAGTAACACACGGAGGTGTTCAAGCTTAAATTTAAATGTAGAAATATTAGAATCAGGTATCTTTCCTGAGTCATTAACATCACCCACTGACTGAAGCTCTCCTTCCTCAGCTTCTGCATATAGTGAGGCAGTATCAGACATGGTTCTTAAAGCGTCAGTATGCTCTGCATTTTGTCTCACCCCAGAGCTATCTCGCTAACCTCTAAGTTCAGGTAGTCTGGCTAATACCGCTGACAGTGTATTATCCATGACTTCCGCCATGTCTTGTAAAGTAAACGCTATGGGCGCCCTAGATGTACTTGGCGCCATTTGAGCGTGAGTCCCTTGGGCGGGAGTCAAAGGGTCTGACACGTGGGGAGAGTTAGTCAGCATAACTTTCCCCTCGTCAGATTCCTCTGGTGATAATTTTTTTAAAAACAGAATATGATCTTTATTGCATAAAATGAAATCAGTACATTTGGTACACATTCTAAGAGGGGGTTCCACCATGGCTTTTAAACATAATGAACAAGGAGTTTCTTCTATGTCAGACATGTTTATACAGACTAGCAATGAGACTAGCAAGCTTGGAAAACACTTTAAATCAAGTTAACAAGAAAATATAAAAAACGGTACTGTGCCTTTAAGAGAAACAAATTTTGTCAGAATTTGAAAAACAGTGAAAAAATGCAGTAAATCAAAAGAAATTTTTACAGTGTATGTAATAGGCTAGCAGAGCATTGCATCCACTTGCAAATGGATGATTAACCCCTTAGTTCAAAAAACGGATCAAAAAACGAAATAGACCAACTGCCACAGCAAGCTGTGGTCCTACCTTCCCCAATAAATGACTTTGGAAAGCATTTGAGCCCTTTAGAGATGTCCTATAGCATACAGGGGACTCCTGAGGGAAGCAGTTTGTAATTTTAACTGCACCAACTGTAACTTTTATACTATAACAGTGGAAAGCCTCAGTAAAACTGTTTCTAGTCAAAATTTAAGCCAGCCATGTGGAAAAAACTAGGCCCCAATAAAGTTTCATCACCAATGCATATATAAAAACGATTAAACATGCCAGCAAACGTTTATATTGCAATATTATAAGGGTATTACCCCTGGGAGTAAGCATGATACCAGTCGTTATTAAATCACTGTATTCAGGCTTAACTTACATTAATCCGGTATCAGCAGCATTTTCTAGTGTTTTCCATCTCTAGAAAAAATTATAACTGCACATACCTGATAGCAGAATAAACTGCACGCCATTCTCTCGCTGAAGTTACCTCATCTGTGTAATCCCCTCAGACATATGTGAGAATAGCAATGGATCTTAGTTACAACCTGCTAAGATCATAGAAACCTCAGGCAGATTCTTCTTCTATTTACTGCCTGAGATAAAATAGCACAACTCCGGTACTATTTAAAAATAACAAACTTTTGATTGAAGAAAATAAACTAACTATATTTAACCACTCTCTCCTACAACATCCTAGCTTGTTGAGAGTTGCAAGAGAATGACTGGCTATGACAGTTAGGGGAGGAGCTATATTACAGCTCTGCTGTGGGTGTCCTCTTGCAAATTCCTGTTGGGAATGAGAATATCCCACAAGTAATGGATGATCCGTGGACTGGATACACCTTACAAGAGAAAGTAGTCATGCATACCTGTAGATTGATTTAAAGCAAAACTA